>NC_135234.1:157656297-157961638 GCF_051348905.1 Ranitomeya variabilis
ATGATTTGACACATACCCCCTTGTGAGGCAGTTAGGTAATCCAATACCAGGGTATGTTGGTTAGTGACTATTATAAGCTGATTCTGTACAGCTATACTAGTATTTAATATGTCCAATATATCCCAAATCTGGTCATCTAGATAATCCGTGGCTCTAACTAATTTATCCCACATCTGGTATGGCGATTGTAGTATTCCATAGTCTAGTATTGCCAGGTTGGTTGTTGGCCAGGTTGTCTGAACAATTAGGCCAAGCGAATATTTCTTCAGCTGACACGGGAACTGCTAGAAAAGGTATACTTGTGGCTGATACTGGTGAATGGGTACAGATCCAACAATCTGCCAGGGGTTGCGTATTATTTAACAAATCATGCACTAATTTTCTATGATGTTGTACGAATCTATTGTTCAAAGGGGCTAGAGAATTCAATCTTTCCCATGCCTCCGTTGAGGTTAACATTATTAACATCAATATCATGAGTCTTATACTGCTTTTTTGCAATGGCTTGCATATATCCATGATGCCTTTCCTTCAAGCTTGACTGCTGTTGGAGTTGTTAACAGGACTTGGAAAGGTCCGTCAAATCTCGGTTCCAGAGTCTTTCTGGTGTGTCTTTTCACGTAGATTTGATCACCAGGTTCCAACTTGTGGCCTCCTTCGAGATTTTCTGGATCTGGAAGGGAAGCAAAAACTTGCGAATGCACTTTAGTTAAACGTTTTTGTAATTCTTGTACATAAGCAGTTAAAGTCTCAGTATTCAACATCAGTTGTGGAAAATAACAACCCAAATTTGCTGCTCTACCAAAAAGAATCTCATTGGTGACAGCTTAGCCTTCCCCCTTGGGGCGTTTCGGATGGAATACAGGGCAAGTGGTAGACACTCGGTCCAAGGCTTTCCTGTTTCTGCCATGGCCTTCTGGATTTTTAATTTTATTGTTCCATTTAATCTTTCCACTTTACCTGAACTCTGTGGGTGATACGGAGTGTGAAACTGGTTTTCTACTCCCAACATTTTCATAACATTCTGGAATATTTCTCCAGTAAAATGGGTACCCCTATCTGACTCGATCACCTCAGGCATGCCGTAACGGGGTATCAGTTCATGTGCTATTTTAATGGCAGCAGTTTTTGCTGAGGCTTTACGAACTGGATAAGCCTCTGGCCACCCTGAGAACATGTCCACACACACAAGCACATATTCGTATCCATTGTACCTAGGAAGCTGGATGTAGTCGATCTGGAGTCTTTGAAAGGGATACAGTGGTCTTACATGATGCTTGGTTGGGGTTTTAATGGTCTGACCTGGATTGTGTGCCAGGCATATAGCGCATGCAGCACACATGTTCCGAGCGAAATTACCAAAGCCTGGAGCCAACCACCTTTCTTTTACCTTGAGCGTCATACCGTTTGCCGATACATGCGTAGGTAGGTGGAGGTCACTCGCCACTGCGGGGTACCAGGCTCTGGGTAAACATAACAAAGTAACAAAGTTCCTTTTTTCCATAATCCTTGCTGATCTTCTGCCCCTTTTTTCTGCCACTGCCCTCGTTCTTCGTCGTCTACCTGTTTCTGAGCTTCCTTCAATCTCTCCTCATCATCTTCAGAGCTATCTAGTGTGTGGGCATGATGTAAGGGTTTACGTGCTGCCTGTTTTGCTGCTTTGTCGGCTTTATCGTTACCCCTGGCTTCCTCGGTGTCGAGTCTCACATGTGCAGCTACCTTTATCACCGCTATTTCTTTAGTTTCTTGTGTTGCCTCCAGAATCTGTCTAATGAGGGAGGCATGTTTAACAGGTTGGCCTGAAGCAGTCATATACCCTCTGGCTCTCCATATTACGCCAAAATCGAAAATAATGCCATGTGCATATCTAGAATCAGTGTATATGTTTGCTGTCTGATCTTTGGCTATTTTTAGAGCTTCAACTAATGCCGTAAGTTCTGCTTCTTGTGCAGACTGATTAGCAGGGAGAGGTTCTGCTTTCAGCACTCCATGCTGAGTTACTACCGCATAACCTGTATGAAATTGTCCATTCATATCTGCATATCTACTGCCATCTATGAAAAGTTCAAATGTAGCATTACAGAGTGGCTTGTCACGTACATTACGTAAGCCCTGAGTCTCTTGTTCCATTAATTGTACACCATCATGCATTGACTCTGATGGGTCAAAGGAGTTGGAGAGTGCAGTTTCCTCAGGTATGGTACCCCCCTCAGACTCTAAAGGGAGCAAAGACGCGAGATTAAGAGTCTGAACCCTGGCAAAGGAAATGTTGGGCGGCAGTAGTAGGGAACATTGGAGACGGAGGTGTCTGGCCATTGAAATATGTTTAGGTTGGACCTGGTTAAGAATGCCATGTACATCATGAGTGGTCTGAACTAGAAGTGGGTGATCAAGAACAATCTCAGAAGCTTTATCTAATAACAGTGAAATTGCGGCTACTACTCTTACACAAGAAGGTGCGGCTCTAGCTACAGGGTCCAGATGAGCTGATATGTATGCCACAGGTCTCTGTTTGTTTCCATGTTTTTGTGTGAGCACCCCTGTAGCATGTGAGGATATCTCAGCTGCCATCAATTGAAAAGGTTTAGTGTAGTCTGGGAGTCCCAAAGCCGGAGCTGATACCAGTGCTGTTTTCAAAGAGGAAAATGACTGTTTAGCCTCTTCACTGAGTGAATATGGCGTGTTGGCAATACAGTCATATAAAGACTGCATGAGTTGACTTGCATGTATGATCCACTGTCTACAGTGTGAAACAATACCCAGGAAAGCACGCAGCTGTTTGTGATTCCTGGGTTCAAGCATGTTACGTATGGCTTCCGTACGTTGAGGTGTGAGGTGTCTGATGCCCTGTGATATGCAGTGACCTAAGAACACGACTGTTTGTTGACAAGCCTGGAGTTTCTGTCTATTTACTTTACAGCCTTCTTGCGCTAGGAAAATTAAGAAATTAACAGTTGAGGTAACTGCCGTCTGCTCATCAGGGCAACAAATAAGTAAGTCATCTACATACTGTAGAATGACTACTCCTGGTTCTGGGGTGAAATTTTTCAGCACGGTCTGCATTGCTTCAGAGTACAAAGTTGGTGAGTGTACCATACCTTGTGGCAATCTTGTCCATGCTAATTGTTTACTCTTGAATGTAAAGGCAAACAAATGCCAACAGTTCTTATGTAGTGGCACAGAAAAAAATGCGTTTGATAAGTCAATTACCGTAAAATATGCAGCAGTGCTGGGAATTTGAGACAGTAAGGTATGAGGATTCGGTACCACAGGGGTGACCGGTGCCAAAACCTTATTGATTTCCCGTAGGTCGTGCACCATGCGATATTTCACCATAGTTTCTTTGGAGGAAACTTTCTTTTTAACAGGATATAAGGGTGTATTGGCGGGTGACCTGATTTCTACCAAAACACCTTGTAACACATAATCCTGAATTTGTTGAGAAATCGCCAGTTCTTGCTGGGCGCTGATGGGGTATTGCCTAAGCTGAGGTAAAATGGTTCCCGGGGCAGTTTCTAACAGTATAGGAGCTACTGATAAGAATCCTACATCAGTGTCTCCTTTTGCCCATAGGCTGTCAGGAACCCGAGACAAGTCAATTTTTGCTTGTTGAGTGTAAATTTCGGGAAAATCCTCCATTGCCTGTATTCTAACATATTGTTCCAGAGTTTCTGCATCTTCAGGGATGGTCAGCATAACTGTGCCATTTTCTCTAAAATGGATGTTTGCGTGCATTTTACTTAAGACATCAGTACCCAGCAAGCAGGTAGGTGCACCTTTAGCAAATAAAAATTTGGATACAAAGGTTTTAGGGCCAAAGCTCACATTTAAAGGTTTTGTAAAGGGCAACGCCTGAATTTTACCATCATACCCTTCTGCATATGTTACCTTTGAGGATATATTGTCAGGATATGGTAAAAAGTCTTGATTTAAAATGGAGGATATTGCTCCCGTATCTATCAGAAAAGGTACATTTTTACCCTCAACCTCAACTTGTATTATTGGTCTTCTAGAAGGAAGAGAGACCTGCATAACCTTCAGTCATTCTGAGCTGTCTGTTTGATCAGGCGCTGGGTTATTTATCCTATTTTTGGGTACAAAGGTTCCTGAATCTATATCTGCTTTTCTCTTCCTACATTCCCTTTGGAAATGTCCTGGCTTCTTACAGTAATGACAAGTAAACTTTTGATTAGCAGAGCCAGTATTAGCCTGTGCAATTCTTACTGGCTTAGAATTTTCTCTTAAGTCCATTTCTATCCCTACAGCCTTCTGTCTAGCCAGGTGTGGGTCTTCCAAGGTTCTCCAATCAGGGGTTGCGGCCTTAAGCTTTTCCTTCACTTTTGGAGACAATCCATCTATAAAGGTTTTTGTAACTAACCTCATCATTCCTGAAGCGGTTAGATCCATGCCTTCATCTCTGAAATTATTTTCTACACTTAGATAATATTCGTCTACTGATTGTCCAGATTTCTGAGCCACCACTCCCGTTGTTCCTCTCTGCCTCTGTTTTTCCCTCATGAAAACCATTAAGTGATCTACAAATTGCGTACCTGATTCTATCGTTTGTAAGGCACCATCTCCTGCCTGGGGCCTATGTACCTGTAGATTTGCTAATAGCTCCTGGAAGAGTCCAGGAGTCATTTTCATTCTACATAATTCTTCTCCATCTGCCCAAACTCCAGCGTGAGTCTGCATAATTTGCTGTATATATTGTGCAAATCTAACTGGACACTGGGTGGGATCTGGTGCGTTATGCAAGAGAGACATGCCTTCAGCGGGGGACCAAAGGAAATATTGTCGAGTTTGGTGATATCTAGTTCCCTACTACCCTAACAGGGGCAAGTACAGCGCCATGTCTAGGTGTACCACAGGCTAGGCAATCATTTCTCCAGTCTGGATTTTGTTGTCCACAGTGCGGACATACCCATCCTCCTGGTCCGGCTAAACTTTGAGGTGGTGTTTGGAGAAAAGATGGGGCATGTGGGTTAAGGTATGGGGGTGGGGTGTTCTTATATTCCACATTTTGTTTTTCTCCATAGCCTGCGGGTCTAATACACCACTTTTTATTCTGTTGATTATATGTCCATCCCTCTTTTTCTGCTACCCTAGAGACATCAATCAACGCTTGGATCTGATCTATCCATTTCTTGTCTCTGATTATGCCTTTTTTTTTTTTTTTCCTGAATTCCTTCCCATTTTTTTCTACTAAAGGCTTCTGCCTTAGTAACTCCAAACTTACTAAAAATCTTTCTCAGCCCCTTAGTGGCATCTTCACCACTTCTCTCCTTTATGATAGTATAGATATCTAATTCTTCTGGTTCCGACTTTGTTTGCTTATTCCCCATTTTCTTATCCTGAGCTTTTTTTCTTTTCTTGCCCTAGGTGGCGTTTGGGTATGAGAATACCTCGTTACCTTCTTCCTAAGGAGCTAGGATGTTTAACGGCTTCTGCGTACCGTGTTGATGTAAGAAAATCCTGATTCCTACACCTATAGCAAACAACACAAATGCAACCAGACAGAGGATCAAAATACAACGTATCTTGTCCCAGGCTAATTTATCTGTCCTGGGCTCATACTATCATACACTTATCTGTCACCAGGTTTTCGTCAAAGACAGGATCAGAGATTGAACATAGGCGCGGAGGTCTCCCCGAAAGGACGCAACCACGTTGCCCAGTGGGACAGTCACTTCTTCTGTTTCAACACCCTGGGCGGCTTATAGGGCTATTCCCAACTTCCACACACCTTCTATTCACATTCACTCTCATTCAATGCCGTACTCCGTGAGGTGGTCAATTCTTAAGTAGTTCAAGAACCCGAGCTATAGGTATCCTCCTCTACTAGAACTACCCGCTAAAGGACACGACACAGAAAATCTTACGGACAGTGCAGGGCAGATATAAGAGATCTAACAGTGTCTCTTACCTGGCCAGGTTTTTATTCATCTGCCGTCCATTATCCCAGATTCTCTTTTTGTTCGTATTCTGCCGGTGTTCTTGAAGGAGTACACAGACCTCGGGTCCCTGTTCAGGCACCAGGAAATGTCGGGACCACACTCAGTCGGAGCAGCCTTTGGAAGTGGGGAATCACCAGAAATAATACACAAGACACGTCTCGTATAGTATATCACTGGGATAAGCCTCTGAAGCACGCCTGTCTTCAAGGTGCTATCCCCTCTTTATATAGTTGTACAGGTAGTTTCAGTGGTTATACAAGTTTTGCTTGTTTAAACAAAGAGAGAAAAGAGAAGACAAAAAAAACAGTTTCGGCTATGTGATAGTTTCACAACAAACAAAACAGTACAGTTTCGCCTAAGTGGCAGTTTCACAAACAAAAAATAGGATTTCACACTATAGCTAAAATGTCCTTGAATGGACAGGTCAATATTGATCACAAATTCCTTTTTGGTTCATTGAGGTAACCATTTTTGTTCCGCTCTTCACATTGTAATTATTTAATGCCTCGTCACTACCCTGTCTGTAATTCTCTAAACACTTTCTTTTTGTCATTTATTGTGCCCCCTACAGCTCTATTTAGCCATAATGGTTTCCTCCTATTTCTAGCTTATTTATTCCCCTAGGGTATATATTGCACACAGGTCCTATTCAGGATGCTAGTAAAAGTGTCCCATTTACTGTGTTTGCTTTTATTTTTCAGGACATTGTCCCAGTTTCTGGCACTAAGACTCTTGGACATTCATAATTTACCTTCCTAAAGTTTAGCGTCCTTACAGCCCCTCTACTATACATCCTATTAAAGGATACGTGAAAACGTATTATTTTGTGATCACAATTACTCAAGTGACCCCCAACCTGTATATTTGATACTCAAAAACCTGTTTCCTTGCTGGACTTGCAGGTTTCTGTGCCGTGTTATATCAGGGTAGCTGGTACTTAAGATGGATAATAAATACAAGTGTAGAGTTTTTTTTGGACTACCATTTTTAAAGAACAGCAAAGCGGTACTGAAGCTGCCGGGGCCTTAATGGGTAAATATATTGCCTATTTTGATATTTACTAACAATGGGCCATTTTTTTTTAAACTGACAGTCCAATAAAATAAATCTACAGAAAGCAATGAATATTTCCTTGTTCTTGAGCTGCTGTACTTAAAATGCAACTTACAGTTCCATCCTTCACCATGAGATAGTACTGGATGCCTGAAGTACAAGAGTTTGTCTTTGTAACTGGATTAGGACTTGGCTCACTTCCCACTATTCTTTATATCTTTCCTTTCCCAGAAAGACCAAAAACAAGCATCAGAGAAAAAGAAAGACCGGTAAGACGTAGCCCAAATTTATAGATTATGCAAAAAAAAGTGACTTTTCCATCTGTTGCTCAGTTAGTAAGCATTTCTGTTTGTCACACTGAACTCCAGATATGCACTTGCTTTGTATAGTTGCATATACACTTCTAACAATGGTGTGCATTCATGCTTGACTTCTGTAAACTGCAGGCTTTTTCTGTTATTCCATGGCCAACATTTCTCTGGTATGTCTGTGGTTGTGCAGACCATTCAGGATGGAGGACCTCCTTTTAAGAACGTCATCACCACAAGAAGAAAATCCACTATATCAAATGTTTAATATGTGTCTAGACATTCATTTTTGGGATCTTTCTATCTAGTTCCTTTGATTTCATTTTAATGAACACTGGTTTTAGCCTGGAGTGTATTGTGTGTAGTTTATAACGTGTTAGTTTTATATTAGAATATCACAGAGCCTACAGCAGACTGTTGAACTTGCAGTTTACCATTTTAACGATCCAGCTACAGTATAAAAATGTATAAAAAATGTATGGCAAAATGCAAAACAAGACTGGTGATAGCTACAATGTAGTCACTGAGGTTGTCTTTCACATGGCTACAATTTACTATGGTCAAAATTCTTTCTCTTAATCATTTTAGCACTATAGTGACTGTACATTGCCACCCACTGCTTTTCTGCTCTAATTAATCTATCGAGACTATCCGGATCAGAAGAAGTGAAAACTGTACCACATGTGGATCTATGCAATTTCGTGGGATGTCCAAATGGCCATTTTTGTGTAATTAGGAAAAGGCATAGGCGGTTATGTTTTAATTATGTATATATAGAAAACCTGAAAAATAACATAACATTGAAATGTTAAGGAACTTGTTCCCTTCCGAGTAACAGGTTGGGAGAAAAAAGTAAGTATTAGGAGCTGAGGGTTTTTGTCACATCCCTTTTACCAGAGGTGAGAGAAAACTTGATACAAGATAATCTTGGCCCTGAATTCACTCTGCAAATCATACGAACACTACTGATGCTACATACAGAACTGTGCAAAAGTTGTGTGCCGGTATGCAGAAAATGCTGCAAAGTAAGAATAAATTGAAGAATAGTAGTGTTAGTAGTTTATTTTTATAAATTAACAGAAAGCAAAGGGAGTGAATAAAATCTAAAATAGATCAGTATTTGTTCTGATGACCATTTTATTTCAAAACAGCATCAAAACACCAAGGCTTCTAGGTACACTAAAACGCAATTCTTGAAGGAACCTTTCAGGGAGGTTGTTTGTTCCAAACATCTTGGAGAATTAGCCACAGATCTTCTGTGGATGTAGGTTTGTGCAAATCTTTCCGTCTCTACGTGTAATCAAAGAGAGAATTGATGATGTTTAGATCAGGGCTTTTGGGGGACATGTCACCACTTCAAGGACTCCTTGTTCTTCATTATGCTGAAGATAGTTCTTAATGACATTGCCTGTATATTTGTGGTCGTTGTCCTGCAGCAAAATAAATTTGGAAACAATTAGATGCCTTCATGATGGCATTGCATAATCGATAAGTATCTGACTATATTTCTCAGCATTGAGAACTGCATTATCATTGACCAATGCTCAACTCCACTTGCTGAAATGCAACCTTGAACTTGCAAGGAACCTCCACCATGCTTCCCTGTTGCCTGCAGACACTCATTAGTGTACCGCTCACCAATCCTTCTGAAAATAAACTGTCTTTTGTTGCTGCCAAATATTTCAAATTTTGAATCAATAGCGTACTAACCATGCAAGGTGCCTATACTTTTGCATTTTCCTTTTTGTAATTTTTAAAATGTAAAAGCTGACAATATATATATTTTGCCTAAAATACAGTGGAAATGTGTAATCTTTAACCTTAGGTCTTTTAGAGATTATTTCATCTTCAACTTGCTTAACTGTTCACAATAACAATAATTTTGACCAAGAGTGCCCAAACTTGTCCATGCCACTATAGCTAGGTTCTAATGGTTGCTGCCAGTTCTGAGTTGATGTCACTGCTTTGACAATTTAAAGGGAAAAAAGTATGATTTCCTTTGCCAACTACTAAGTCAGCAGTCATTGCTCATTTCTTGATGTACTGAATTTTGAAAAATACAGGCAGATATGTACAGTATCTACCATGCACTACCATCAGGGAGGCATCTATTTGGAACTAAATTTATTCTGCAGCAGGTAAATAACCTAAACAATACAGCCAGTGTATTAAAAAAACTAACTTTAGAGTAAAGGAACAAGGAGTTCTTGAAGTGATGATATGGCCACAACAAAGATTTGATCTCAACATTAAGCATGTGTGGGATTGCATGAAGAAGCAGCAAGATTTGAGCAAGCCTACATCCACAGAAGATCAGTGGTTAGCTCTTCAAAATGTTTGGAACAACCTACCTGCAGAGTACCTTAAAAAACTGTGTGCAATGCTGCAATATAGAAAAATTGATGCTGTTGGTAAAAGGTCACACCAAATATTGATTTGATTTAGATTTCTATTTTGTTCATTCTGTTTGCATTTCATTTATTAATACAAATAAGGTATTAAACACAACTATTTTTGAAAGCATTCTTACTATTTATCATTTTTTTCCAAACCTACCTAAAACCTTTGTACAGTAATGTACAATATTGGACATATACTGTATAGAAGATGTATTTTCGACTGACAACAACCGTTCAGTATTCCCTAAAAAAAATTCTTGCTCGGATCTTTCAAGCATGCATGTTTATTTTAATAGGTAGAGGCATAACCTGCTGCCAGAGGTGTTTTATCTCCAGGCTTATCTCCCAAGAGAACAACTGAATGGACTTATTGAAATCCAACCTGCCTAATCCTTCCCTTCCCTGACATCAAGGAACAGTTGTGATGTCCTCATAAACTTTAGATTATGTAGGGGCAGATATCCAATTTCTCATAAAGAAAAGAGTTTGGAGCGCAGTCTAAATTTCAGGAACAAAGAAAAAGTGTTTATTTTTGGTCATGTAAGCTAAGGGTCACAGTATAGGAAATTACACTAATGAGTGCTTGAAATGTATTATTTCATGTAATTAATGGGTTGGCTAGCTCATGAGTCCCTTATACTTAGTCACATCTCCATATAGTACTTAAAGACTTATTACAAACATAATTATTATGCTGTTGATATCCACCAATTTCAATGTGGTTCCCTGCTTTTAATGCATCTTTTGAATGAATTAACAGAGCCTTCACATACACTGCATATTACAAATATTGCATATGTAATAAATAAGAATCATATCTGGTCTCCTAAAGAGATTCTCTAATTGACACTCTAAGTGTACATATAAAATACATGTGTTTATATAATAGTTCAATCACCAGGAGTAAATTTCTTCTTTTTATTACCTGATTGAAGAACTGAGCGTGTCACTGTGTGAGGAGTTAATTCAGTTTAAGAAATTACTCAGCGGCTTGAGACACATGACTTTGCAATCATCCTGGACCTTGGATGCAAGGAAATTAAGTTGGATTGTCGAGGCTTATCAAATGGGCAGCACGTAATAATGTTTTCTCAGCCAATGTGTTTTTTCTTAACCAGCGCAGCTATTTCTTTATACTGAGCCTTACAGACAAGACTGTGCACAAACACCATCTGTAAAATGTGTCTCATCAAGCCTAAAAAAATCGTCGCATGGCTCGCCTACACATTTTTCCTTTTTTTTTCTTGGCGCAATGCACACATACACTTTTCTACTCGGGTTCAGCTTTCAACTCCCTAGTCAACAGATTTGTCTGGACTTGACAGTGACACTTAGTGCTCATGTAAATAGGTTATGGCTATTTTGTATACTCATACAAGTGGTGTTATAAGGGGGATCAGACTTCTATTGTACTCTATGTGTCTCTGATTTCATACAGAGGCATTCAGTTTTATATATTTTATTTGTTAAAAATTTATCACAAAACAGTGTAACATGCTATCAGATGCCATATATATGGAGGCATTCTCCCTTTGGAGAATTGCTTCTAAAGGCCCCATACACATTAGATTATTGTCGATCGAACAATTGGACAGCTGACAACTATCTCTCCTAAATCCCCCATACATTCAGCAAAGCACTCCTGTGTTCTCTATGAGATACCCGCTGCCAGAATTCCAACAGTCGGAACGGTCTCTTCTCCAACATTATCCTTTGGAGGGGTGGAGAATGGGGAGACCGCAATACACATCATACCGGTTGATATCGGAGGGTTTGTCTGACTTTAGTCTAAAGGCATCCATATGCATTAGACTAATGTTGGCTGAACCCCCCGATATTGATGGGTTAGGCCAACGCTCTCATTTATATTGGGATGCCAGCCAACTGATTGTCGGGGGAGATGTTGATCAGGCATGTCAAATCATGGACTACCTACGGCTTTATTCTTCCAGAAATAAATCCTAATGTCTTAGGTGTTTGCCGACGGATTTCTTATAGATAGCAGAGTAGTACCCAAATGATCGAGCACTGTGTATAGGAAAGATGGCCTAGATGGCTGTTGGCCGAACAAAAGCCATATAATTTGTATAGCCAGCTTAATGCATGTGAGGTTCTTAAACGGTTAATACAGGGCTATTTTATATTTATTTTTCTCATGGAGCTAAGAACTGATAGGCAAGAGTTGATAACAACCTGCCTGTTCTGCCCAGCACCGGATCTGAGCAGTCATTGACCGCTCCTGCCGGTGATTCTGCTCCTTCTTTTGACCTCACGTCAACAGAACAGCTCTTGCAGCTCTTCCCAGCTCTGTAGACGGGGCGTGACTGCTGATTGATCTAGCACCTAATGCTCAGGATCATTGTCCTGTTGAAAAGTGAATTCTCTTCCACGCTTTCTTTTTTATTGTTGCAGACTTAACCAGGTATTGCATTATATTAGGATCCTCTAGTATCATGAAACATCTATCTATCCTCCAAAACTAACAAGATGCCTGGGGATAAAATGCTTCCTATAAAATAATACTAACACCCCTTAACTTTAAGGTTGAGGCCGGTTTTAGTGAGTCTCTTGAATTTTTTGACTGATGCACCTTCACTGCAGCTCAGGCGCTGAACTCCACAGCTCCTTCACAGAGATTGTTGGTGTCTATGTGTTCCCTCTTGTCTCCTTCTTGCTCTAATTTATTATTTTTTATAGCTTTATATAATTATGATCAGTTTGAAATACTTTTTCTTGTTGTTAACATCTGGAAAATAACATCTGGTATAATAATGCTTCACATTTTTCTACTACAGGGATTTAGACATTTTTCTAATGACAATTATTCTTCAAATAAAAAATGTAAATAAATATAAATATTGAAAATCTAAATAAATTATTGCTAATTACTACAAATGCCATCGTTATTTTTCAAAGAGTCTGGATTTGTGCTTGATGACTTTCCAGATCTTAGCATGACTAAATAAATACAGGGTCATCAATTTGTATCACATGGCCCAAAAAAGCATTCAGCCTCCTGGACCACACTACAGGTATTTCCTATAAGGTTTGCAGTAATATATACTGTATTCACCGGGATGCCCATGGTAATTCTTCCAAATCTAAAACGATTGTAAAATGCTCTGACGATCTAAATTCAGCTTAGTAGAACCATAGAACCATTACATCTGTAATACAGATATTTTTATACAGGAGAATTATGCTCAGCTCTGGAAGCCCTAGGATTTTAGATCAGAGGTTGCAACCAGTAAGGCAATCATGGCGGGCAAGCTCAGCTGCACAGAGAAAACCATAGATATTGAGGAACAAACAGTTCACAGAGACTGAATAAATATCACTTGAGCCTGTTTATGTAATCATTAGATATCCCTGTACATAAATCAATGGTAGCGATAATATATTTTTGGCAAGAATCTAATAAATGTCAACATTTGAAAATTACTATGAAGGAACTGTAGGATTCTCTATCAGACAAGAATATGTTGCCTGGAACTTTTTAAGATCACTAAAATCTCAAATCAGAAAGGGGTCTCTCACCTAGCCAAATCAGTTCTTATACAGGGTGGGCCATTTATATGGATACACCTAAATAAAATGGGAATGGTTGGTGGTGGTATCAACTTCCTGTTTGTGGCACATTAGTATATGGGAGGGGGGAAAGTTTTCAAGATGAGTGGTGAAAATGGCGGCCATTTTGAAGTCTGCCATTTTGGATCAAACTTTATTTTTCCAATGGGAAGAGGGTCATGTGGGAAGAGGGTCTCAAACTTATTGAGAATTTCACAAGAAAAACAATGGTGTGCTTGGTTTTAATGTAACTTTATTCTTTCATGAGTTATTTACAAGTTTATGACCACTTATAAAATGTGTTCAAAGTGCTGCTAATTGTGTTGGATTGTCAGTGCAACCCTCTTCTCCCACTCTTGACACACTGGTAGCAACACTGCAGAAGAAATGCTAGTCTAAGGGGGTCAGATTCCTTGTAGGAATGCTCGGACTCACCCATAATGTAATAGTGCACCATCTTGCTGGAAAAACTCAGGGAACGTGCCATCTTCTGTGCATAAAGAGGGCAACACATCATCATGTAGCAATTTCATATATCCAGTTGCATTGAGGTTTCCATTGATGAAGAATCTCCCCACTATCTTTGTACCCCATATACCACACCATACTATCAATTTTAGGTGTCAGGTCCGAGCATTCCTACATGAACAGTTTCCTGGAAAGTAGATTGGTCATCGTGGGCCAGTTCAATGGCCACCAAGGTTTAGCGATCTGACCCCCTTATACTTTTATCTTTGGGGTAATCTGAAGGCAATTGTATATGCTGTGAAGATACGAGATGTGCAACATCTGAAACAATGGATACTGGAAGCCTGTGCTAGCATTTCTTCTTCGGTGTTGCTATCAGTGTGTCAAGAGTGGGAGAAGAGGGTTGCACTGACAATCCAACACAATGGGCAGCACTTTGAACACATTTTATAAGTGGTCATAAACTTGTAAATAACTCATGAAAGAATAAAGTTACGTTAAAACCAAGCACACTATTGTTTTTCTTGTGAAAGTGACAGTGAGACCTGTCACTCCGGGGCAGCAGGTGGGAGTAGCTGCTGGTGACTCGCCTGTTTGACTTGTCTACAACGTGGTCTCGGTCCCCAGAGGCTTTTACAGTATGTATTTCTCTGGAGCCCTGCAGTGTCTGAGAGTCAAATATACCGGCTGAGTTCATGCAGCCAGTGTCTGATACAAGCTACCCACAGATTGGGCAGCTTGTATCAGCTGTCAGGTTCCCTTTAATTTAAAATACAGACAAACAACTAATGATTTGAAGGTCACACAGTGAGAGCCTGATGGTTATTTCTGCTGGAAGAGGAGTGTCATTGCCTTCTGAAAGCAATGCCTTCTGTAAGTGTGAATGTCACTGCAAATTACATTTACTGATTGTGCCCCCACCAATAATGATACTTTTAAAAGCTGCATGATCTACTGTTTTTCACTGATCCTTTGGATCAAGTAAATCATAACCATTACTGGTCTGTGTAAATGCATCTATAATTCTGCACATTTGCATATCTGTGCCGCTGTCATTCTGCGGTGTTCAAACAGACAAAAGACAGATCAAAACAATTCAACAAAGGATAAAAGTGATCAGAATTGACTTAACTGGGCCAATTACCTAATATTAAAGGATGCATGGGTTCTGGACTCTCTGCAGCAGAGAATAGGATATAGGTTGGCTGGGTTTGTGGGTAAGAGTTATTCTGCATACCTTTTTCCAGGTAGCATTGCCGGGCCGGTGAGCCTCTCTACTCCAGCATAGTGGCTGATCAGTGTCCCATAGACCTTAATTTTACAGACCCAGACATACAGACGTAGCACACTGTAACATTTAAATGTCATGTTCACATTTGCTCCATTTATATGCTGTATGTGTGTGGGCAGATGGATCAGTATGGTTTTGTCCGGTGCCTACCAGCTTAGCAGCAGTGAATGAAGTGACCTATACAATAAAATAATCTGCAGCCCAGTCCTTTCTATCCATCGACACGTACACAGACACCATGATTTTCATACCTGATTTCTATTTGACTTGCTTGTTTTGTTTTAAACAAATGAAAATGTGACAATTTTTTTCCTGGGTATCTACTAGATCAGGGGTGCACAATCTGTGGTCTGGGGCCCACAAATGGCCCGCTATGCCTTTCTGTGTGGCCCCCAACCATCTGGTCACAGAAATGCTTGCATGTGTGTGACTGTCTGCATGTAGTTTCCATAACAAATAGGGATAGAACATAGTCATGTGTACTACATACATTTTAGGAGAATGAGGTCCTTTGTATATGACTTACAGGTGGCCATCTATACTTGTGGCTATCTACATTATAGTATATTAAAGCTAACAATGGGGGAGCCACATTAACACATGGCCTTTCCCTCTCCTAAATGCTAACTGGGGGTCTGGGGATAAAGGGGAACCCTATCATTCCCATGGGTTCAAGTTCCACTTTCTGGACTATCTATCAGGCATGTAATTTTCGTATGCTGGAAATGTCTCATAAAGTAATACCCCTCTTAATTTTATTGCAGCCCTTGAGAGCGATTCAACTGATGATGTGGCCCTTGGACCAGAAAAGGTTGTGCACCCCTGTGCTAAACCATTCTGTATAGGGATCTTGGTTTCTTTTCTATGTCTTCCATGGTAATCTTTACATATACCCGCCTTTAGTCAACAATAATTATTTCTAGCTGCCATTTGCATAATCTCAATGAATTAGTAACATCATGTTTTATTAGTATTTTTTACAAACGGGACAATGTGAACTCTAATATTAGTGGTGATTACGGTTGAGCGAAACGGATTGGACAAATTAAAAAATCAACGACTTTTGGCAAAGTCGGGTTTCATGAAACCCGACCCGATCCTAGTGTGGGATCGGCCATGAGGTCGGCGATCTTCGCGCCAAAGTCGCATTTCATATGACGCTTTCACCGCCATTTTTCAGCCAATGAAGGAGGACGCAGAGTGTGGGCAGCGTGATGACATAGGTCTCGGTCCCCACCATCTTAGAGAAGGGCATGACAGTGATTGGCTTGCTTTCTGCGGCGTCACAGGGGCTATAAAGGGGCGTGCACGCCGACCGCCATCTTACTTCTGCCGATCTTAGCATAGGGAGAGGTTGCTGCAGCTTCATCAGAAGAAGGGATATAGTTAGGGAGGGAAGATTAACCCCCAAACTGCTTGTGCTGTAGCGATTTCCACTGTCCAACACCACCTTTTTTTGCAGGGACAGCGGAGGCTATATTTTTGTGCATCAGCTCTGTAGCTTATTAGGCTGCCTTATAAGGCTCCCTGATAGCTGCATTGCTGTTTGCACCGCTGCTGTACAAACCAACTGCTTTTTTAAAAGCAAAAATCCTGTTGCTCCTTTCTGCACAGTTATCTTGTTTATTTGTCCACAGTGCACTTTTGTGTGCAGCAGTCCTTTTTATTGCTGCCAAACTTGTCCTGAGATCATTGTAGGGAGATTGAAATTGTACTATAGTCCTTGTATTTTTTCATATATCTTCCAGCCACTTTCTGCCACTTACATTGTGTTGTTTTATACACTGGGCCTGAGTTTTGGTTCAGTCTCCCCCCAAAAAAGGGAGATTAAAATTCTCACAAAGTGGATATACTACAGTCCTGTTAGTTTGTCGTATATCAGCCAGCCACTTTCTGCCACTTACATTGTGTTGTTTTATACACTGGCCTGAGTTTTGGTTCAGTCTCCCCCCCAAAAAAGGGAGATTCAAATTCTCACAAAGTGGATATACTACAGTCCTGTTAGTTTGTCGTATATCAGCCAGCCACTTTCTGCCACTTACATTGTGTTGTTTTATACACTGGGCCTGAGTTTTGGTTGTCTCCCCCCCAAAAAAGGGAGATTCAAATTCTCACAAAGTGGATATACTTCTGTCCTGTTAGTTTGTCGTATATCAGCCAGCCACTTTCTGCCACTTACATTATGTTGTTTTATGCACAGGGCCTGAGTTTTGGTTCAGTCTCCCAAAAAAAGGGAGATTTAAATTCTCAACAAGTTTATATACACCTTCTACCTTGTTTTACAGTACCATATAACGGTTGTTAGTTTGGTTACATTTTCCCAAAAATGAGGCAGTCTGGTGGGAGAGGCCGTGGGTGGTCATTGCCAGCTGGTAATGATGGTGGTGGTGGTGGTAGTGGTGGTGGAGCATCTGGTGATAGTGGGAAAAGCAAAATAGCACCTAAGGCTTGAGTTGTTCAGACAGCGTCATCGTCTGGCTACACAAGGCCTCGAAGGCTCCCTTATCTGGGAGTAGGAAAACCGCTTTTAAAGCCGGAGCAGCAGGAACAAGTTTTGGCTTTACTTGCTGACTCAGCCTCTAACTCTTTCGCCTCTTCTTCAGAAAGTTCCAAATATAAAAGCAGCGAGTCGTCAGTGGATGCTCCCGGTCAGGAACAAGTCGCTTCCTTGTGTCCTTCACCCAAACCAAAAGTGAAGGATGCGTCAGGCGACACTACAGGTTACTCCATGGAGCTCTTTACACATACCGTGCCTGGGTTAGAAAGGGAAATTGTTAACTGCCCATTACAAGATGAATCGGACATGGAGTGCACTGATGCACAGCCACAGCTAGATTATTATGCTGTTCCATTGACTCAGATCACTACATTGCCCTCGCAGTGTACTGAGCCATAATCTGACCCTGATGAGACTATGGTGCCCCGTCCCAAACGCTATAGCACCTTACACGGTGACACAGAGGAAGGTGCACATGACATTGAAGAGGAGGTGATAGATGACCCAGTTGTTGACCCAGATTGGCAGCCATTGGGGGAAGAGGGTGCCGCTGCCAGTAGCTCAGAAGCGAAGGAGGATGATCCGCAGCAGCCATCTACATCGCAACAGCTGTCAACTGGCAGGCCCGTATCAGGCCAAAAATGTTTGCCAAAAACAAAAACAGTTTTAGGACAGCGTGGCCATCCGGTGAAAGTAGCACAGCGTGCAATGCCTGAAAAGGTATTCCATAGTAGGAAGAGTGTAGTGTGTCAATTTTTTAACCAAGATCCGAATGATCAGTCAAAAGTTATCTGTAAGAAATGCTCAAAGACCTTTAGCAGAGGGAAGAATCTTTAAAATTTAAATACAACGTGCATGCTTAGACATTTAAACAGCATGCCCTTGCAAGCCTGGACTAACTACCAAACGTCCCGTACCGTTGGTGCACCTGCTCAGAATGAAGGTAGTCAGCAACGCTACATTGCTTCCCTCACTAAATATACATACCACTGATGCATATCAAATATCAGGAGGGGAACACCCTATAAGGGACATAGAAAATAAAAGGGCAGACCTCCACTAATATATATATCCTACAAAGAACTACGGAGTATGAACACCCATCGATTTGTAAAAACAGTAGCAATTTTATTGAGAAACCATATACATAAATAGTAACCAACAATATAAAAAGGACAAGGTACACTTTCAAGCACAAGTATGGCGGAACAGCCACACTGAAAAATAACACCAAGGGCTTGGAAATGACACGTGCAAATATCTTATAAAAGTAAATTGTTCACTTGGTAGCTGATAGTAATACTTATAAAGTGCATAGTGCTCTACATAAGTGGCAATAATGCCCCAAAGTGAACTGCATCATGAGTCATAAGTCAAACAACATAATAGAAAAGTACAACTCTTCCTGTCATTCTTACCCAAATGTCCTAAGGTGCCAGTGTGTGTCCGATAGCCCCTTAATCTATCGGGCTATCGGACACACATGATGCAGTTCACTTTGGGGCATTATTGCCACTTATGTAGAGCACTATGCACTTTATAAGTATTACTATCAGCTACCAAGTGAACAATTTACTTTTATAAGATATTTGCACGTGTCATTTCCAAGCCCTTGGTGTTATTTTTCAGTGTGGCTGTTCCGCCATACTTGTGCTTGAAAGTGTACCTTGTCCTTTTTATATTGTTGGTTACTATTTATGTATATGGTTTCTCAATAAAATTGCTACTGTTTTTACAAATCGATGGGTGTTCATACTCCGTAGTTCTTTGTAGGATATATATTGCTTCCCTCACTGTAAGCCCACCGGTTAGGACACCACCAGCAGCAAATGTGGAGGTATCATCGCAAGGTCAAAGCAGTCAGGGAATCACAAGGTTTTTGGTAGGAAACACTGTATGTAGGCCAACATCAAGAATAACATCACCAACCCTCGCTCAATCCGCCATGTCCACCACCACCACCCCCGCTAGTTCCACCATATGCAGCTCTCCAGTCCAGCTCACCCTACAAGAGACTCTCGTTAGAAAAAGAAAGTACTCATCCTCTCATCCGCGTACACAGGGTTTGAACGCCCACATTGCTATACTAATCTCGTTAGAGATGATGCCCTACCGGTTGGTTGAAAGCGAAGCTTTCAAAGACCTGATGGACTATGCAGTACCACGCTATGACCTACCCAGTCGGCACTTCTTTGTGTCTTTGCGAGAAAAGCCATCCCAGCCCTCCACCAGCATGTCAAAGACCGCATTGTCCATGCACTGAGGCAATCAGTCAGTGGAAAGGTGCACCTCACAACAGATGCTTGGACCAGTAGGCATGGCCAGGGACGTTACGTGTCCATCACGGCGCACTGAGTTAATGTGGTGGATGCAGGGTCCACAGGGGACAGCCATAGTGGGACAGTTCTGCCTAGCCCACGGTCTAGGAAAAAGTTGGCTGTAGACGTTCGCCACCCCTCCTCCTCCTCCTCCAGAAGCGAAAGCTCATCCACAGAGCGCAGTCGCACGACCACTCCATCCGCAGCTGCCAGTGTTGCATTTTGCAATGACCTCTGACACGACAGGTACTGCTGCATCGATTCAAAGTGACAGGAGACAGCATTTCTCCAGTATGGTTACGAACTACTTTTCCTCCCCTATCGATGTTCTCCCTCACAGGTCATTCCCCTTTGATTACTGGGCATCTAAAATAGACACCTGGCCTGAATTGGCAGAATATGCATTACAGGAGCTCGCTTGCCCTGCTGCTAGTGTGCTATCAGAAAGAATCTTCAGTGCTGCTGGTTCAATACTGACCGAAAAAAAGACACGTCTGGCTACCCGAAATGTTGATGATCTAACCTTCATTAAAATGAACCAATAATGGATTTCAAATTATTTGGCCCCACATTCCCCTGCTGACCCGTAGCTTGCCTGAAAAATGTCTTGCTTATGGCCTCCTCTTACTGACTGCTCCAATTCCTCCTTTTGCAGCTACTGAATGTCCACCATAGGCCATTTTTATACCTCCCTAAATGGGCTGACTCCCCCCACAGGGCCGTGGTCACCACCTGGCGCAAGCACCCGTGTGAGTGCCGTTTGCCTGGACAGGTGGGTGTGCCCACTCTTGGGCGACAGCACTGGCACAGGGTCCCTCATAGTACAATGAAGTGTCTCTGACGGTGGTGGTGCACAACCAATGTCAGACACACTGTTGTAATATGGGGGGCCCTGTGCCAGTACCACCGCCCACGAGAGAGTGTTGCCCCAGCTCGAACAGTGCTCTACCACTTGCAATACTTACCTCTCCCTGCTCCACCACTGTGTAGTTTGGGCTGTTAAATCCTTCAATGGCACTGCCAATACAAATTTGTTGAAATTATAGATGATAGTTAAAATATACAGGGGCCCTGGCCTCCATTTAGACCAGTTAATACTCTGCACCTACTACCACTGTCTGCTACTCAGCAGAGAAGCCCACCCCTGTACCTAGCTATGCCACCTGTTTATTTATGAACAATTTTTTGGCAGACATTTAGCCCACTTTATTATTTGGGCCTACTAACTGTGTCTGCCACTCATTACAGTTGTCCTCCACTGAACAAAGCAATGCCGCCTGTTTAGTCCTGTTACCAATTTTGAACTGCATTTAGCCTACTTTATTATTTGGGCCTACTAACTGTGTCTGCCACTCATTACAGTTGTCCTCCACTGAACAAAGCAATGCTGCCTGTTTAGTCCTGTTACCAATTTTGAACTGCATTTAGCCCACTTTATTATTTGAGCCTATATCTGTGTTTCCTCCTCATCCTGCCCATTGACCAGCCACTGCTAGATGAGTCTTCTGGTACATTGACCCAGACCACTACATTCCCCTTGCACTCTACACAGCCAGAATCTGACCCTGCTGAAAGTCAGGTTCCCCTTCCCGCATACTATACCACCTTACACGGGGACAAAGAGGAAGGTGCAGATGAAAGTGCAGGTTCCTTCATCAGGTGGGGGGGCATACTCGTTGGAGACGTCACTGGCACAGGGCCCCTCATAGTACACAAAAGTGTCTCTGCCGGTGGGAGGTGCCACCCGCCATCAAAAACACCGCCGTACTATGAGGGGCCCTGTGCCAGTGCCAATGCCAACTAGTGGGCCCCCACTGCTTGCTCAGGATCACAGCACTTGCAAAGTTGAAATACTAACCTCTCCCTGCTCCACCGCCGTGATGTATTCCGCATTTCCTGGGCCCACGAAAATCTTGAGCCAGCCCTACCCCTCCACAACTTTAGCCAAATGACCCCCAGTTTTCAATGCCTAACTATTATTATAAAGTAAATTAAGATTGACAAGCTTAAGTAATAAGAATTGATGTTTTTGGCATTAAAATGGGCACTGTAGGTGTTTTCCTGTCCTCCACTCACTGCCGACTTTGATTCCCCATTGACTTGCATTGCGTTTCATGTTTCAGTCGGCCCCCGACTTTTCGCAATAATCGGCCAATTTCACCTGACCCGACTTTTGACAAAGTCGGGTTTCGCGAAAATCGACTCGATCCGAAAAAAGTAAAAGTCGCTCAACTCTAGTGGTAATATGTTACTGACACTGTTTTAATCTGAAAAAGGAAGTGGTTTGGGTCTGAAACACAATATTTTAAATTAAAAACTATTTAACCTCAACAACCTATTGATGCATATTTGATACATATGCTACTTTCTACCTGTTTTTCTCACTTTATATGTATGTTGAACACTTTCTCAACCGATACAAGTGAGTGCATCGACATAAGTCACATCATACGTTCTACTCCCCACAAGCAATCCTTTGTATGAAACCTCTTTTCTTCTTTTATCTTTACATAGTTAAGCCTCAGTGAAAGAAGCATGGAAACACATATTGCATTGTCAGCCCAGGGCCTACGCTTATTACCTTTGCGACATCTCCAAAACCAACCTGGCTGCAATCTTGATGGCTAGACAACATGGTGAGTGCATCTCCAAAATAATTAGTCTTGTGAGATTCTCCAGAGATTCTGGTGTTTCTGGTAAGTACCAACAGTGATCCAAGAAAGGGCAACAAGTAAACCAACATGAGTCATGGGTGTCCCAAGCTTACTGATGCACTTGCGGGGCTTTGGCTAGCCCATCTGGTCTGATCAATCAGAAAAGTTAAAATGCAAATAGATATGAATACAATAAATTAGCGGTTGGCAATACATTTTCCCAATGGGCTACATGAGAGAATGTGACTGGTATCGAGGGCTAAACCAATAGTCTGTGTTTAATTTTGCTCAATATGCATTTTATCACATAAATTAAGTATGTTAAAGGGATTGTTGACTACTCAGAAAACTCCTCAATCACTACATTTCACCCAAGTAAAATGATAATAATTATACTAATGCTAACCTGTGGTAGCAGCGAGGTTCCAGCGGTGTTGGCACTAACTTGCGTCACATTTTTATACGCTCTCTCACCTCCTATGGACAAATCATACATTCGGAGGAAGTGAGAGAGCAGCCGCAGCTCTGACTTCTTCAGGATGTCAGTTGCAAAGGTAGGAGAGGAGAGTGAAATGGCTGCTGATCGGCTGCAGGGATCGCAAAATATAACAATGTCATGCAAGCCCTGGGAGAGCGATTGCTGACAACACTGGAACGACACCAGCACCGGAGTTGAGTGTGTTATTATTTTACTTGAATACATAGTGATTGAGAAGGGGTTGTCCAAGTCGTGAACAATCCCTTTAACAAGTTGCTACTGCTAATACATGTTATAATAGGCATTATTCTAACATAGATTCTTACCAGAAGCAGTAATCAAAACCATATAATTTACTGATTTTTATAAAATGTGAAAAAGCAGTAAAATCTACTGCTCCTATTATTGGCCTTATGTATAATAAGTATGGATGTTCATATAACAGCCTAGCAAAGGAAAAAAAAATAACACCAAAATTCAACCTCCGCTAGTGTCAAGCTGCCAATAGCAAACAGAAGATTGACATTGATCTTGAGGGAAACAAGGTGCTCACCAGAAAATACATTCCATGCATCAAAGTTCATAAAAAGAAGATTAGGTGGCACTCACCATCCCTTTCAAAGTCGCTTCCTGTGCTTCAACGGGTCTTGCGCTTAGGACCCATTAAAGCGCAGGAAGTGCAAAACGGCCATCGTCCATCCAAGGTTCACATTATTCCCCCACCTCCATATTTTAAGGATATGAAATAAAGGACTATGAAAGAGACGGTGAGTGCCACCTTTTCTTCTTTTTACGGATTTATAAGCATAGATGTACTGGGATTGGCTGTGATCCTTACTATAATCTCTCCCATGATCTCTGTACTTGTCATGATCTCTGTCTCTTTCACGGTCTCTGTCTCTATTTGTGACACAATCAAGCTCTCGTTCTTTGTCTTTCTACCGCTTTTTGTATTGTTCTCACTCTCTTCTTTGTCGCTCAAGTTACTTCTGCCATTTCCTTCCTTGTGTGTATACCTGACCTGTGTTTCTGTGCCTCTGTGCAGATCAGGTGAACACTGTGTCTCAGCACCACACTGGCGTTTAGTTACACTTGACTTCCAGCCCTTTGGCTGTCCCGATCCATGGGCCAGACAGGGACAGCCAAGGGGCAGTAATTTGTCCAGGTATTCAAAAGATGATTTCAATATTAACCTACTACTGAAACCACTATAGTAGGTGTGGATGTTTCTTTTCTTTATTTTTGATTTGACATGTTTCTAATCCTTGGTTATTGTCCTCTTGTCACCTAGTGTGATCCCTCAGCTGACCTCAAGGTAGAGTTGGGTCATCCCCATATACATCAACTACTCAGCTGTTTCCACAAAAACTGGTGGGTAAAGAAATATTTGTATCTAATGTCTTTGATAACTGAAACAAAAACTTATATTGGTGCATCAGATCAGCAGACATTTCATAATAGTATTTGGCATCTCTGAGCATATAGGGATCATGCTTTTTAGATGGAATTGTATTGGTTTAGCTACAATTCTCCACATAATTAGGCTCAATTCTGTGATTTCTGGCAAAAATCTAAGGATCACTCATCTCTGCGTCTCATTCCATGTTTTCTTCTGGCTGAACATATTACTGTTACTCAATATTGTAGTCTCTCTGACAGCTGTCAGACCTCCTGTAGGTGGTTTTCAATATTGAAGCCAGCAAGGAAAAAATTATAATTAATTTGTGCCATTTTTGGACATTCAGAAAAGACATAACATCTTAACTTCCAGATTCAATTATGTGATAGTCAAATAAATATAGAGTGCAAATTAATAATAATTTGTGTATTTTGATATTGTACATTTCCCTATAGCTAGTCATTTTATGAGAGTTAAGATACATGAATCACATATCAAGCACATGATCATCCATTAAGGAAGGGTTTAAACTGCATTTAGCCTCCATTTTCATAATTCCAATGGGAGTTCTATAAGAATCCATGAAAAACATGATTTAGACAGACCCCTTGACAAAGTAATTGAATATAATGTCGCTATGACGTGGAAAGGCTGAAATTTTGGACTGTGGACTCTTTTCCTATTTTCTACTTTATTGTGTTTGGCTACATATGTGGGCACTGTCAAAAAGGAAGGCAAAATCGAGTCCAAAGTTTGCCTCATTATACTAAATTATCATTCATGGCAATTCTATAAAGTGCAAGATACATTAGAAACAACATGACGTTTCTGAGTTCTGCATGCAACAGATGAGAGTAATATCCAGTATGCCATCTGGTCATATGACTATGGTGGCACTTCAGCTGACACTGATGAGGAAGAAAGTGGCTTTTAACATCAGTAACTAGTCTAAAAAAGATTGTTAAAACCACTTGCAGATTCTGTTTTCATGCCTCAGATAGATGAGAGGGAACTCTTCTACAGAAAAAAACACTGAGGGCTAGCTCTAGAGACTATCAAACCCTGCAAGCTCTTCTGCACTCCCTTCTCCGCCTGCAAATACAATCCCTCTTAGGCCAGAAGTCCTACTAAATGCAAAATCTCTGCTATATTACACCATTATACCAACAAAGAAGATACAAATAGCCTGTTCAAGGAGGAAGGGAGCAGGGTCTGTACTGCCACCTGTTGGAAGTAGCAATCTTAAAAGTTAATATGGACTATTTAAAGAACCTTGCCATGTAACTTAGGATAGTAACCTTCATTTGCAGAGGAGGCTTTGCCCCTCATCAGTGCAAAGCAGGATAACTGGATGGCTGGGCGAGAGGCCTTTGTCAGGGTGTGTAATGGGTACATTTTCCAGTAAGTGGCTCTAAACTCTCCGCTGTCTTCTTCCCTCTCTGGAGAGGCTATTTGTGTATTTCATCTCCCATGGGAGCATCGCATGGCCTGTAAGTCTCTCTATGCCTACTTGGCACACTCCACAAGGAGAAACATAGAAGACAGTAATGTCCCTATGAAGGCTCTGCAGAAAGGCTTTCTTATCAATGTCTCTGTCTCAGACCACACAGAATAAAATGCAGTTTATGTCAGCTTATTATTTCATAGCGAATGAGGGATGTACATTTAACCATGTGGAATATGACCAAGTGGACGACTGTGGGTAATCCGTAATTGTCCAAGATAAGAATAACCCAGTAATGCAGTCGCAAAACCTGCTGAGCGACTATTCAGTGCTTTCAATAGATAAATAACATATATCATATTACACCATCTGATTAGGCTGGTGTTTTTCTATTGCGGCCAGGTATTACATTGAACTCTGTAGTGCAATATACTGCACACAATATACAATGCATTTCGTTCTATGGTGATTTTTTGTAAATAGTGTCCCAGCATATTGTTGGTAAATGGGGCACAAGTATATCACCTACTTTCTAAAGTATACTCTAAGGGTATGCAAATCGAATGTCAGCTTTTGGAACCAGATGTCCTACCTAATAGTTGAGGACATGCATAAATGATTTATTCTGGATCACTCTGGTACAGAAATATTCAAATTTACAGAATCCACAAAAATTCTAGTTTTGCACATTTGCACTAGTGAAATTATAGAGTTATCCTGAATTACCATAAATAAAAGTGGTCTCTACCATGAGAATGAATAAATAATGGCTAATATAGGAAAACTGACTGAACAGCAATCTAGTCTGAACTGGTGCATAACCAAAAAAGACATACAGCAAATAGATAAATGGCTGCACTCAATTTTACTGTGCTAAAGCAAGGAAATGTGCGATACATGAAATGTGAATAGCTTAATGGCTTGTGAAATCTATGAAAAAACACATGAGATGCTTAGCACAAGATTTGGCCAAAAATTGTGAGCCCATCCACCAAACGTCAAGGTAATCTCAGATCGGATGGGTACCTGACCTGTCTGCCTAGTGTGAACAATTTTTTGGCCAAATCTTGTGCTAAGCATCTCATGTGTTTTTTCATAGATTTCACAAGCCATTATGCTATTCACATTTCTTGTATCGCACATTTCCTTGCTTTAGCACAGTAAAATTGAGTGCAGCCATTTATCTATTTGCTAAATAATGGCTAAGAGACGCCTGAACATATTCCCTCATCATGTCCATGTTCTATTAGTTCACACTTTTCCTTCCTATGGAGTGCAGTGAACCCTATAGAGAACACAGGAATTGCATGTGCTACATTAACAAATGAAACAATATACATTTCTACTTTTAGGACAACAGTCCTAGCAGGTCAGTACTTAAATATTCCCAATAACCTAGTCTGCAAAGGGCAAGTGTGTTTCACCCATGCTCTACATCAGGGGTGGGGAATCTTTTTCCAGCCGGGGGCCATTTGGAAATTTCTACCATCATCCGGGGGCTGCATAAAAATGATCACCTTGAAAATCACCCCAGTATATTTAGTCAAACAATTAATTACAGTAACTCACCCTTAATGTGACAGCTGGAGCTGCTTCTCTTTGGTGCAGCTGTGATGTTAGGTGATACTGATCATGTTGCTTCTCACAGCTGCTTTTCCAGGGGTGGCATGAAGATCACAGGGGGGCACAGAAATCACAGGGGGGCACAAAGATCAAAGGAGGGCACATAGCTGGGGACACAGAGATCATGGAGGGGCACATAGCTGAGGGGCACATAGATGGAGGGGACAGAGATCACAGGGGGCACATATGACATGGGAGCACAAATATCACAGGGGGTACATAGCAGGGGGCACAGGGATCACAGGCGGCACAAAGCTGGGAGCCACAGAGATCACAGGAATGCACATAACTGGGGGGCACAGAAATGACAGGGGGCATATAGCTGGAGGGCACAGAAATCACAGGGGGGGCATATAGCTGCGGGGACAGAGAGATCACAGGGGGAACAGAGATCACTGAGGGGCACAGAGATCACAGGGGGCACATAGCTGGGGGCACAGGGATCACAGGAGGGGCACAGAGATGACATGGGAGCACATAGCTGGGAGGCACAGAGATCACAGGGGGCTTATAGTTGGGGGAACAAAAAGATCATATTGGGAACATAGTGGGGGCACAGAGATCACAGGGGGCACATAGCTGGGGGTACAGGGATCACAGGAGGGGGCACAGAGATGACATGGGGGCACATAGCTGGAAGGCACAGAGATCACAGAGGGCTTATAGTTTTGGGAGCAAAGAGATCATACTGGGGCATGTAGCGGGGGGCACATAGCTGAGGGGCACAGGGATCACAGGGGGCTTATAGTTGGGGGAGCAAAAAGATCATACTGTGGCACATAGCGTGGGGCACAGAGATCACAGTGGGCACATAGATTAGCTGAGGGACACAGATCACCTGCAGACAGAGCTGCAAGCACAGAGATCTCTCTAGCAGCAGCTCCTTTTCCGGGACGGGGGAGCATTTGGTGCTAGCCCAGCCCACCTCGATGACACCATTCATGTGCAGCGCAGGCAGCGTTCTGTGATGAACGCTGCGTGCCGTGCCCTTGGGGTTGAAGGGCCGGCATCCGGCAGGATTCGGCTGCCGCCCGGACATTGCGGACTCCGGGGACCTTCCCGCGGGCCCACCCCTACTCTACATGAACAGATATTATTAAAATTAAAATTAGTGTATCATGTGTGGAGAATTATGCAACATCTTTCTTCATCATATTTCAAAAATATATGTACCAGATGGGATAAGCTTTCAAATCCTATACTTAGTCATTAAAATGAAATTGAGATCAGGTGATTCCAATGTTTCTGGTGGTTTACTTACAGCTTCTAATGCCAAACCATGCATTGCAATATACTGTATAATGGCAACAATTAATGTTTGTATGCGTTGGCACCTGTAGACAGTCTAAGTAATGTGTATAATGTATCTTATATTCAAAGGATAGGTTTCCCTATTTTATGAAATATAAGTATAAATATAATATTGATGACCTAGTCTCAGGATAGGTTGAGAAGAGAATAGCACTGATCTGCAGTTCTCCGCTGCATCCAATATAAACTGAACGAACCTGTGCTATTCAAATCCATTCAATTTTTACAACAGGCCTCTGCTGGAACTAATAACAGCTGATCGGTGAGCGTGCCGGATGTTGGATACCCACTGATCTGACATTGATGACCTATCCTGAAGACAGATCATCAATATTACATGCATGGAAAACACCTATGATGCCTCGGATTCAGATCCGATTTCCATCAATGCTTTGGATCTGATTTTCTTCAGTGTTTTGGATCTGACTTTCATTGGTGTTTGGTCAGTGTTTCAACTTTTACTGTCAGTTTTCCATCAGTGATTTTCTTGTATGCTTTAAAAAAAAATGCACACTGCTTAATCCTATTCATTGCAATGTTAAAAATGTACAGATAGCACATGGATGGGTGAGTTTGTATGGGTGATTTTGATCCATGGTTCAGATCACAATTTTACATATCTTTGTGATTTTTTTGCAGACATGTGGTCCTCGAAGAAAAACGGTCGAGGGATAAGCCTCATAGATGCTCATGGGTATGAGTTCTGTCCACATTTTTCACATGAAAAACAGATGTCTGAATGGGTCCTAAGTCTGAAGTCTCCTTTTTTTGCTCTCATTACCGTATCTCCTTTACAACACCTAAAAGCACATGAAAAAAATCTTCCGCATTGTTGTATCACTATCATGGATATCACAATTTTGGTGTTATTGAATGTCTATGCTAGCATTGGGTTAACTTCTGCATCGAGAATATTGTGCATGTCCCAAAACCACCTGAGCACGTTGCCTCCCACCTCAGAAAAACGGCTGCCTGAACAATCCATAAGGGCAAATGAACAGTGACAGCGTGCTCATACAGTGCTTCTAATGGAACACAGTGTGAATGTACAAATGGTAATATCTCATTATATACCCCTGATCCCAGTGCCTGAATACCTCTGATGTTCACCCTAAAGCTTTATAGGCATTGAATTAGCCCTAATTCTCGAAAATTGTGCATATCCCTGTGGTGCTCACACCATCGAGGACACAGGCTGCCTATGTAGTCTGAACAGACTGCTGTTATGCTCGGCTGTGCAAGCCCGAAATGCGTGTGGCATTGTGAGCACTACATCTGAGTCCGTCATTTGGCATTAAGCAGCAAAATGCTCCAAGCGTATACATCAATTGTATCCATATGGCTCTTTTTAGCCTCTATAGGATCAGTATACTTTTTTCTACTCTATAGCTGAGTGCAGCAATCTATGTTTTTGTACAATCTGAGTTGTATGACACTATAATGTTATAAATTTGGACATTCTTTTGAAGCTATACTTTGGGAAAACTGCCTCTGATGGCCAGTTGCTTATGTACTACTCACCTGGTCAACCTGTCACCATGGCCTAAAATGCACAGAAACATACTATGTATTGTGTATTTCTTTATTCCTTTTGCTTTTTAGTCCCTAGTAATTCACCTTACGAAGCAGCTGCAGCGCATTACTCTACCATGTTTAGTTGACTGTGGGTAAAACTACTAATCGATTTTTAGTTCGTTCTCATCCTATTCTTTCCTCCATCCCTCATGCTTCTCTTTTTAATCACCTTCCTCAGCCGCACTCTCTCACTGCCAGAGTAATCACCTCCTCGTAATGAATGCAGCGCCTGCCCTGCAGCACGAACAGGCGCTCATGTTATATTTTATGATTTTTTTTTCATTTGTTTCTAGGCTTTTTCTTTTGTTGCTAATTTTCTCTTAATAAAATTATATTTTACCACCTGCCATTTTACTTTACCGCCGTTTGTCCATTGATTAGGTAGAATAAGTGGAATGACTGTCTTTGTTACCCTTCTTCCCACACATACAAACAAGCGTTGGCTCTAAGAAATGAATTTGTGACCAGTTTATGAGAAGGCGACAGCAGCAGCGCAAAACGAGAAAGACAAGAAGCTGAGGCTGTGTGTCTTCTTCATGGAAAACCCAGTGACATAGAGAGTTCACCGCCCTCATTTATCCTGCGCTGGAGATCAGCAAAGCGCGGTGTTCTCTGCCAGATCCAGATTGTGTCTGTGTGTGTTCACTGGAAAGCCCTTGTGGTGAGCACACTTATCCTCTGCCAGTTCACGTAACTGTTTCATTTCCAGGAGCTTACGCGCAATGTAGAGCAGAAAAACAAAGCATAGCGAGCTCACATAACATGGAGGGATCTTATATTAAAGTGTTACCCAATCACACTGGACTCAGAGTATCAGATTTAAGATGTATTTATGACAATGCTCCTTGTTTTCTGAGATTTGGCCACCAGACACCATTCATTTTGGAATGTTAAAGGGGTTGCCCACTACTAGGACAACCCCTTTTTAAACTAAATCTTTGGTCCTGATAAAATACTAAAGCCTATACTCCCCTCCTGTGCTGGCCCTGTTCCCGCAGTGTCTGCACTCACTCTCCATGGGACTGTGATGTGATGCTGTGATATGTGACACCGGTGCCCAATCAGCGGTGGCATCACTGTCTCTGCCTTTGGACAAACTGAACATGAAGAAGAAGCTGGGGATCAAACCCAAACTTCCTACTGATGTTCAGTTTATCTGAAGGCGGAGACAGTGATGCCACCGCTGACTGGGCGCCAGCGTATCATGTCACAATAACACATCATAGCCCCGGGGAGAGGGAGTATCAACACCGTGGAATCGGCACTGGCCCAGGAGGAGAGTATAGGCTTTATTATTTTATCGGGGCCAAACATTTAGTTTAAGAAGGGGTTGTCCTAGTAGTGGCCAATCCCTTTAAGAAAGAAACTTTGTATGTGGAATATTTTATTGAGTAAGTTTTAGGTCGGGTTCACACGATCATATTTCACAGTCCATATACTGACCACAACTTACAGCCTAAGGCCACGTTCAGTATTTGGTCAATATTTCACATCAGTATTTGTAAGCCAAAACCAATCAGAGGAAAAGTATAATAGAAACACATCACCACTTCTGTATTTATCACCCACTCCTGGTTTTGGCTTACAAACACTGATGTAGAAAACTGACAAAATACTGAACCTGTGAACGTGGTCTTATGTGTATCAATGAGGCTATAAGTTCGGATCTGGAGAGTCCAGGCATGTGGACCATAAATGGACCGTAAAATAAGTTTATGTAAATGCAGCTTTAACCTGACCAGTGCTATTTTGCAACAGTTGGACATTTCTTATGTGTAGACCCAAACGTAGGGCCAGTTTCAGGTTTATGTTGGTTTTTGGATGGCAAAGTCTTGGTGGGCATTTTTTTGTTTTGAACTTTTCCTCCTCAGCTTAATGTACTGAAAAAAAAAAAAAGAAGCCACCATTGTTCTTTAGATTTTAATTTTACAAAGTTCACTTTACGGTACTTTATGATAAAAACAACATGTTCACTTTGTCCTAGAAGCTTTAATGAGACGAAATTTATGTTGTTATTTACTACTTACTGTATGGGCTAAGTATTCTGGTATTTTATTATTTGGGACAGTTACACACATGGCAATACCAAATATGGTGATATTTTATGCTAAGGGGGTGATATATATATTTTTTAGATATTTATTACTAGTCAACCAGTAATATTACAGTATATTGTGAAATTACAGGAGGTCCCCAGCTGTAAAGATGCAAAAGGGCCGATGGGTGCAAATATTCAATTGTGTCTGTTGTTTTCTATGGGGCTGTAATTTGTTGCTGCTTTGTTTTTGATACTTCTGGTATTTGGCTTTTACAAAACTTTATTGACACACATGCAGATTACAAGCATTTCAGATGCGTCTCTGACGAGGAAACAAATTTACTTTTTTTACCTGTAGAATTTCTGCACCTAATTCTAAGTCCACTCAGAAAACTCAATGTTCCCACAAGAGAAATTGACATGCTCCGGATTTGAAACACGCTCCGCGGGGCAGTTTACTTTGCGTTAAAAAAGCTCAGTGGGCATGAGATTTCTGTAAATCCCATCCACTTTGCTGGAACTGTAAGCCACTACGTTTTGACACCCCAAAAATACGCAACGTCAAAAATGCACCAAAAGCTCATTGTGGGAACGTAGCCTTAAACAAAAAACTAATTTAGCTGATTTCCCATGTAACGTCCCATGGGTTGTCTCATCACTTTGGATTTGTCTCTTTTACAGGATCAGGAAGCCATATGGACAACTTGAATGTCACTACTGGGGTGAAAATTAAGATGTATAGTCAAGAAAAAGAGTGACGCATTCATCACATGCTCACATTAAAAAACATTTCTTAGACCTTGGACTCCAAGATCAGTAAACAAATATTTTGTAGAATATGTCTACAAAATAGCATGACATGTCTCATTATAGCAGTGAGGTCACACATAAAGAAGATTTGTCACAGAGGAGAACTTCATTTATAATTAAAGAAGTATTCCCCTTTCAGCCATTCATTGCGGAGATGGGAATAACTGTCTGTATGCGGCATCAATTAAGGAAACAGACCAGCAGTCTACGCCACAGTGTTTCGGCAAGGGCTCATTCAGAACTAGCTAGAACTGCACCAAAACACAGAGACATCTAATAATAATAATTTTATTTATATAGCCCTATATATCGGTTTTGATCTGAGTCATTGGATCAGGCTCGCCATTCCAAGTCTATGGGTCTACAATAAAAATTAGTTAAGATGCAGTGTAGGAAAATTGATTCATTTTTACATACAAGAAAATTCACTGGCATCATAGAACCACATAAAAGTGAAAGAGGTAAGAAGACAGCCTAGCTAAGCCAATGTGCTTGGATGGATTTCTACTAACCTATATTGATGAATGGGAGAGTCACAGGAATTTTTTTAACAGGTCTGCCTCGAGTGAACGCATCCTCATTGAGCTTACAGGTAGGCTCATGCAAACTTACACCTTTCCACATTGCAGCTAGTCATTTGCATTTAGTGACAGTAAAGGTCTGAGGCCCATAGCTCCGGTCATAGCCTTTATCTACGGCAATAGCAGGAGTTCCTCAGTCCCAGCGGGATATGCTTCATTATAAAATGAAGTTCCCGACTGTGACAGTTCCTCTTTAATTGAAATTGTAAATGTGGATAAGGAATGAACACAAGAAGAGAAAAGGCTGCATGTGGCTCCTGATACACGAGTCTGACCTGATGAATCTAAGCTGCAGGTCAATGGACTAAAATTGAACTAGATTATTTAGATAGTAAGCCATAAAATGTTGTCCAGTACATATTAATAAACATTGAATATAAAATACATAGGAAACTTGTTACATAAGGAATATCCAAACACTAATGGACTAGATCTTAGTTCAGTATTGCTCATTTGTGGTAGTTAGGGCTCGTGCACGCAAGGTTGTATCAGTAGCATAGCTACCGGAGGGGCAGAGGGGGGATGGCCCCGGGCCCCATGCTCTGGGGGGCCCACCCGGAGCTATACTACTCTATCAGCGTGCACAGTGCACCCATACAGTTACATTCTGTGGCAGAGCAGGGAGAATAGATTTCCCTGCTCTGCCGCCTGGTCGCTATGGGGCCCCTGAGCAGGCGGGGGGGGGCCCGGTGCCAGCAGTGGGCCCCTGCCTGTCATCACAGGGTCAACTGTATCGGCATCCAGCCGATACAGCTGACCGCATTGATGAGCGGAGCGTTACACTCCTTTCCCATCATCCCCCTGTCAGCGTCAGTGTCTGACGCAGTCGCAGACACTGATAGCAGGCGCGATGATGTCACTACTCGGCGTCAGGAGATGAAAGGGAGCTCGGAGCAGCGCAGGAGCCAGGAGGAAGAGAGGTGAGTATTGTATTTATTAATTTATTTTTGAAGGGTTTCCTTACATTACAGTTTGACTATGGGGGGTGCCTTACATTACAGTATGCCTATGAGGGGTGCTGCCTTACATTACAGTCTGCCTATGGGGGGCTGCCTTACATTACAGTCTGCCTATGGGGGTGCCTTACATTACAGTCTGCCTATGGGAGGTGCTGCCTTACATTACAGTCTGCCTATGGGAGGTGCTGCCTTACATTACAGTCTGCCTATGGGGGGGTTGCTGCCTTACATTACAGTCTGCCTATGGGGGGTGCTGCCTTACATTACAGTCTGCCTATGAGGGGTGCCTTACATTACAGTCTGCCTATGGGGGAGTTGCTGCCTTACATTACAGTCTGCCTATGTGGGGGTTGCTGCCTTACATTACAGTCTGAATATGGGGGTGCCTTACATTAAAGTCTGCCTATGGGGGGTGCTGCCTTACATTACAGTCTGCCCATGGGTGTTGCTGCCTTACATTACAGTCTGCCTATGAGGGGTGCTGCCTTACATTACAGTCTGCCTATGGGGGGCTGCCTTACATTACAGTCTGCCTATGGGGGTGCCTTACATTACAGTCTGCCTATGGGGGGGGCTGCCTTACATTACAGTCTGCCTATGGGAGGTGCTGCCTTACATTACAGTCTGCCTATGGGGGGGTGCTGCCTTACATTACAGTCTGCCTATGGGGGGTGCCTTACATTATAGTTTGTCTACGGGGGAGACTTGCATTACAGTTTGTCTATGGGGGGTGCCTTACATTACAGCCTGCCTATGGGGGTGCCTTGCATTACAGTCTGCCTATGGGGGGTGCCTTACATTACAGTCTGCCTGGGGGTGCATTATATTACAGTCTGCCTATGGGGGACTGCCTTATATTAGAGTATGCCTGGGGGTGCATTATACTACAGTCTGCCTATGGGGGCTGCATTATATTACAGTCTGCCTATGGCGGGCTGCCTTGCATTATAGTCAGCTTATGGGGGGCTGCATTATACTATAGAGTCTGCCTACGGGGGCTGCATTATACTATAGAGTCTGCCTACGGGGGGCTGCATTATACTATAAAGTCTGCCTATGGGGGCTGCATTATACTGTAGAGTATTCCTATGGGGGTGCTGCATTGTACTATAGAGTCTGCCTATGGGGGGCTACCATATATTATATAGAGTCTGCCTATGTGGGCTGCATTATACTATATTGAGAACTATCTGGTGTATTATACTATATGGAGGCTATCTAGGGGGCCATCATACAGTGTGGAGATTACAGCGAGAAGGCCATCATATAGTGTTGGAGCCATCAAACAGTTTGGGGGATAATAAGGGGTCAGTATGTATACAGAGAGGGGGCATTATACTGTGCATGAGAGCATCATACTGTGTATAGGGGAGCTCTACAGGGGGAGACTCGGGACATTATTAAATGTAAAGTGGGCACTTATTGCTATAGGGGAACTCAGGTTACTGTGACTGTCAAAGGGGCACACAAAGGGCAATATTAGTTTATATGGGACAAAATGTGGGCACTGTTTTCTAGGGCACTTGCACCCAGCATTACTATATTCTGTAGGGCTGCTTTAGAATTTAGAAGGCACAGAGAACCACACAGTAGGTGCAGTAATAGGGACACATACGGCAGCAGCGGCTCAGCATTGGGGTATCAGCAGGATGAGGAGTTTGTGCAGGTTGGAAATAGATGGTGATAAAGCTGAAATAAGAGACGTGAAATGTGTCTTTGTTGTATTCTCTGCAGACGAGTCCTGGCTGGAAGAAACTGTCACGTTGGTCTGGGCCAAATGGAAAAGACGTGAAAAGTGAACAATTAAATCAGAAAGAACGTCAGCAGTAAGTCACCAACTATAACTGTGCTGTGATCTCTTATATGTTCTGTAGGACTGGTATTTACCACTGACCATAGGGCGGCAATATCCATGTTGGTCTTTATATAGAGATTATTATTGGTAACTGCGCAGTCATCTCCTACATCCAATATTAGGGTGCGTCACTGAGTTGTAATCAGGGATACCTGGTTAGGGGCCCTCTCAGAAGCACAGACCACACATGAAGAAAACATAGATCCATGGCTGATTTCCCACACGGACTGATGGCCCACATTAAAAAAATCACAGTATGCATTGTTTTGGTCCGTTTTACAGAATAGAATAATGTAAAGGCAGCGCGTGCACTTATCTGTAATGCTAACGAGCAGAGGAGCGCACACGGAACCAGTCACGTTCACAAGCTCGCTGATTCTACTCCAGGCTTCCACTGTCCATCACTCCCAGTGCTCTGTGCTAAGTCCCATTACGTCATATCAGGACATAATTCATATTAGATTGTAAGCTCTTGTGGGACGGACGATCAATTCTTTTATATGAGTTAGTTTGATTTTTAAAGTACATGTACTTTGTAAAATTAAAATCTTTGCAGTAAATAAATAAAGATTAATCGAGGATGCTGGTTTCAACAGGAAGAGATGTATGGCACTAGGACGGTTATTCCAACACCAATAAGAATGGGGCAGATTTAATGCATTTTCTCAATCATCAAACTACATAAAAGGGTTGTCTTTTTTTGTAATTGGATATAAAACAGGAAAAACACAAAATACCGTAAGTTATACTCCTGCAGCTCCAGTGTGTTTTAGCAACTGTGTGACAGTGATGGCATGTACACTATGTGTATGTGGTCATTGGAGACCATCCTTGGCCTCAGCGGTGATTGTAGTATGGTAGGATGTGAGTGCTAAGTCAGTGACTCGCTGCAGCAGTCATGTGCGCACGGCTGAACGTCTTTACTTCCAAACAGTTCGAAGAGACCAGTGGAACAGTGGATTTACCAGGGGAGTATAATATTTAGACCCTACGTTTTTAAGCGTGCTTTAAAAACACATTTTTAGACAGGCCTATCACTTCAATCCACTAACCTAACTCTCCCTTATTACCACTTTCTATATTTTCCTCAGAATCTGGTCCCTCGTAATCATCTGTCTCCACATCCTCCATGCACCCAATAGCACTTAGTCCTTACAGATACTGGCTGATGACCAGACTCGCAGAGCTTCATGTGAAAACCCCTATTTATTATAATTATGGCCGGACCTACACTACAAGCACTTTTTACCTATTGTGTCCACTCTATTTCCTCACAGATTGTAAGCTTGTGAGCACGGCCCTCACTCCTGTAACTGCAACTATGTGATACTCAGTAATGTCTTTATTGTCTGTATGTGTCCTCGCTTAATTATAAAGTGCTGCGGAGTATGTTGGTGCTATATAAATAAAATTATTATTATCGATCTTGGAGAGACCAGCCAGTAGTTTAATGTCAATGAGGCCTCCCAATTCTTCCCCAACACATGATGTTGTGGATTAACAATCTCGCTCATCTGTCCCATACACAGGCGCACTGGCTTTGCCGAACGCTCCTGTGTTCTCTATGAGAGAGCTTCTGCCAGACTCCTCTGCTCGTAGCGTATCTCCATGAGAACAAAAGAATCTGCAGTCCAACATAGGATATGCTGGATCTTCCTGTCAGAGGACTGTCAGGCAATGTTAGACTAATGGGTATGAGGGGCCTTACGAAGGATCTTACATGATGTTGGAATTTCGATGGTCGATCCTTTCGTTCGGCACAGAGATAAAGACCGATAAAGGACTTACAAACTCCCCTAAGACTGTAATAACAGTGTGACTGACAAATTCTCAGCTACCTCATACTGCAGCCAGCAACACAGAGACTTTAGCATGCAGTCTGTGCAACTTTATTTAAGTAAAAAATATTGTCCCCAAAGATGGACAACCCAATTAAAGCTGTATTTCTTGTCCAAAGCAATCAATAAGAGTGCAGCTTTCATTTACTAAACTGCTCAGGTAAAATGAAAGCTACACTGTGATTGGTTGTGATTCTTTGTAGACAGTTTCATAAGTCTCCCAATTTGTAGAGCAAATGTAGTGATAACTGACTCCTGTACTTTGTTCACGGTCAAACACGTAGCGGCGCACAGTTGAACACTAAAATATTTTGCCTATTTTTCTTTTGAAAATGTTCAACTTGGATGGAGACTGTGGGTGAAAAGCTATTTTATTATCCAGCCACAAATTCTCAATTGCATTGAGGTCTGGACTTTGCCACTACATTAATATTGTTGGTTTTATGCCATCCCCGTGTAGCTTCTGCTTTATATTTGGGATTGCCGTCTAGCGGAGTCAGCTCTAAGTCTTTTTAACCTTTAATATTCCAGGGTCTAATTAAAAGAAGCAATTCAACAACACAATGCTGCCACCATCTTGATTTACAATGAAGATAATACTTTTTACGTCATGAGAATCAGATTTCTTTAAAAAAAAATGTCCTGTCACTTGCTTAAAAAAATGCCTTGTAAATGTCCTTGAGCTCCCTGGATTCTACCTCTCATTTTCATTTATCATTGCGTGACTCTATTACAGAGATAATCATATTATCAGCTTTAGGAATCCACTATGTGAAATCTCTGATTGCACACCAACTGGGCATTTCTTCAAAGTCTTCTCTAGGGCTTGTGCTTTAACCCCTCCCTCCCAGACACTGCCAATCACAGCTCGCCAGCATGTGCTAGATCAGCTGCCAATCTGTGTTTGACAGTGTCTGAGAGGGAGGGTTGAAGGCACAAGCCCCCAGAGAAGACTCTGATTAAATGAACAGTTGCACTACAGGCAGAGATTTCACATACTACAGTCCAAGAGCAACGACTATGATAGTTGCAGCGCAAAACAGATTTTTTTCAAGACATTTAACTCAAATTTTTTGAGCATGTGACAGATCCTCTTTAAAATTATAGAAAGTGAAGAAAAACAGGCAGTCTATTGAGTTGCAGAAAAATAATATCAGATTTATTATCAAGCAATATGTTTCGGTCAAAAGGACCATCTTCAGATTGCATATGGTATGCTGCATGTAACAGCGCTGTGGGGAATAGGGATTCATTGCCCATAAAGGTTTACGCTCTTTAAAATTATACTTTGGTAGGGAACATATTCAAGCAATTACTGTGAGCAAATACTTTATAATAGCAAATTCACCTTACTAATTTGTAATAGCTCCTTGCCTGAAGGAAACATTTTTATCTCCACAAGGTTTGGAATTGATTGGACAGTGTCAGAATATGTTCCACTGACAAGAGAAGCACTTTCATTCAAGCACCCAGAGTGAAAAGAGTTGAACTAATTTTGCCAGAAAAATAACTTAAAGGGGTTGTCCACTACTCGGACAATCTCTTCTCAATCTCTATGTTTCCCTCATAGAATAATAAAACTTATACTCACCTCCAGTGCCGATGCTGTTCCAGCAGTGCCGGCGCCGTTCCCGGGGGTCGCTTGGCATTATCATGTCACACAATCCCTGTGGACAATCAGCGCTGGCTTCACTATCCCTAAAACATAGGTTGTCTGAGAAAGGGTTGTCTGAGTAATGGACAACCCCTATCACCATGTGTTATAAATAAGGAACAGGTTTTCTCTTGCATAATAAAATAGAAGCAATATGAGCCTACTTTTATAAATAATTCTACAAGAACTTTATGCTACATTCATAGGAAATTGTAGAAAAGATTAAAAAAAAAAATTATTAGTATAGAAAGGTTTACATGAAACCATATTGAAAACCCTAACTTCAATTGAATGTAAACCTTGCTAGTTCTTCTCAGGAGTGGCCAGCAGTATCAGAAGTTCTCAGAATTACTCCAAGGGCAAAGCCTCATCCTGGAAGTCATAAAATATCCTAAGAGAACTTGGAATTCACTAGCGGCCTCTCTAACCTTAACTGAAGTCAGTGTTCTTGACTCCAAAGAATCACTGGAGAAAAACAATCCGCTTCTATCTAAGGATAGCAGACAGATCCATATAAGTTAATTGGGCTTTTCACACATCCATTTTCTTTAATGGGTCTACTGTATGTGCCCAACTCAGTGCACGTCCTATTCTCGCCTGTTTTTGCGTTTCATATGAGGCCGTTTAAGTCTATGGAAGTAAAAAAAAAGCTGAGCATGTGGAAGTCATCATTGTGCTATCCATTTCTCATATATCCATTTTTCGTTGAAGCAAAATTGAACACAGTCATTTGAAAAAGATCTAAGGATATATCCACATAGGTCTGATATGCAGTAGGTTTTCTGTCCAGACTTTCTGGACCAAAATACCGCCGCATATTACGGTAAATTAGTTGTGGATGAGATTTTACAGAATGCCATTTTCACCCAGACATCAGCAGTCCATCAATTCATGCTATGGGTAATGTCGCACAATTTACGCTGCAGATTATCTCAACAGAGTGTGGATTTTTCCATCCAGTAAAAAAAAAATCTGTTATGTATCTGACCCATATGGACCCCTAAGGGTATGTTCATCCTTTAGCCACAAGTGTACGCCGGCGATGATTTTCCTAAAGTATCTCCTTTAGTAGTTTTGCCCATTCATCAATTTTTTTAACTGTATATGTAAACTAGTAAGCAGAAAGCCTGAATTTGGTCAGGTCACTCCTTTTGGCAACTTCACGGCTTTCAAAGCGGTTAAAAGAAGATCATAAAGACTGAACATATGCGTAGAAAGTCGTGTTGACATTGCAATGTGTATGTTAATTCTTTTTAGCATAATTTAAGCACTTTTTTAGGTGGATTGTAGGCGGAATCAGCCTGAAAAAGATTTTACCCCAAGGCTATGTTTCCACAATGAGCTTTTGTAACGTTTTTGATGCTATGTCAAAAATGCAATGTCTTACAGTTCAAGCAAATTGGATGGGATTTATAGAAAGCTCCGGCCCACTGTGCTTCTTTTCAACAAAGCGTAAAGTGTCCTGCCGAGTTTCAGATCCACAGCATGTCAATTCATCTTGTGGGTTCGCGGAGTTATCTGTGCTGAATTTCCCCATAGACTTGCATTAGGTGCGGAAATTGCACACAAGTGTTTACTCGACAGAAACGTCTTAAAAGAACATGTAATTCTCACCTAAGTGGGTCAATCAAGTACTGTAAAAGCCAAATAACAGGAAGTTTCAGAAACAAAGTAGCTTCATTCAAAGCATGACACACCAGCAAGACACAAAAACGCAATAAAAACACATATTAAAAAAAAACGCAGTAAAAAATACAAGTAACCTAATTTAAATAACAGGTACAGATATGATGCGGAAATTCTGCAACATCAAAAACCCAACAAAAGCTCCTCGGGGAAACATAGCCTTAGAGTAAAATCATTAGTTGTCTGACACTGGAGGAAAACAGCTGGATACTATAGGTCCTAAGAATACTGATGTAGCAAAATGTATCACAATTAATTAGCTGCATACTTTTGTACATCTTACTATAGCTTTAAAGACACCCTCCAAGTAACGGAGCAGCTTTTGCTTAGACATTAAGTTCCCTTCACCCCTCCATTCTTATAGGGCATTCACACCTACGGATCCTGACCGTTAAACGACCGGACAATTGGCTATATACAAGCGCTAATTTAATGACCTATTTAGACAGGCCATCAAACAGTCTATGCATGCAGAATGGGTCATTCTGTTATAACAAAAATATCATGTCATCAACAGTCCATTTCCTTTTTACAGAGGTCAATGTACTGCTGATAGTGATGATTTTAAAGAGTAAGCATCATTTTATTTTATTTTTTTTCATAAATCAATAATACACAGAAAATAAGGAACTTTGTAATTTATGTCATCAGTGAAATCAGCTTTTTTCTCCTCCTGCACTGATCTTGCACTCTTGATTCATAGCTAAAATCTGTATGCAACGAAGCCAGACTTTCACATTACTGAGATAGGGGATGGCAGTTGGTGCTTTTAAAATTCTATGGAGAGGAGGAGAAGAAGACAGGAGCTAGAGGCAGACATACTGCTGCAGGTTTTCTTGAAACAACATTTACAGGTCCGCATAGCATTTTATGAGCACCAAATGCCTTCTCCTAGCTCAGTAATGGGAAAATCTGGATTAATTGAAGACAGATTTTACCTTTGTATTGAGAATATTGAGAGCAAAGCAGGAGAAAGTAGCAGATTTCTATAATAGGATGTATTACGTAATTTATTATCTTCATGTGGACTGTTGATTTATGAAACAAAATAAACAACGGTTACTTTTTAATGCAGCGTTGAATGATCCAATCACCCGACAAACCAGCATTCTGAGTGTTCATCAGGGGGACTGTCGGCACATTTTCACAAGCTGATAATCAGTGAATAAGTGTTCTAACTAACCCGATTATCGGTTTGTGTACATGAGCCTTTACACTTAGATATGTGCTGTGTGTCAGATACATAGGTGGTGGTTATCATCAGTTGACAGGCCACCTACACATGACATGAAGGACAGGCTACCTTTCTAGTGGCTCTCTATCCTTACATATTTATTTTATATTTTTTTTCTACAGTCATTTAAAATTCTGAATACTATGATCATTCTTGCAAATTAAAGTAGTATCCAAATAATGTAGCTGGTGTTTTTTTTATAGTGAGTTTAACATTAAAGCAACTGGGCTTCGAACAGAATGCTGCTAAAGGGTTAAAGTCACAGCGCTAGAAGCTGTAGACAGGCAGAGATTCCCCGCACCGCCTACCCAGCCTATTCATCCACTGGATGCCCCGCCACCCAAGCGTCAACCAAGGTTTAACCCTACTGCAACCACTTCTAGGGGCTCCTTTATAAAGTGGAAACTGCACTTTAAAGGGAACCTATCACCCCGTTTTTTTCGGTATGAGATAAAAATACTGTTAAATAGGGCCTGAGCTGAGCATTACAATAGTGTAGTTTGTGGACCCCGATTCCCCACCTATGCTGCCGAAATACGTTACCAAAGTAGTCGTTTTCGCCTGTCAATCAGGCTGGTCAGGTCGGATGGGAGTGGTTTCTTCCCCCAGATATTGCGTAGTTTTCCGTTGGTGGCGTAGTGGTGTGCGCATGTCCAAGGTCCCGAATCCTGCACAGGGGTGTGAAAATAGCAGCGATGCCCGTTAATCCATTAGTGGTCGGTGGGCGCGGCCATCTTCCTTTGGCCGCGCGTGCGCAGATGGATATCGCGGCGGCCATTTTCCTGAAGCCGCGGCCAGCAGAGCGCCGCGGCCAGCAGAGCGCCGCTTCTGCGCACGCGCGGCCAAAGGAAGATGGCCGCGCCCACCCACCACTAATGGATTAACGGACATCGCTGCTATTTTCACACCCCTGTGCAGGATTCGGGACCTTGGACATGCGCACACCACTACGCCACCAACGGAAAACTACGCAATATCTGGGGGAAGAAACCACACCCATCCGACCTGACCAGCCTGATTGACAGGCGAAAACGACTACTTTGGTAACGTATTTCGGCAGCATAGGTGGGGAATCGGGGTCCACAAACTACACTATTGTAATGCTCAGCTCAGGCCCTATTTAACAGTATTTTTATCTCATACCGAAAAAAACGGGGTGATAGGTTCCCTTTAAGACTTCATCTTGAACTTTGAAAGTCTGTTGGCAACAAGACTGTGGCCTGCAGTCATTTTAGGCTGCTTTCACACTAGCGTCGGCACGGGGCGTCGCTATGCGTCAGCCCGACGTGCCGACGCGCGTTGTGAAAGAAATGCCCGACGTTGGCAGCGGAAGCAGTCTTACGACACTTCCGCTGCCCCATTGTAAGGTCCGGGGAGGAGGGGGCGGAGTTTTGGCCACGCATGCGCGGTCGAAAATGGCGGACACGAGGCGCAAAAAAACGTTACATGTAACTTTTTTTGTGGCGACGGTCCGCCAAAACACGACGGTTGCGACGTGTGGCCATACGTCGCAATGCATCGCTAATGTTAGTCTATGGGGAAAAAACGCATCCTGCAGACAACTTTGCAGGATGCGTTTTTTCTCCTAAACGACGCATTGCGACGTACAGCCAAAAACGCTAGTGTGAAAGTAGCCTTACATTGTGGCATTTTGGCTAGGTACATATACACATGTGATGTGAGCCTGGCAGGTGTAGCAAGTTTATCATCAATTGACAGATGAAAAGAAATAAAGGGTTTTCATTGGAAATTATGCCATAATAAAATGTAAACCCCGTCTGCTGTGAACCTGTTCCCATCTGACTTCAGTTGGATATAAAAATGTTGTAAAACTTTTTAAACTCTTGATATGACTTTCTTCCTGTTCTGCACCAGTTTCATTGTAGAGACTATAACTGGTACATAGGCAAATACTTTTGCTGTTTGAAGGCTATTACTCCTTGGCGCCAATTCATCAAGACTGGTATCTGCAGCCACACTTAGAATACTGTGTACAATGTTGGTCTCCGGTGTATAAGAAGCACATAGCCGAACCAGAGCGGGTGCAGAGAAGAGCGAACAAGAATATTAAGGGAATGGGCGAACTGCAATACTGACACAGATAGGGTTATTCAGGATGGAAAAATAGAAACTTTATGGGGCGATATTATCGCAATATACAAATAAATGAGGAATTCTCTGCCGTATGCTGTAGTAATGGTTGATTCACTAAAATGTAGAAGATTGGATGCCTTTCTTGAAAAATATAACATTACAGGTTATGGGTGCTAGATTCTGTGATGGGGCGTTGATCCAGGGAACTAGTCTGATTGCTGTATGGAGTCGGGAAGGAAATTTTCTCCTTATATGAGGCAAACAGCATCTGTGTCTCTGGGGTTATTGCCTTACTCTGGATCCACATGTTAAGTTATAGGTTGAACTCGATGGATTTGTGTCTTTCAATCTTAAAACTATGAGTTTGTGATGGAGTAAGATGCACCAAATTTATTAAGAAGTTTTTTCTTCCATCTTTTAACTGCTGTGTGCCATCACGGCAAATGTACTAGATTATTGCACTGGGCTCTGTTCCTATAGATTTCTATGAGCCAGACGTAACATACTTGAAAGGCATGAAACTAACCTACAATAACCTTATTTTTTGCAATAGAGCTCAATGAACAGGCAGATCTAGATGCATGGCATTAGAGATCAACTCTTACCTGTAAGGTCAGTAATAAAAAAAAATCCAGCATCCTGATCCTTGCTCAAGTAAAAAATCATCTTTATCACATATAGATAAAAATCTCAATGCAGACCATTGAAAAGATTAAAAAGTTACTAACGCGTTTCAGAACAACATCCCTAACCACTGTGTATAGACAAGTGACCTGCAGGCATTACGTCTTATTTCCCATAATCACTTGCTTTAATTCATATTTGTAAGGCTTTGTTCACACTTCACTAGTATACTACACTCAGAATACAGTGGATTATTCTATTCATCCAAAGCATGCAATCAAAAACGATATTGTTTTCTTCCCCCTTTGAAATGATGTGGGTGACATGCTGTACTATGGATGTCTCTACAGTTGCTTGCGATAGCGCCTTACATGAGAGATATATGTAGGAAATCCTCCCAGCACGTCCTGTAAATCTGACGGAGTGCAATAACAAACCGTGAACGGAGCCGTAACTGCTCTAGAAAAGCTGCGCTGTGATTGGTTGCTATGGGCACCAAGGCCAGTTTTTCTGCTACACGATTTTGATAAATGAGGCTCATGGGGGGAAAAACATTTGCATGCAAACTTACATTCTCTACAAGCAAAACGCAGACTGCAGCTGTCGCATGTAAGACGCAGGATAGTGGAGATCGCAGCTGTCGCATGTAAGACGTGAGATAGTGGACATCGCAGCTGTCGCATGTAAGACGCATGATAGTGGAGATCGCAGCTGTCGCATGTAAGATGCATAATAGTGGAGATCGCAGCTGTCGCATGTAAGACGTGAGATAGTGGAGATCGCAGCTGTCGCATGTAAGACGCATGATAGTGGAGATCGCAGCTGTCGCATGTAAGATGCATCATAGTGGAGATCGCACCTGACGCATGTAAGACGTGAGATAGTGGAGATCGCAGCTGTCGCATGTAAGACGTGAGATAGTGGAGATCGCAGCTGTAGCATGTAAGACGCATGTAAGACGCATGATAGTGGAGATCGCAGCTGTCGCATGTAAGACGCAGGATAGTGGAGGTCGCAGCTGTTACATGTAAGACGCAGGATAGTGGAGATCAAAGCTGTCGCGTGTAAGACGCATGATAGTGGAGATCGCAGCTGTCCCGTGTAAGACGCATGATAGTGGAGATCGCAGCTGTCGCATGTAAGACGCATGATAGTGGAGATCGCAGCTATCGCATGTAAGACGCAGGATAGTGGAGATCGCAGCTGTCGCATGTAAGACGCATGATAGTGGAGATCGCAGCTGTCGCATGTAAGACGCATGATAGTGGAGATCGCAGCTGTCGCATGTAAGACGCATGATAGTGGAGATCGCAGCTGTCCCGTGTAAGACGCATGATAGTGGAGATCGCAGCTGTCGCATGTAAGACGCATGATAGTGGAGATCGCAGCTGTCGCATGTAAGACGCAGGATAGTGGAGAACGCAGCTGTCGCATGTAAGACGAATGATAGTGGAGATCGCAGCTGTCGCATGTAAGACGCATGATAGTGGAGAACGCAGCTGTCGCATGTAAGACGCATGATAGTGGAGATCGCAGCTGTCGCATGTAAGATGCATAATAGTGGAGATCGCAGCTGACGCATGTAAGACGTGAGATAGTGGAGATCGCAGCTGTCGCATGTAAGACGTGAGATAGTGGAGATCGCAGCTGTCGCATGTAAGACGCATGATAGTGGAGATCGCAGCTGTCGCGTGTAAGACGCAGGATAGTGGAGATCAAAGCTGTCGCGTGTAAGACGCATGATAGTGGAGATCGCAGCTGTCCCGTGTAGTACGCAGGATAGTGGAGGTCGCAGCTGTCACATGTAAGACGCAGGATAGTGGAGATCAAAGCTGTCGCGTGTAAGACACATGATAGTGGAGATCGCAGCTGTCCCTGTAAGACGCATGATAGTGGAGATCGCAGCTGTCCCTGTAAGACGCATGATAGTGGAGATCGCAGCTGTCACATGTAAGACGCATGATAGTGGAGATCGCAGCTGTCGCATGTAAGACGCATGATAGTGGAGATCGCAGCTGTCGCATGTAAGACGCATGATAGTGGAGATCGCAGCTGTCGCATGTAAGACGCATGATAGTGGAGATCGCAGCTGTCGCATGTAAGATGCATGGTAGTGGAGATCGCAGCTGTCGCATGTAAGACGCATGATAGTGGAGATCGCAGCTGTCGCATGTAACGCATGATAGTGGAGATCGCAGCTGTCGCATGTAAGACGCATGGTAGTGGAGATCGCAGCTGATGCATGTAAGACGCATGATAGTGGAGATCGCAGCTGACGCATGTAAGACGCATGATAGTGGAGATCGCAGCTGTCGCATGTAAGACGCATGGTAGTGGAGATCGCAGCTGATGCATGTAAGACGCATGATAGTGGAGATCGCAGCTGTCGCATGCAAGACGCTTGATAGTGGAGATCGAAGCTGTCGCATGTAAGACGCATGATAGAGGAGATCGCAGCTGTTGCATGTAAGTTGCATTACAGTGGAGATCGCAGCTGTCGCATGTAAGACGCATGATTGTGGAGATCGCAGCTGTTGCATGTAAGACGCATGATAGTTCAGATCGCAGCTGTCACATGTAAGATGCATGATAGTGGAGATCGCAGCTGTCACATGTAAGACGCATGATAGAGGAGATCGCAGCTGTTTCGCTGCTTAATTTTATATATAGCCCCAACCTAGTTTGGAATGATGATAACAGAGGGGAGACAGAACAAACAGCACCTCGTACTCTCCTGCGTATATAAGGAGGCCTGTCAATATTTTGGTTGTTTTCAAAATGAAAACTCAATGGCTATTATGAGGTCAAAGAGAAAAGGAAATAAGAAAGCTTTCTGAGTGATAAATTGGGCTGCAAATTCTCAAAAGACAGACAAGGCGCATCTTGAAAGTCAAATTTAATTTCAATTTAGTGGAGATCGCAGCTGTCGCATGTAAGACGCATGATAGTGGAGATCGCAGCTGACGCATGTAAGACGAATGATAGTGGAGATCGCAGCTGACGCATGTAAGATGCATGATAGTGGAGATCGCAGCTGACGCATGTAAGACGCATGATAGTGGAGATCGCAGCTGTCGCATGTAAGATGCATGATAGTGGAGATCGCAGCTGACGCATGTAAGACGAATGATAGTGGAGATCGCAGCTGACGCATGTAAGACGCATGATAGTGGAGATCGCAGCTGTCGCATGTAAGACACATGATAGTGGAGATCGCAGCTGTCGCATGTAAGATGCATGATAGTGGAGATCGCAGTTGACGCATGTAAGACGCATGATGGTGGAGATCGCAGCTGTCGCATGTAAGACGCATGGTAGTGGAGATCGCAGCTGTCGCATGTAAGACGCACGATAGTGGAGATCGCAGCTGTCGCATGTAAGACGCATGATAGTGGAGATCGCAGCTGTCGCATGTAAGATGCATGATAGTGGAGATCGCAGCTGACGCATGTAAGACGCATGATAGTGCAGATCGCAGCTGTCGCATGTAAGACGCATGATAGTGGAGATCGCAGCTGTCGCATGTAAGATGCATGATAGTGGAGATCGCAGCTGTCGCATGTAAGACGCATGGTAGTGGAGATCGCAGCTGATGCATGTAAGACGCATGATAGTGGAGATCGCAGCTGACGCATGTAAGACGCATGATAGTGGAGATCGCAGCTGTCGCATGTAAGACGCATGGTAGTGGAGATCGCAGCTGATGCATGTAAGACGCATGATAGTGGAGACCGCAGCTGTCGCATGTAAGACGCTTGATAGTGGAGATCGAAGCTGTCGCATGTAAGACGCATGATAGTTGAGATCGCAGCTGTCGCATGTAAGACGCATGATAGAGGAGATCGCAGCTGTTGCATGTAAGTTGCATTACAGTGGAGATCGCAGCTGTCGCATGTAAGACGCATGATTGTGGAGATCGCAGCTGTTGCATGTAAGACGCATGATAGTTCAGATCGCAGCTGTCACATGTAAGATGCATGATAGTGGAGATCGCAGCTGTCACATGTAAGACGGATGATAGAGGAGATCGCAGCTGTTTCGCTGCTTAATTTTATATATAGCCCCAACCTAGTTTGGAATGATGATAACAGAGGGGAGACAGAACAAACAGCACCTCGTACTCTCCTGCGTATATAAGGAGGCCTGTCAATATTTTGGTTGTTTTCAAAATGAAAACACAATGGCTATTATGAGGTCAAAGAGAAAAGGAAATAAGAAAGCTTTCTGAGTGATAAATTGGGCTGCAAATTCTCAAAAGACAGACAAGGCGCATCTTGAAAGTCAAATTTCATTTCAATTTAGTGGAGATCGCAGCTGTCGCATGTAAGACGAATGATAGTGGAGATCGCAGCTGACGCATGTAAGACGAATGATAGTGGAGATCGCAGCTGACGCATGTAAGATGCATGATAGTGGAGATCGCAGCTGACGCATGTAAGACGCATGATAGTGGAGATCGCAGCTGTCGCATGTAAGATGCATGATAGTGGAGATCGCAGCTGACGCATGTAAGACGAATGATAGTGGAGATCGCAGCTGACGCATGTAAGACGCATGATAGTGGAGATCGCAGCTGTCGCATGTAAGACGCATGATAGTGGAGATCGCAGCTGTCGCATGTAAGATGCATGATAGTGGAGATCGCAGCTGACGCATGTAAGACGCATGATGGTGGAGATCGCAGCTGTCGCATGTAAGACGCATGATAGTGGAGATCGCAGCTGTCGCATGTAAGATGCATGATAGTGGAGATCGCAGCTGACGCATGTAAGACGCATGATAGTGGAGATCGCAGCTGTCGCATGTAAGACGCATGGTAGTGGAGATCGCAGCTGACGCATGTAAGACGCATGATAGTGGAGATCGCAGCTGTCGCATGTAAGACGCATGATAGTGGAGATCGCAGCTGTCGCATGTAAGACGCATGATAGTGGAGATCGCAGCTGACGCATGTAAGCCGCATGATAGAGGATCGCAGCTGTTGCATGTAAGACGCATGATGGTGGAGATCGCAGCTGTCGCATGTAAGACGCATGGTAGTGGAGATCGCAGCTGACGCATGTAAGACGCATGATAGTGGAGATCGCAGCTGTCGCATGTAAGATGCATGATAGTGGAGATCGCATCTGTCGCATGTAAGACGCATGGTAGTGGAGATCGCAGCTGTCGCATGTAAGTTGCATTACAGTGGAGATCGCAGCTGTCGCATGTAAGACGCATGATTGTGGAGATCGCAGCTGTTGCATGTAAGATGCATGATAGTTCAGATCGCAGCTGTCACATGTAAGATGCATGATAGTGGAGATCGCAGCTGTCACATGTAAGACGGATGATAGAGGAGATCGCAGCTGTTTCGCTGCTTAATTTTATATATAGCCCCAACCTAGTTTGGAATGATGATAACAGAGGGGAGACAGAACAAACAGCACCTCGTACTCTCCTGCGTATATAAGGAGGCCTGTCAATATTTTGGTTGTTTTCAAAATGAAAACACAATGGCTATTATGAGGTCAAAGAGAAAAGGAAATAAGAAAGCTTTCTGAGTGATAAATTGGGCTGCAAATTCTCAAAAGACAGACAAGGCGCATCTTGAAAGTCAAATTTCATTTCAATTTAGTGGAGATTGCAGCTGTCGCATGTAAGACGCATGATAGTGGAGATCGCAGCTGACGCATGTAAGACGAATGATAGTGGAGATCGCAGCTGACGCATGTAAGATGCATGATAGTGGAGATCGCAGCTGACGCATGTAAGACGCATGATAGTGGAGATCGCAGCTGTCGCATGTAAGATGCATGATAGTGGAGATCGCAGCTGACGCATGTAAGACGAATGATAGTGGAGATCGCAGCTGACGCATGTAAGACGCATGATAGTGGAGATCGCAGCTGTCGCATGTAAGACGCATGATAGTGGAGATCGCAGCTGTCGCATGTAAGATGCATGATAGTGGAGATCGCAGTTGACGCATGTAAGACGCATGATGGTGGAGATCGCAGCTGTCGCATGTAAGACGCATGGTAGTGGAGATCGCAGCTGTCGCATGTAAGACGCACGATAGTGGAGATCGCAGCTGTCGCATGTAAGACGCATGATAGTGGAGATCGCAGCTGTCGCATGTAAGATGCATGATAGTGGAGATCGCAGCTGACGCATGTAAGACGCATGATAGTGGAGATCGCAGCTGTCGCATGTAAGACGCATGATAGTGGAGATCGCAGCTGTCGCATGTAAGACGCATGATAGTGGAGATCGCAGCTGTCGCATGTAAGACGCATGGTAGTGGAGATCGCAGCTGATGCATGTAAGACGCATGATAGTGGAGATCGCAGCTGACGCATGTAAGATGCATGATAGTGGAGATCGCAGCTGTCGCATGTAAGACGCATGGTAGTGGAGATCGCAGCTGATGCATGTAAGACGCATGATAGTGGAGATCGCAGCTGTCGCATGTAAGACGCTTGATAGTGGAGATCGAAGCTGTCGCATGTAAGACGCATGATAGTTGAGATCGCAGCTGTCGCATGTAAGACGCATGATAGAGGAGATCGCAGCTGTTGCATGTAAGTTGCATTACAGTGGAGATCGCAGCTGTCGCATGTAAGACGCATGATTGTGGAGATCACAGCTGTTGCATGTAAGACGCATGATAGTTCAGATCGCAGCTGTCACATGTAAGATGCATGATAGTGGAGATCGCAGCTGTCACATGTAAGACGCATGATAGAGGAGATCGCAGCTGCTTCGCTGCTTAATTTTATATATAGCCCCAACCTAGTTTGGAATGATGATAACAGAGGGGAGACAGAACAAACAGCACCTCGTACTCTCCTGCTTATATAAGGAGGCCTGTCAATATTTTGGTTGTTTTCAAAATGAAAACTCAATGGCTATTATGAGGTCAAAGAGAAAAGGAAATAAGAAAGCTTTCTGAGTGATAAATTGGGCTGCAAATTCTCAAAAGACAGACAAGGCGCATCTTGAAAGTCAAATTTCATTTCAATTTAGTGGAGATCGCAGCTGTCGCATGTAAGACGCATGATAGTGGAGATCGCAGCTGACGCATGTAAGACGAATGATAGTGGAGATCGCAGCTGACGCATGTAAGACGCATGATAGTGGAGATCGCAGCTGACGCATGTAAGACGCATGATAGTGGAGATCGCAGCTGTCGCATGTAAGATGCATGATAGTGGAGATCGCAGCTGACGCATGTAAGACGAATGATAGTGGAGATCGCAGCTGACGCATGTAAGACGCATGATAGTGGAGATCGCAGCTGTCGCATGTAAGACGCATGATAGTGGAGATCGCAGCTGTCGCATGTAAGATGCATGATAGTGGAGATCGCAGCTGACGCATGTAAGACGCATGATGGTGGAGATCGCAGCTGTCGCATGTAAGACGCATGGTAGTGGAGATCGCAGCTGTCGCATGTAAGACGCACGATAGTGGAGATCGCAGCTGTCGCATGTAAGACGCATGATAGTGGAGATCGCAGGTGTCGCATGTAAGATGCATGATAGTGGAGATCGCAGCTGACGCATGTAAGACGCATGATAGTGGAGATCGCAGCTGTCGCATGTAAGACGCATGGTAGTGGAGATCGCAGCTGACGCATGTAAGACGCATGATAGTGGAGATCGCAGCTGTCGCATGTAAGACGCATGATAGTGGAGATCGCAGCTGTCGCATGTAAGATGCATGATAGTGGAGATCGCAGCTGACGCATGTAAGCCGCATGATAGTGGAGATCGCAGCTGTTGCATGTAAGACGCATGATGGTGGAGATCGCAGCTGTCGCATGTAAGACGCATGGTAGTGGAGATCGCAGCTGACGCATGTAAGACGCATGATAGTGGAGATCGCAGCTGTCGCATGTAAGATGCATGATAGTGGAGATCGCAGCTGTCGCATGTAAGACGCATGGTAGTGGAGATCGCAGCTGTCGCATGTAAGACGCATGATAGTGGAGATCGCAGCTGTCGCATGTAAGATGCATGATAGTGGAGATCGCAGCTGTCGCATGTAAGACGCATGATAGTTGAGATCGCAGCTGTCGCATGTAAGACGCAAGATAGTGGAGATCGCAGCTGTCGCATGTAAGTTGCATTACAGTGGAGTTCGCAGCTGTCGCATGTAAGACGCATGATAGTGGAGATCGCAACTGTTGCATGTAAGACGCATGATAGTGGAGATCGCAGCTGTCACATGTAAGACGCATGATAGTGGAGATCGCAGCTGTTTCGCTGCTTAATTTTATATATAGCCCCAACCTAGTTTGGAATGATGATAACAGAGGGGAGACAGACCAAACAGCACCTCGTACTCTCCTGCGTATATAAGGAGGCCTGTCAATATTTTGGTTGTTTTCAAAATGAAAACACAATGGCTATTACTGTATGTGCTCGAAGAGAAAAGGAAATAAGAAAGCGCTTTCTGAGTGATGAATTGGGCTGCAAATTCTCAAAAGACAGACAAGATGCATCTTGAAAGTCAAATTTCAGCTATCAGAGGAGAAAACACACAGTCCTGCGGACAAACTAAAATCCAATCAGAGTTTTTCTTATTTCCACCGTTAATATATCACCAACATATTTGTGGTGCTGTACAGAGATCGCCCTCAGTTTCCATCTCCATCTCTGAGGAGTTCAGATGTGACACAGCTTGAAGACATTCTTTACACAGTTTTGAAACTTTTTAACTTGACATTATCAACTATCGAATGGACTAGTAAAAAAGTGATATGTTAATGCTCAGGTCCTAGTGCTCATATTCCTGTATACTGTCTGTCTATCAGCCGTGCCCGCCAGCCTGTGTATCAGCCATGCACGCCTGCCAGTACATCAGCCGTGCCCACCCGTCTATCAGCTGTGCCCGCCTGCCTGTCCATCTGCTAGTCCAGCCTGCACCTGCCAGTGCCCATCTCTACATCAGCAGGTTTAGCCGCACCTGCCAGTGCTCATCTTTACATCAGTTGGTCCCATCTGCATCCGTGGTTCCCGTGTTATTACATCACCTGCCTGCATCCACTGGACCTTCATCGGGCCATCCCAGCTAGCCATCCCTTTGGGGCCAGCTGCCATCTACCCAAGGCCAGTCCTGATGTAGCACCTGGTCCACCTCCTTTGTCTCTCCTCGGATTACGGTATTTCATGTCGCTGTGTATCCGAGGTCAGGTTGGGTGAGGCCCCTAGTTACACTCCTTCAGGCTTACCTTGGGCCCCGGCACAGTGGTTCCACCACCCAGACCGATACAGTTTGCACAGGCCATGGAATCCGCTGGCGCCCAGACATCCCCTTTCTCAGATCTGTACGTGTCTCCCACCAGAAGGAGCAGCAAGACAAAATTCTCTCCTACCTACGGACTGTAACCACCCAGCTGGATGCATTGACAACCTTGGCAGCACCCACATCTAATCAAGCTGTGACGACCTCGGCCTTGATCCAACAATCTGCCAGCTATGTGCCCGGTTCCGGACCCCATCTGTGTGTGCCCCCATGCTATGGGGGAGACCCTGCCCTATGTCGGGGGTTTATTAATCAGTGCACACTACACTGCAAACTCCTGGCTCATCAGTTTGTCTCAGACTAGGCCAAAGTAGCTTTCATGATGTCCCATCTTTCAGGTGAGGGTTTGGCTTGACTCAATCACCTATCGTAGAATGGGAATCCCCTTGTATCGAATCTCCAGTTCTTCCTTGAGGCCTTCAGGTAGATTTTCGATGAGTCCGGTTGTGCCTCCTCAGCAGCCTCTTCTCCCCTCCATCTGCGTCAGGGAAACCTCACAGTGGGCCAGTAGGCTATACGTTTCTGCACACTCGTCTGCCTGGAATAACGAAGCTCTGGTGGCCACCTTCTGGAAGGGCCTTTCTGGGCGAATCAAAGACAAGCTGGCTGGTCATGACATACCCTCCTCGCTGGATGACCTGGTGTCTCTAGCTACACAGATTGACATCAGGTTCCAGGAGCGCTCCAGGGAGATAACTCAAAAGAGAAGACCTTTACGCCTGGCACCTACCTTTCAAAAGTTGGTCTTATAGCGAGCCTTGGCTTCCTCCCCAGAGCCTATGCAAGTGGACCAGATGCCAATGGCCAAGAATCTCCAGGAGGTCCATTGTTCTGAGGGTAGGTGCTTCTATTGTGGCAGTTCCAAGCATGTCATCCGCTCCTGTCCTAAAAGACTGGGAAACTCCAGAGCCTAGGGTCTGTTGGAGAGGCCACCTTGGGCAAGAATGACCCCTCTCCATCATTATCTCTGACAGTAGCTGTTTCCTGTGGCGGCATCTGTTTTGTTGTATCAGCCTACCTGGACTCTGGATCTGCAGGTAATTTCATCCAACAGGCCCTCATGGAGCGATATAAGATCCCGGTCCAAATGTTGGTGTAACCCCCCGGTACAGACACACCGTGACCCTTCTGGACTCTGAATCCTTGAGATATTATCCAATTATTTTGTTTTGCCAGAAGGGTCAAGACCTTAGCAACCCATTGATGTGGGTAATCTGTAATTTGTTTTGTGTTTCTGTAAATTCTGAGTTAATGTTTATTACAAAGTTTTTTTTTCTTTGGTTGGTTTAAAAATAAGGCAACATGTGCATTCTGAGACAGTAAAACCACATATTTACAGGGAACCTGTCACCAGGTTTGTCCCAAATTAAATAAAACCACTACCTTTCAGCCCTGATATACAGCATTCTAATGCAGTATATATGCCCCAAATCTGGCCTGCAAGACAAGAAAAAGACCTTTTCATAATATTAACCTACGAGCAGTCAGGTCCAATGGGCATCGCTGACTTTGTCCGGCGACTCCTCTTATTTGCGATGCCGTCCTTCTTCTTGCTTCTTGTGGATGATGCATCCTACGTCATCCACCCAGTGGATGAGGGGGTCACACAACCTCTTTAAGGCAGGAAACACACGTGCAGTTTTTGGTGCAGTTCTTTGAGCTAAAACCACTGATATGACCTGTTGTGAAATTGGATTTTGGGCTCCCCCGGTGGCCACTGATGGAATTGAACTGGTGTGCATCATCCCCTCTGTTCACCTGTTTCCATCAGGATGTGGGAGTCGCTATTTAACCTTGCTCCTCTGTCACTTCCATGCCGGTCAACATTGTAATCAGAAGCCTTTCTGTGCATGTTCCTGCTGCTAGACAACTCCCAGCTAAGTTGGACTTTAGTCCTCGTTTGTTTTTGCATTTTGTTCCAGTTCACAGCTGTAGTTTCGTTTCTGTGTCTGGAAAGCTCTTGTGATCTGAAATTGCCACTCTGATGTTATGAGTTAATACTAGAGTCTTAAAGTAATTTCAGGATGGTATTTTGATAGGGTTTTCAGCTGACCATGAAAGTGCCCTTTCTGTCTTCCTGATATCTAGTAAGCGGACCTCAATTTTGCTAAACCTATTTTCATACTACGTTTGTCATTTCATCTAAAATCACCGCCAATATATGTGGGGGCCTCTGTCTGCCTATCGGGGAAATTTCTCTAGAGGTGAGCCAGGACTATATTTTCCTCTGCCAGGATTAGTTAGTCCTCCGGCCGGCGCTGGGCGTCTAGGGATAAAAAACGTAGGCAACGCTACCCGGCTACTGTTAGTTGTGCGGCAGGTTTAGTTCATGGTCAGTTTAGTTTCCATCCTTCCAAGAGCTAGTACTGATGTTTGCTGGGCTATGTTCTCTTGCCATTGAGAACCATAACAGTTTGACCGGCCCAAAAGGGTTAAATTAATTGACAGAGAAAGGAGAGAAAAGAGAAGTCTGCTGAAGATTTTTTTTTTTTTTTTTTCTCCCCTTCCCTTCAGTTCTGAGTGTGCTTGTAATTGAATCTCTTGCAAGTCTGCCTATATTGCAGCCTTTCTCTCTCTCTCTCTCCTTCTAATCCTGGAATGGCTCTGTGTTCACCTGTTTAAAATGGATATTCAGAGTTTAGCTGCAGGTTTGAATAATCTCACCACGAAAGTTCAAAATTTACAAGATTTTGTTGTTCATGTTCCTATATCTGAACCTAGAATTCCTTTGCCTGAATTTTTCTCGAGGAATAGATCTTGCTTTCAAAATTTTAAAAATAATTGCAAGTTGTTTTTGTCCCTGAAATCTCGCTCTGCTGGAGATCCTGCTCAGCAGGTCAGGATTGTGATTTCCTTGCTCCGGGGCGACCCTCAGGATTGGGCTTTTGCATTGGCTCCAGGGGATCCTGCGTTGCTCAATGTGGATGCGTTTTTTCTGGCTTTGGGGTTGCTTTATGAGGAACCTCAGTTAGAGCTTCAGGCGGAAAAGGCCTTGATGTCCCTATCTCAGGGGCAAGACGAAGCTGAAATATACTGCCAGAAATTCCGTAAATGGGCTGTGCTTACTCAGTGGAATGAGTGCGCCCTGGCGGCGAATTTCAGAGAGGGTCTCTCTGATGCCATTAAGGATGTTATGGTGGGGTTCCCTGTGCCTGCGGGTCTGAATGAGTCCATGACAATGGCTATCCAGATCGATAGGCGTCTGCGGGAGCGCAAACCTGTGCACCATTTGGCGGTGTCTACTGAGAAGACGCCAGAGAATATGCAATGTGATAGAATTCTGTCCAGAAGTGAACGGCAGAATTTAAGACGAAAAAAAGGGTTGTGCTTCTATTGCGGTGATTCAACTCATGTTATATCAGCATGCTCTAAGCGTACTAAGAAGCTTGATAAGTCTGTTTCAATTGGCACTTTACAGTCTAAGTTTATTCTATCTGTGACCCTGATTTGTTCTTTATCATCTATTACCGCGGATGCCTATGTCGACTCTGGCGCCGCTTTGAGTCTTATGGATTGGTCCTTTGCCAAACGCTGTGGGTATGATTTGGAGCCTCTTGAAACTCCTATACCCCTGAAGGGGATTGACTCCACCCCATTGGCTAGTAATAAACCACAATACTGGACACAAGTAACTATGCGGATTAATCCGGATCATCAGGAGATTATTCGCTTTCTTGTGCTGTATAACCTACATGATGTGTTGGTGCTTGGATTGCCATGGCTGCAATCTCATAACCCAGTCCTTGACTGTAAAGCTATGTCTGTGTTAAGCTGGGGATGTAAGGGGACGCATGGGGACGTACCTGTGGTTTCCATTTCATCATCTATTCCCTCTGAGATTCCTGAATTCTTGACTGAATTTCGTGACGTTTTTGAAGAACCTAAGCTTGGTTCATTACCTCCGCACCGGGAGTGCGATTGTGCCATAGATTTGATTCCGGGTAGTAAATACCCTAAGGGTCGTTTATTTAATCTGTCTGTGCCTGAACATGCTGCTATGCGAGAATATATAAAGGAGTCCTTGGAAAAGGGACATATTCGTCCTTCGTCTTCTCCCTTAGGAGCCGGTTTTTTCTTTGTGGCTAAGAAAGATGGCTCTTTGAGACCGTGTATTGATTATCGGCTTTTGAATAAAATCACGGTTAAATATCAATATCCGTTGCCACTGCTGACTGATTTGTTTGCTCGCATAAAGGGGGCCAAGTGGTTCTCTAAGATAGATCTCCGTGGGGCGTATAATTTGGTGCGAATTAAGCAGGGGGATGAGTGGAAGACCGCATTTAATACGCCCGAGGGCCACTTTGAGTATTTGGTGATGCCTTTTGGTCTTTCAAATGCCCCTTCAGTCTTTCAGTCCTTTATGCATGACATTTTCCGTGATTATTTGGATAAATTTATGATTGTGTATCTGGATGATATTTTGATTTTTTCGGATGACTGGGACTCTCATGTCCAGCAGGTCAGGAGGGTTTTTCAGGTTTTGCGGTCTAATTCCTTGTGTGTGAAGGGTTCTAAGTGCGTTTTTGGGGTTCAAAAGATTTCCTTTTTGGGATATATTTTTTCCCCCTCTTCCATCGAGATGGATCCTGTCAAGGTTCAGGCTATTTGTGATTGGACGCAACCCTCTTCTCTTAAGAGTCTTCAGAAATTTTTGGGCTTTGCTAACTTTTATCGTCGATTTATTGCTGGTTTTTCTGATGTTGTTAAACCATTGACTGATTTGACTAAGAAGGGTGCTGATGTTGCTGATTGGTCCCCTGCTGCTGTGGAGGCCTTTCGGGAGCTTAAGCGCCGCTTTTCTTCCGCCCCTGTGTTGCGTCAGCCTGATGTTGCTCTTCCTTTTCAGGTTGAGGTCGACGCTTCTGAAATCGGAGCTGGGGCAGTTTTGTCGCAGAGAAGTTCCGATTGTTCCGTGATGAGACCTTGTGCCTTTTTCTCGCGTAAATTTTCGCCCGCCGAGCGGAATTATGATGTTGGGAATCGGGAGCTCTTGGCCATGAAGTGGGCTTTTGAGGAGTGGCGTCATTGGCTTGAGGGGGCTAGACATCAGGTGGTGGTATTGACTGACCACAAAAATCTAATTTATCTTGAGTCCGCCAGACGCCTGAATCCTAGACAGGCGCGCTGGTCGTTGTTTTTCTCTCGGTTTAATTTTGTGGTGTCCTACCTGCCGGGTTCTAAGAATGTTAAGGCGGATGCCCTTTCTAGGAGTTTTGAGCCTGACTCCCCTGGTAACTCTGAACCTACAGGTATCCTTAAGGATGGAGTGATATTGTCTGCCGTTTCTCCAGACCTGCGGCGGGCCTTGCAGGAGTTTCAGGCGGATAGACCTGATCGTTGCCCACCTGGTAGACTGTTTGTTCCTGATGATTGGACCAGTAAAGTCATTTCTGAGGTTCATTCTTCTGCGTTGACAGGTCATCCTGGAATCTTTGGTACCAGGGATTTGGTGGCAAGGTCCTTCTGGTGGCCTTCCCTGTCTCGAGATGTGCGAGGCTTTGTGCAGTCTTGTGACGTTTGTGCTCGGGCCAAGCCTTGTTGTTCTCGGGCTAGTGGATTGTTGTTGCCCTTGCCTATCCCGAAGAGGCCCTGGACGCACATCTCGATGGATTTTATTTCGGATCTTCCTGTTTCTCAGAAGATGTCTGTCATCTGGGTGGTGTGTGACCGTTTCTCTAAGATGGTCCATTTGGTTCCCCTGCCTAAGTTGCCTTCTTCTTCCGAGTTGGTTCCTCTGTTTTTTCAAAATGTGGTCCGTTTGCATGGTATTCCGGAGAATATCGTTTCTGACAGAGGAACCCAGTTCGTGTCTAGATTTTGGCGAGCATTCTGTGCTAGGATGGGCATAGATTTGTCTTTCTCGTCTGCTTTCCATCCTCAGACTAATGGCCAGACCGAGCGGACGAATCAAACCTTGGAGACATATTTGAGGTGTTTTGTGTCTGCAGATCAGGATGATTGGGTTGCTTTTTTGCCTTTAGCGGAGTTTGCCCTCAATAATCGGGCCAGCTCTGCCACCTTGGTGTCTCCTTTTTTCTGTAATTCGGGGTTTCATCCTCGATTTTCTTCTGGTCAGGTGGAATCTTTGGATTGTCCTGGAGTGGATGCTGTGGTGGAGAGGTTGCATCAGATTTGGGGGCAGGTAGTGGACAATTTGAAGTTGTCCCAGGAGAAGACTCAGCTTTTTGCCAACCGCCGGCGTCGGGTTGGTCCTCGGCTTTGTGTTGGGGACTTGGTGTGGTTGTCTTCTCGTTTTGTCCCTATGAGGGTTTCTTCTCCTAAGTTTAAGCCTCGGTTCATCGGCCCGTACAAGATATTGGAGATTCTTAACCCTGTGTCCTTCCGTTTGGACCTCCCTGCATCTTTTTCTATTCATAATGTTTTTCATCGGTCATTGTTGCGCAGGTATGAGGTACCGGTTGTGCCTTCCGTTGAGCCTCCTGCTCCGGTGTTGGTTGAGGGCGAGTTGGAGTACGTTGTGGAAAAAATCTTGGACTCCCGTGTTTCCAGACGGAAACTCCAGTATCTGGTCAAATGGAAGGGATACGGTCAGGAGGATAATTCTTGGGTGACTGCCTCTGATGTTCATGCCTCCGATCTGGTCCGTGCCTTTCATAGGGCTCATCCTGATCGCCCTGGTGGTTCTGGTGAGGGTTCGGTGCCCCCTCCTTGAGGGGGGGGTACTGTTGTGAAATTGGATTTTGGGCTCCCCCAGTGGCCACTGATGGAATTGAACTGGTGTGCATCATCCCCTCTGTTCACCTGTTTCCATCAGGATGTGGGAGTCGCTATTTAACCTTGCTCCTCTGTCACTTCCATGCCGGTCAACATTGTAATCAGAAGCCTTTCTGTGCATGTTCCTGCTGCTAGACAACTCCCAGCTAAGTTGGACTTTAGTCCTCGTTTGTTTTTGCATTTTGTTCCAGTTCACAGCTGTAGTTTCGTTTCTGTGTCTGGAAAGCTCTTGTGATCTGAAATTGCCACTCTGATGTTATGAGTTAATACTAGAGTCTTAAAGTAATTTCAGGATGGTATTTTGATAGGGTTTTCAGCTGACCATGAAAGTGCCCTTTCTGTCTTCCTGATATCTAGTAAGCGGACCTCAATTTTGCTAAACCTATTTTCATACTACGTTTGTCATTTCATCTAAAATCACCGCCAATATATGTGGGGGCCTCTGTCTGCCTATCGGGGAAATTTCTCTAGAGGTGAGCCAGGACTATATTTTCCTCTGCCAGGATTAGTTAGTCCTCCGGCCGGCGCTGGGCGTCTAGGGATAAAAAACGTAGGCAACGCTACCCGGCTACTGTTAGTTGTGCGGCAGGTTTAGTTCATGGTCAGTTTAGTTTCCATCCTTCCAAGAGCTAGTACTGATGTTTGCTGGGCTATGTTCTCTTGCCATTGAGAACCATAACAATGACCGTTCACAATGGCCATTAACCCCTTTCTGTTCTAGATGTATGTGGCAAGCCAGGAAGTGCGTCCATGCATATGTCAGCTGGAGGGCGATTCACTTTTGTCTAGCAAGAACAAATGTGATATCATCTAGCCTTAGGCTGGCAATATGCATTACATACCTGAGGGCTAAATGCTACACCTTCCAAACCACCCTTCCATACACGTCTTTTTGGGTCAGCTGAGCATTCATGCTACCTTCACTGGTAAAAGGCCACATTTACACGTTTAGTATTTGCTCAATATTTTACATCAGTATTTGTAAGCCAAAACCAGGAGTGGGTGAAAAATGTAGACATTGTACACGTGTTTCTATTATACCTTTCTTCTGATTGTTCCACTCCTGGTTTTGGCTTACAAATACTGGTGTAAAATACTGACCAAATACTGAATGGTTGAACTTGGCCTAAAGAACTCTTCCCAACTGCACCATCCTTATATTCCCAGATGTTTACTGTTAGTCACCCATTCTTGAAAAAATGTGCATTTTCCCCAACATACATGTAATGTGTATGACCAGCTTTAGTTGCATACTTGTCTTCCGAATGTGGAGTCTGGCAGTATTTTATATCTACATTTCTTGTGCTTCATTTTTCTCCATATTATTACCATAGTTACGTATCTCTAGAAAAGAGAAAGAATCTTAAAAACATATGCAGTCTTGTGTCTAGATCTACATTCACATCCATATTTACTGCATGCCTGGATTTAATCAGAATTTGTGGCTTGCAAAAGGCTAAAATATGGCTTTAAAGACACTGACATAAGGACACATATACACTGGCAGGAAGCCTTTACGGCTGTGCACGGAGTCTGGAAAGCTGATTTAGTACGGAGCCACACAACCTCCGCCTGATACTGTTCATATGGTGTGCAGCTCATAAGGTATTTGATGGAGCATGTACCAGAGAGGCATATGGGGGTATGGTAGAGACTTCTGTTCAAAGCAGAGCTTTAATACAAGTCCTAACACTAAGGGTCCTATTACGTGCGCAGATTTTGTGACCCAAAATGAGGCAAGATTGATGCTGTAACAAGGTCCTGTACAACTACTGAGCAATGACTGAACAGTTTAGTGTGATTGCTCAACTATAATAATAATAATAAATAATAAAACATTCCTTATCTAAGAACTGGCCCAACATTTATGGACATAACTGTTTATCACTCATGGTAATTCTGCTTCATGCCACCTGTCTTATCCATGTTTTTTTTTGTTGTTTTTTTGTTCTGTGCTATGTTGTGCATAAATATGTGATTCTTCAGAATTTGTATTAGTCTATGCTTGATGAAGAGACCTGAGTAGTCTCGAAAGCTTGCAATTTGTTACCATCTTTTCAGTTAGCCATTAAAAGGTATCAACCACTGAGGAATCTGCTTCAAAGGAGTGATATACACTTTGGACCCGATTGCTAAAAGCTTTTATTTGTATTCTGGAGCAAAAAGATTGAATAATCGCACAATTTTGGCACAACGTGAGGCTGCGTTAAAATGTTGTGACTTTTTGCATTCTGATGCCATTTTTGCCAACTCTGAAGTGGGCGGAGCTTGGCAGTACGGGGGCGTGGTTACATTTATGACGAACGGCGTCATTCACTACACCACAAATCTTACTCCAGCAGGAAGTGGGATCGGACTTGTACCAAGGTGCACACTGAGGCCCACGCCACCTATCATGATGCTCCTAATTCATTATGAGGCGTACACCCCTTCATGAACCAGGAACGTCTGACTCCAGCACCTTACCACACCACCTGAACAATGCCGGTCTTAACGAATCTGGTCTCTTCTTTTTTCCACTAAGGGTTTTTTTAAACCAGAAAAGGAAAAGTGGATTAACATTGAAATGAATGGGAAAAGTCTTTGTAGCATCTTTTTCGGTTATGTGCACACTATGTCTTTTTCAGGTGGTTTTGGAGCGAACCTATGTAACACAGGTACAGAGATGCAGTGACACAGACGCACAGAGCAAGGGTTAAACAACTGTTCGCTTTATCAACAGGAATAAACTCCTCGCAGGAAGAAAACTAGGGAAATACAGTTAAAGGGCTGAGGGTTAAACAAAATAACAGTATTTCAAATTAACAGTCTATCAGTTTCACTTATAAAGACTCGGTTGTCCGTTTCTCTCTGAGTCCGATGGCTGTCTGGCTGCCGGCTGGTGCTGAGTCTTCCAGCTTCCCCACCTGTGACAAACAGTCCTTCTTCTGATGGCAGCAGGTGGTCTCCGGTTTTGCCCGCTGAGCCCCTAGTCCTTTCAATTGCCCTGCGGCCTGCAGTCTTTCACAACAATCTCCCGCTCTGAGTGCTCTGCAGGCAGGAGTCTTGCACAACAATCTCCCGCTCTGAGTGCTCTGCAGGCAGGTGTCTCACACAACAATCTCCCACTCTGCGTGCTCTGCAGGCAGGAGCCTCGCACAACAATCTCCCGCTCTGTGTGCTCTGCAGTCAGAAGTCTCGCACAACAATCTCCCACTCGACCTGCTCTGCAGGCAAGAGTCCCGCACAACAATCTCCTGCTCTGAGTGCTCTGCAGGCAAGAGTCCCACACAACAATCTCCAGCTCGGCGTGCTCTGCAGGCAGGAGTCTCGCACAACAATCTACTGCTCTGAGTTCTCTGCAGGCAGGAGTCTCGCACAACAATCTCCCGCTCTGAGTGCTCTGCAGGCAGGAGTCTCGCACAACAATCTCCTGCTCTGAGTTCTCTGCAGGCAGGAGTCTCGCACAACAATCTCCAGCTCTGAGTGCTCTGCAGGCAGGAGTCTCGCACAACAATCTCCAGCTCGGTGTGCTCTGCTCTGCGCGCCCGGCGACTGTCCCCGGTCCTTTCTGCACTTGTCCTCTTTTGCTGCTGCGATGCCTAACGCTACACACAGCGCAACGCAGGTCCGCACTCTTGCCTTTCTTTGGTGGGAACCAACCCTCACTTCCTGCGCAAAACCCCTTATACTCCTCTGGCTCACCACGCCTCCGCTCTGCAGGTCACGTGCTTGTTCCGTCTCCAATCCCCTCCCCCCCCTTGCAACAGAAGGTTCGACCCCACCAGTTCCGGACCCAGTGCCCGGTCAGCACCCACAGCCCGGTCTTCTCCTCTACACCTACTCCAAAACCTGCCTGAAAAAGCACTAAGAAAAGAAAGAACATATATATTTTTATGTAAAAATGACTTGCTGTTCATATGTTCTGGATTTTAACGATTATTAACCAATACAGATTTCCAAACACGCCAAGTGGTTAAAAGAAGTGAGCGGAACATTCTTCAGGCGGCTTCTGTTCGGAAGACCCTTTATACTTACAATGCAAGTCAATTGGAAGGTTCAAAAGACTGGACTAGACTCCTTTGGGGGGTTTGTTATTGTTTTGCTTAAAATTATGCTAGCAGTTTCTTCACTGTTGAATGAAGCATAAAAACAAATCCAGAAAACACCCTTAAAGGGGTTGTTTAGGCTTGGGGCTCAAGTTTGCAGTCATTGTCAGGATTCTCTGGTGCCTAGAGAGGGTGAGAGCATGACTGCAAGTATGTGATTTGCAAACATGCAGTCACGTGCCGACTAGACGTGCGCTGCCGTTCACAATTTAAGTGTAATGAGAGAGGCCAGGCACGTCTAGTTGAAATGTGACAGCAATTATGCAAATCACGTACTTTGGTCACATGACTGCTCAGTCTCACCACCAGCAGCAGATAATCCAGACACCGAACTGTGAGAATTCACAATTTGGACAACCCTTTTAAAGCGTTTTTTGTTTAGCTCCAAATGATTTCTAAGGACCCTGTCACACTGTTTTCTTTCCCAGATTGGATGGCCCCATTGTGGTTTACATTCGACTCCCCTCCCACAAAATAATATTTGGGTGAATGTGCTGACATGGCCATTGACTATAATGGTGCAAACCGAGTCACCGAGTGCTCTGTCGTACATCATTTTTGGCTGTGGACGTCTCTTGGACTTTGACAGGTAGATGTCAAATGACAAATCTTGTTTTGCAGGAAGTTCAGAAGTAAGCCACCGACCATGGGAAAAGAACGGCACTAATGCCGGTTTCACAGTAGCGTTTCTGTGCGCAGTGTAGGCCTGCGTACCTCTTTCCTTAAGATCCGCATGCATCCTGCGTACCTATATTTAACATTATGTACGCAGGGACATGCGTTGTATGTGGATGCGTCCCCGTGTGTCGTTTTGACGTGCCCGCCGAACGCGAAATGTGTGAATGTAGCCACTCCACTTCCTAGTGTTAAGTTTTATCCAGAAATGTAATAGAAATGTGGCACCCCAGGAGTTCGGGTACCACAGTAGTGCTGCCTTCCTCTCGGGGAGGGTAGTGCTATGCCTGGAAACAAGAGGGATCTCTTTGGCAGGTAAATCACACACACAACACCTTCTGAATCCAGGCCAGGAGGGGGAGCTCAAAACCCTGTTTTAAGGCAGCTTCCTTGGATAAAGATCCTGGTTTGGAGGAGGAGTCAGCCAGTCTGAGAGAGACAGTGGACTGAGTCAGTTGGTCCCAGTAGACCAGTGAGTTTAGTCTGGATTAGACAGTCTGGAGAGCAGACAGGAAAGGAGCAGAGGAGAGATTTCAGGGCTCAAGGAGGCTACAAGTAGGCCTCTGAGGAGCCAAAGCGCAGAGACCTGGTACCGTGAGACCGAGGCTAGAGTGGAACTGTAGGACACCTAGCAGAACCGCAGGGCACAGAACTACACGTATACTGCCCAAATTAAGCCTGTGGTACAGCAGCACCCTGGAGTCACCATGCAGAGACCCCAGAAGGAACGGCTCAAGCTGCCTAGCAGGTACCTGTCCCAGGACAGGGGAAAGAACCAGGACCTTGTTAGGACATTACAGACAGCAAGGGACTATAGCAAGCGTGCAGTGGAAGGCTCCCAACCTGACTTGCCAAGGGGATTCCACTTGTTTCTGGGCTGCCTGGACTCCTAATGTACCTGTTGCCTGTACCCTGGACTGTGGCCTGCCAACTACATTAAACCAGGTAAAGACTTTACAACTTGTGTCCTTTACTCTTTGACCGGCAAACACCATCATCACCATACACTCTAGGACCCCTGGGGACCCCGCTTCACCTGTGGGAAGCATCACCGTCATTGCTGCAACAACATCCCCAGAGGACCCCTTTAAAGCAGCGTCGGTCCCCCCTGTTGACCGAACACCACAGGTGGCGTCACGACAGACTTATTCACAATTACCTTTTAAAGACTGTTCCCTTTTACAGTGAGGTCCAGGGCCACGGACTGGGTCACAGCCACCGTGACATCCCCTTTAATAGCTGACCGGACCCGGTACCGAGTACCCTGCCCTGGTGGGCGACTCAGAAACATGTTACTGCAGCGCCCCCACTGCCGCAGGGCCGAGGGGTACCCGGTACCGGGCCTCTGAGTCTCTGCTCTGGGGTTGTCACGGTGGCTAGGCCCCGGTCCGTGACCCTGCCGAGGGGCGCACAGTGTAGAGATGTGAATAGATGATGTTAGTGGTGCAGTGCAGCAAATAACGAGGACACCAGGTTGCAGTCTCTTTACTGAAGATCTCTGGGTCCTCAGTCCAGAATCTGGATAACCAGGCTGCGCAGGTCCGGCCGGTCCAATGGCACCTCCAGAGTTCTCTTAGCAGGTGGAAATCTGTGCCTTCCTTCTAGCGCTATGTGTTGTGGTCCTTCCCTGCTGTGCTTACAGAAAGTCCCCACAACTGTTGTGTCTGTTTCTGAAGTTCCCTCACAACTCGATTAGATGATGTTCTGCTAATCCTCCGTCCCTCCCTGGTGTTCTGGTTGGGACGGCACCCGTTTGACGGGTAGGCTCGGAGCTCTTCCGGGACCCTAGAGTCGCCCCTCTCCACAAGTTGCCCCCCAAGACTGCATAGGTGATTTAAGTTAGACAGCCCGCCTTAGACTGACTGTCCTGCCGCTGTTTGGAGTATTGCTTGAAGCTGAATGTTATTATACTCCCTCGGCGTTCCGGCCACCGGTAGTGCGCCTCAGTAGGGTGTTGCTTCGGTCTTACAGCACGACCCCTACTGGTATTTCTCCTTTTGCTTGATCTCATTTCTCACTCAGCACAATCTATCTCGCTTCTAATCCTTCCTTGGGCACCGCCGCTATCCGGAGCAGGCACGGTCCCGTTACGTTCGTTCAAGTTGCCAAGCCTCTGTCAGGGTCCCACCCCTGACAGAGACCCTACTGTATCTTCCCCTGCGACACCCTCTGCCACAAGGTGTTGCCTGGTTCCAACCCAGTCAGCTTTCTCCTCTAACTTCCTGCCTGACCCCCAGTTTACCCACTATGGTGGGGAGTGGCCTAGTGAATAGAACCCTTAGCTCCCCCCGGAGGCCCGACTGTGAAATGTATTGGTGTCTGTGATACCTGATCAGATGAACGCCTTCAGTGCCATCAGACGCACCATAGCTCCCCATAGTGGCGGAGCCACAGTACTGCAACGACCAGGACTCTGGGGCGCTGCACTCCCCCCTGGTTAAACACAGTACTCTGGGACTGAGAAGAAAACAACAATACAGTTAGCAAAAAGACTTACAGTTTTGTTGAGTGCAATAACAATAAGTATACTTAAACAGAGCTTCCCTTTATGGGAGGTGAGGACACTTGAACGTTACAAACATGGTTAGATATCATAGCAACATGCTATAAATAACTTTTCTTACCCAACCGGGTATTCTACTAAGTGCAAAATTGTTGAACAATAATTTAACATTGCCTTTAAGGACATACACTCTGCATCCACTAAAGACCTTCTTATAATCACATTATAAGGCAATTTAACTTTTCCATTCTCCTTCTTTAAATCTGCAGGACCGCCTGTCCTAACGGCACCAGACCTACTGCCTCTCCCTTCTATGCAGGACCGCCCCGTTCAGCCCGGGCCTACTGCCTTTTCAACTACTATACACAGTATAGAACATAACATTACTTTCGGTTTAAGAGCACCGAGCCATTTTTTCATGACTCCTCTGAGGACTCAGGGTTCACCTTCTATCCCCACTATCTATCAACATTATCAAAAACAGTTTCTTTTTTCGAACATTAAACCTTCTCATCATCTTTCTCACTAACATGCGTGCTGGACACCACGTCTACCCCTACGGGCCCACCGCATCCTTCTTCTAACTTTCACTTTCTTTCGGAGAACATCATCAGCATTTCTTTACAATTAACTAGTTGGATACATATAACTTTCTCATATGAACATTATCATCACTTTCTTTCATCAAACATTATTGCTATCTCTTATCCCTTAAAGCAATATCACCATTTAAGCGCAACAAATGAACATCCCCTTTAAGAGGGAACCAAGTCTCTATGAGGTAGCATATCTTCTCAAGCTACCAGTCCGTACTCGGCAAAGGTTCCAGTGTGGTATCTTCACAAAGAGTCCTTTTTGAAGTAAAACCAGTAGGGAGCACCTTTAATAAGGTGCAAACTATGTACAAAAAGTTTGTATCATACACTGTTCATGATTGCGGCAGTTCTGGAAACTTGTGCAAAACTTAGAAAAAACAAACAAAACAATAGGGATCCCGGGTCAACAAAAGGATCCCCTTAAGAGTTAACCCTAAACGGGTTTTAGCAGCAAAATCAGGAAACAAACAAACAGTTAAGAAACTATGTACATATTCATGGTATCGAGGTTTATCCTTCTAAATCTGGGGGTGATCTTTGTTCCCCGGCCAACGCAGCACCTGTACTGGTAGTTGGTCTCTCAGATGCCATCAGATCAGCCGGTGTCTGGATTTGAAGGCTAATCCTGCTTGCAAGTTCGGTAGCCGCTACAAGGCGTACAGTGGTGATAGGAACAAGGTCTGGCAAATCGGGATCAGTCACGATCGGGGCAACAGGGGGCGCTCTCTCAGGTTCACACCGTCGAACGTTCCGGGCACACCATCCTCGTGCATTCCGATGACGGGTGTAGGTCACCTGATCCCCCCTTTGTAATGGGTCACCATCTCGACTGCAGCAGGGGGTTTTCACGTTATAGCTAGTAACAAAGACATCAGTCGGTAGCCCCGGTTCCTGTATGGAGCCCCATCCCCTCTTCGGGTGGTAGGCCAGCACAGTTCCCCGCTTTACCACGTCTTTCCTGCCGGGAGCAGACTTCTTACGTTGTGTGTCAGGTTGTTCGGTCTCGTCTCGATCTTTCCAGTGTTGTATTAGACATTGCTTATACTGTTCCCAGGTAAGTACCGCAAGGGTGAGGCCATCCTCCCGGGTCCCATCCGGCCCGGTCCAGGGGGTGTCCCACCGGAGGATCACCCCATCTAGGCCCACATCTAGGGGTTCTCCCATCTTGGTTGGTAGCGGAGGCACTAGCTTCCCCATCGCGTTAGAGGTGAGGATGACCCGCTCCACCAAGAAGGAACGATCATTGCTGGGGTGAGGAGCGGTCACAGGAGCGGGATCGGTCAGGTGAGCCGAATCGGCCAGGGGAGTAGGGATGCCGTCCATACCTGCGCCTGATGTGAATCCACCGATGTCGCTCCGGTCCGTTGACAAGGGCACTGGAATCGGCTGCAGCCCGGACCGCGGCTCCTCCGGAGTCACCTCTTGATGTAACTCCGCCCTCCCTGGTTCCGTGGCTGGGATAGGTAGGCTCGGCTCCTCCATTGGCGGCTCCAAGGAGTTCGGTCCCTCACCGGCGGTGGAAGCGAGTCCGCTTCTGATGGGTGAGGGCCAGCTGGGATCACCTCGCCGTTGCTCGGGCACTTGCTGCTCATCGTCGCTGTCTGGCATTCGGCGGCAACGCATGCACCTGGCTCCGCCATTTCTCCGAGGTCGGGCTCCTCCTTCACCTCGTTCCCGCCGTTGCAAATCAGGGGGCGGTTCTCCTCTGCTGCTGGGCAGGTCGTCCTCTCGCAGCAGGAGTTGGAGGGGGCGGTCGCTACTTCGGGCGCCGCTTTGGTAGTCTCCTCCCATGGCACGCCCTTCTTCTTCCTCTGCGCTCCCTGTGACGCTGCAATGGCGGCGGTTTTGGCACGAACATTTGGCGGCAAGTGACAATCCACAGCCTTTTGCAATAAAGTACAGTCCAAGCACAGTAAATCACAGTTCCAAGGCACACATGACCTGATTCTTCAGGCTTAAGTAGATCCTGTTCGTGACGCCAAAATTTGCAGCGCCCCCACTGCCGCAGGGCCGAGGGGTACCCGGTACCGGGCCTCTAAGTCTCTGCTCTGGGGTTGTCACGGTGGCTAGGCCCCGGTCCTTGACCCTGCCGAGGGGCGCACAGTGTAGAGATGTGAATAGATGATGTTAGTGGTGCAGTGCAGCAAATAACGAGGACACCAGGTTGCAGTCTCTTTACCTCTTTACTGAAGATCTCTGGGTCCTCAGTCCAGAATCTGGATAACCAGGCTGCGCAGGTCCGGCCGGTCCAATGGCACCTCCAGAGTTCTCTTAGCAGGTGGAAATCTGTGCCTTCCTTCTAGCGCTATGTGTTGTGGTCCTTCCCTGCTGTGCTTACAGAAAGTCCCCACAACTGTTGTGTCTGTTTCTGAAGTTCCCTCACAACTCGATTAGATGATGTTCTGCTAATCCTCCGTCCCTCCCTGGTGTTCTGGTTGGGACGGCACCCGTTTGACGGGTAGGCTCGGAGCTCTTCCGGGACCCTAGAGTCGCCCCTCTCCACAAGTTGCCCCCCAAGACTGCATAGGTGATTTAAGTTAGACAGCCCGCCTTAGACTGACTGTCCTGCCGCTGTTTGGAGTATTGCTTGAAGCTGAATGTTATTATACTCCCTCGGCGTTCCGGCCACCGGTAGTGCGCCTCAGTAGGGTGTTGCTTCGGTCTTACAGCACGACCCCTACTGGTATTTCTCCTTTTGCTTGATCTCGTTTCTCACTCAGCACAATCTATCTCGCTTCTAATCCTTCCTTGGGCACCGCCGCTATCCGGAGCAGGCACGGTCCCGTTACGTTCGTTCAAGTTGCCAAGCCTCTGTCAGGGTCCCACCCCTGACAGAGACCCTACTGTATCTTCCCCTGCGACACCCTCTGCCACAAGGTGTTGCCTGGTTCCAACCCAGTCAGCTTTCTCCTCTAACTTCCTGCCTGACCCCCAGTTTACCCACTATGGTGGGGAGTGGCCTAGTGAATAGAACCCTTAGCTCCCCCCGGAGGCCCGACTGTGAAATGTATTGGTGTCTGTGATACCTGATCAGATGAACTCCTTCAGTGCCATCAGACGCACCATAGCTCCCCATAGTGGCGGAGCCACAGTACTGCAACGACCAGGACTCTGGGGCGCTGCACTACCACTTCTATATTTATCACCCACTCCTGGTTTTGGCTTACAAATACTGATGTAAAAATACTGATGTAAAATACTGACCAAAAACTGAACGTGTGAACGTGGCCTAATGTGTAATAATTGACACTCGGTGATATGTATGAGGGATAACAAGGGCTGACGCTGAATAGTAATGCCCTGACTAAATATTCATGTGGAGGCAGAGTTTTGCGCTGCCCGTGCCGCACCCTTCCAGCCTCTCTACTCTCTATTCTATTCACACGGGCGTAGGCCGAGCATTGTGCCCTTTATCTACACGCTCTGTTCTCCGCCAGGCCCGAGTTCTCCCTCCTAGAGCTGGCTCCTCCCGACCGCACCAAGCGAGGCACACAGCGGTCTGACCTCTAGGTCAGCGCCCAAGGGCTGTGAGGGGGGAGCGCAGCCTGACAGACTCTGCAGGCAATCCTATTATGTCCGTATTCACGCAGCTCCTCAGCCTGATCATCCGTCAACACACTGATGGAAGGGGAGCACATGTGGCAGGCAGGGCTCAGCCTCTCAGGGAAGCAATCATTCAGCGCGGCTGCATGCTATAATAATGCTGAGTAGCTGCCCTCCTGGAGTTTATGTGTTTGGATAGGAGAACCCCCAGACTGGGCAGAATGCCTTCCTTCTCTTATCACAGATGAGCTAGCAGATCAGTGTGTAATCACAATATATACATCTCCACTCGCCTGTGGTTTTATTGAGAAAAAATACAATTTAATCATCCTGCTGCGTCTCTTAAATTGTGCCTTTGGGGAAGGAGGTGGAAGATGTTTATAATTTTTTCCATCAAGGAGCTGTGCATGGAGCCACCATAAGAGCAAACTGCATCCTGCCTCCAGAATGCAAAATGGTTGTGTAATGAGGGGTCATTTGGACATTTGCAACAACATTTTGCATTTGACAGAAAGACGTGATTACATTTGTGTGCGCGTGACTCACAAATCCCTCGGAAAATCTGCAGTTGTAGAGAGACACGTCAATGCCAGTACGCTGAAATTCTGGCTACGTCGTTAACGCTGGCCTTAAAATAACTGTCGTTGTTACATCTGTGGTCACTAGATCATGCATGATCAATCTGAAATCTAACTGTGTTCCCAAAATCCTGTATGATCTGCCATCCTGAGATTGTAGGGATAGCAGGTCATAGTGCACTAAAAAGGACAGGCACTTTAGTTCCTGGCTCCCATTTTCTTGCTTGTTCGATAGCTAGCTGCACACACAGTATATATTTTGAGCCTGCCGGATCGCTCCAGTGTTTCATGGAGTGAGATGGAGGTCATATTTTAGTACAAGTATATGAGAACATCCTTCTGGCTCTCAAAGGCTTATGGTACCCGAACTGAACTTTGGAGTATCAGAACCTGAACTTCCATGGGTCTGCTCATCCCTACTTGTGAGGTAACTTCTGACTTCCGTTTAACTCAGAAGGTGTGCTCACAAGATGGCACCACTGGACCGTGGCAGCTCTGAAAAAAGGTGAAGACGGTGGAGGAGGCAAGGACCTTAGTTAAATAGTACCGCTCCAGTGCTGAAAAAAAACACTGGGGTGGTGCATTAAAGGGGTAAAAATAATCATTAATTATCCATTTAAACCCCTCTGACTCCAGGGCTGCTGCTTCATGATCCACACCAGTCGAGCAGAAATCACATGCTATACGTCTGCTTCGTTGAGAGAAGTGATAGCGTCATAACTACAGTGCACTGGACCACTGCAACCAATCATTGGGCTCAGTACATTGTGCCATCTATATCGGCATCAAAACTGGTTCCAGTGATTAACTGCAGTGGCTTGTGCTCTGTAGTTGAGGTATCACCACTGCAGCCTATCAACAAAGAGAAGCAGCAGAGCTTTGTAGAGGTGGTCATCTCATTGTCTATTGTAAGCTATATTCAGACATTGGAGTTTTTATGAGAAAAACATCCATAAGGAATCAACTCTGAAATATGCTGTTTCTGTCTTTATATTTGTTCTCCTGTTAGTCACCCCCGCACATACCCATGAGTGAGCCGTTACCCAGCTATTGCACCAAAGTCCACCATACGGCCAAGCGTTCCTGTGTTCACTATGAGAGAGCCGCAGACAAACTCTTCTGCCAGTGGTTTAACAGCGGGAGAACAAAAGAACCTTGTATTTCCAGGTTGCCAGATCCTTCTCTTCCCCTAACATCATCTCTTTGGGGAGAGTGCCCAAAATAAATTACTTTGTTGACCGCCTCCGAGGACATCGTCTTGTCTGAGGACTTTACTCCAAATTGTATGGGGGCCTTTATAGGCTTTTGGATAATGGCATTTAATGGTGTTACTACATATGTCCAGATAGATGACAGAAAGCTAGTTATCGGCCATATAGATCAAATGATCATCTGTATGTGTAGGGGTGGGTTATACACTACGAGTTTGCATGCGATCTGATTAATTCCAACTGCATCTAACAATAATCGCTGGCTGTAAATGACCCAAAGCGATCGTTTTCAATTTACAATAATTGCTGCCATTGTAATGGATATTGATCTGACTTGTAAAAAATGTGTGTTCAGGCAAGCGGCATTGTGGAGCGCGCTATGTGTAAATAGGAGTATTTTCCAGCCATCAGGACAGGAGTAACCGGCCTTCTAATGGTAGGCTGCGGTCAATATGATACAGGAGTCATTTACAATGTATAAAAAAAATTTTTGTATATACTGTAGGTATAGGTTGTAGAAGATAGACACCCAGTATGGAGGTACAAGGGCTCGTATGGTAAGGACATGTTATATTTGCAAGTCTCTAAAATAGTTAAATCAAATAAGTAGGACAAATCATATTCCCCATGGTTTTTCTGGAAGCCCCCAGAATAAAGTGGTTTGCAATAATGTATAGTTTACTTATAGAAGGCAGGGTACAAAGTGTCATCTTGTGAAAGGTTGTAGGGGAACCAAGGGAATTTGATTTCCCACCAGCTCTAATTGCAGATTGGTCCTTTTCTCAGCCGGAGCATCTCAGCTAACTAAATCATCTCAGAGGATTGCAGATAATGCCATTCCCTAATATATTACCTGCGGTACCTCCAAAACAATATTATGGTAGATATCCAACTGTCACAGTGAGGCTCGAGTAAAATGCTGAGGTAGGTTTGATTGGATCACACACGTATTACTGGCAATGCACGGCCATGTTGGCATTTGGTTAATAAATTGCCATGTTGCTTTTCATTATCAAATAAAATTAAAAAGGGCTGTTGGTTAGTGGAGAAGCCCATTGCACCCGCTGACTCATTTATCTATGTCTGCCTGAAAATCAGCACTAATGGTGGCTCACTGCATTATCCGAATCAGCATCGCATTGGTCACATCCAGAAGACGCGAGTTTTGTCAGGAAATTCAGTGGATGGTTTTGCCCCATTCTTTGAACTTTTTGATAAATAACCTGAGTTCTTAGACCATGACTGACATTTTAAAAGACACAATGCCCATGCAGCTGCTTGGAGGCCAAATCATTTGCATAGTCTGGTAATGCCCAAAACCACCTCTAATTTCCTGCACATTCACAGCTGAGTGTTATGGACTATAAAGAAACATTTTAGTGACATAATTGTGACTTCAAAGTGGGAGCCTCTATTTAATGAGAAACCGGAGTGGAGATGTGAGCTGCATATGAAAGTACCAAAAAAAAAAAAAAAACTAGCACGCACCCATCAGCGTTCTCACAGGCTCTGCGTAGGCCAACGACTTTCTTCAAAATCAAGTGAAACTTCTCAAAAGCAAAAGCATACTATAAAACACGGGAGCAGTCTGTAAACTGCTGTACAGATCACAGATTCTTTATGCCCTAGTTGCTCCTATGATGTCATGAAACTGTTGTCTCATATTACATATAGCATTTTACAAGGCCGAAAGCACATTCCTTCCTCAATAACATTTATTTGGTTGTGATTATATAGCACAGCATAGTGTATAGAGATTATTATCACTCACGTCAGTCACTTTCCCAGTAGGGCTCACAAAATATATTCCCTATTTTCTAACACAGACACAAGGGCCAATTTTACAAGAAGGCAATGAATGAAAAGCTGGGGCTACATGGCAACTTTGGCCAGGACACAGTTCACACTGCAAAGATTGGTCTGTACCGCGTCTACATCACAGTATAATGCAGGTGCAAGGGGTCGCGGGATAACACGGCCACAACGAGCAAATCACAAAACGTTGGAACCAGTTGGGTAACTGAATTGTTGCAAATTGCTTTTTCGCAGTTGTTGTACCTTGCAGGTCGCATTTTCATTATGCTGCAAAAGTGGCAGGGACACAAAGCACAAAGTGATCTTTGGTCACGAGACGTATCATGTAGCCCAAGCCTAAGGCCCCGAATCCATTGGCAGATTTTCAGCTCAAATACAAGCCCAAATCTACAATGTAGCAGGTTGATCAACTGTTAGTACAAGGCAATCACTTTCATTTAAAATAATTTGCACTCTGTAAACTGGATGAACAATCCTTGCTACAATTCTTGGTCCACATATAGTTTCAATTATTGTCAGCAACCAATGATGATTTTCTGCCCACAAAAAATATGCAATCAGCTAATGTTTGTTGGTTGATCAATAGGCAATGATCAAGAAAAAACATTCCTATCAATGCTGAAAGTGCCCCATGTAGAAGGGTCTTTAGCCAACACCAAAAGAATATTAAACACTGGACTGTAATATTAATGACCTAGCCACCAAAACTATGGATCCATCCAAAGAATAGTTTATCTTTATCAATATGACACCCGGAACCTCCACTGATCAGATGTTATCAGCTACACGACGGCTGGATGTAAACAGTGTAGGAGCTGGAACAGCACAATTCCTTACACCGTGTAATGGCTGTCATTGTGAACTACAGCTCATGTCCTGCTGCTTCCCAGTGAAATTAATGAGAGCTGAGCTGCAGAACCCAGGAATGTCCACTGCATAGTGTAAGGAACTGAGCTGTTCTGGCATTGTACATGTATTCACCTTCATGACCGAGCCAAATTTTACAATTCTGACCAGTGTAATTTTAACAGGCAATAACTCTGGAATGCCTCAATGAATCCCACTGATTCTGAGAGGTTTTTCGGGACATTTTGTACTTCATGACAGTATTAAAATTTCTTTATTATGACTTATACGTTATTTTGTTAGGAAATTAGAAGGGTTAATAGTTCACCAGCAATTTCTCATTTTTCCAACAAAATTTAAAAAACAAAACATTTTTTTAGGGACCCCATCACATTTGAAGTGACTTTGAGGGGTCTGTATGACAGAAAATACCCAAAAGTGACACCATTCTAAAAACTGGTGCTCAAAACCACATTAAATAAGACTATTAACCCTACGGGTACTTAACAGAAACTGAAGTAATGTGGAAGGAAAAATAGAACATTTAACTTTTTTTCACAAAAATGTTACTTTAGATGTAATTTTTTTATTTTTTTACAGTTGAAACAGGAGAACATGGATCCCAAAGGATCTGTTGTGCAATTTCTACTGAGTACTCATTTACCCCATATGTGGGGGAAAACCACTGTTTTGGCGCATGACAGTGCTCGGAAGTGAAGGAGCACCATTTCACTTTTTTAATGCAAAATTGACTACAAATGAGAGCAGACACCATGTCACGTCTGAAGAGTCCATAATATGCCTAAAGTGAAAACTCCCCACAATTGACCCCATTTTGGAAACTAGGCCAATGAAGGAACTTATCTAGATGCTTGGTAAGCACCTTAAAATCCCAGGTGCTTCACAGAAATGTATAACTTTGAGCTGTGAAAATAAAATAACTTTTTTCCACAAAAATGTTACCCAATTTTTTATTTTCACAAGAGTAACATGAGAAAATGGACCTGAAAAGGTTGTTGTGCAATTTCCCATATGTTAGGGAAAACTACTGTTTGGGCGCACAGCAAGTCTCAGAAGGGAAGGAGCGTTATTTGATGTTTAGAAAACAAAATTGGCTGGAATCATCAGCAGATGCCATGTCGTGTTTGGAGAGCTCCTGATGTGCTTAAAGTGAAAACCCCTTCACAGTTATAGTTCTCAGAATACAGTGATGCAAAAATAATTATTTTTTCTATAAAATCATTTTTGTGTTAAAAGGGCCAAAACATAAAAAAATAAATGTGGCACTACGGTAATCGTACTGGTCCAAAGAATAAAGCTGGATTACGTGGATTCCAAAAATTGGAATAGAAAGCGATCAAAAAGCTTTATATGCCCGAAAATGGTACCAATCAAACAGTCAACTCGTCCCACAAAAAAACAAGCCCTCACATGACTCTGTCAGCCGAAATATGGAAAAATTATAGCTCTCTAAATGTGGTGATGCAAAAACTAGTTTTCGCAATATAAAGCGTCTTTTAGTGTGTGACAGCAGCCAAACATAAAAACCCCATATAAATCTGGTGTCGCTGTAATCGCATTGAGCCAAAGAAAAAAGTTGCTTAATCACTTATACCGCACGAGGAACGGAGTAAAAATAAATAAAACCAATTTTCATATGCTGTTGATTTTTTCATTCTGTCTCCCAAAGATCGCAGTAAGCCTAGGCGAACATTTATCCTGCGCTCTACGCTGAGTGCTTAAGTTGGGGTTTCTGTGTAAATCTCTGAAATGCGTGATTCAGACAGAACCCCAGAGGAAGATTTCCTATAATGAGGCAGATGGAGGTGGAGCGCCCCCACACCGCCGCAGGGCCGAGGGGTACCCGGAGCCGGGCCTCTGAGTCTCAGTTCTGGGGTTGTCACGGTGGCTAGACCCGGTCCGTGGCCCTGTCTGTCAGTGGGGGACGTCCGGTGCAATAAGTGGTGTTGTAACGGTGCAGTTGTGGGGTGCAGGTCGCGGTAAATAACGAGGACACCAGGTTGCAGTCTCTTTACCTCTTTACTGGAGATCTCTGAGTCCTCAGTCCAGAGTACGGCTCACCAGGCTGCGCAAGTCCGGCCGGTCCAATGGCACCTCCAGAGTCCTCTTCACAGGTGGAAATCGGTGCCTTCCTTCTTAGCGCTATGTGTTGTAGTCCTCCCCTGCTGTGCTTACGGAAAGTACCCCACAACTGTTGTGTCTGTTTCTTAAGTTCCCTCACAACTCGATTAAATGATGTTCTTCTAATCGTCCGTCCCTCCCTGATGTTACGGTTAGAACGGCACCCGTTTGTCGGGTAGGCCTGGAGTTCTTCCGGGACCCTAGAGACGCCCCTCTCCCGCAATTGCCTCCCAAGACTTCATAGGTGATATGTGTTAGACAGCCCGCCTTAAACTGACTGTCCTGCCGCTGTTTAGAGTATTGCTTGAAGCTGAATGTTATAATACTCCCTCGGCGTTCCGGCCACCGGTAGTGCGCCTCAGTAGGGTGTTGCTTCGGTCTTACAGCACGACCCCTGCTGGAATTCTCCTATCGCTTGATCTCGTTTCTCACTCAGCACAATCTATCTCGCTTCTAGTCCTTTCTTGAATCCCGCCGCTTCCCGGAGCTGGCGCGGACCCGTTACGTTCTTTCCAATGCCAAGCCTCTGTCAGGATCCCACCCCTGACAGAGACCCTACTGTCTCTTCCTCCACAACACCCTCTGCCACTGAGTGTTGCTTCGTCCAATCCAGTCAGCTTTCTGATCTAACTTCCTGCCTGACCCCCAGTTTACCCACTATGGTGGGGAGTGGCCTAATGAATAGAACCCTTAGCTCCCCCCGGAGGCCCGGCTGTGAAATGTATTGGTGTCTGTGATACCTGATCAGATGAACTCCTTCAGTGCCATCGGACGCACCATGGCTCCCCATAGTGGCGGAGCCACAGTACTGCAACGACCAGGACTCTGGGGCGCTGCAGAGGCACTGTGGACGCTGTCTAACCTGTGATCCAGCAGTGTCCGTATTTTAAGGATTACATAAAAGTTCCGTTGGCCACAGTTTTGTGCACTTCTGAAAAGGACAACACTGAACAGAGGCCAGATGGAGTCCACAGTAACTCTTCTGCCTCATTATAGTGAGTGGATCCATCGGGGTTTCATCTGTCATGTCACTCGGAGATTAAGATGGAAACCCCAAAGTAAGTGCTCAGCATAGAGCACCGGATAAATGTGATCCCAAACGTTATGTAAAATGTTCCCAATAAAAGCTTCAACTCAATCCACAAAAAAAGCAAGTCCCCACTCAGGTCCGCCATCTGTTAACGGAAATATAGGGGACTTCCACGTTATTGGTAGCACAAAGACTCTGGAAAAGTGAAAAGTCTCCTCACTCCCCTAAAGAAATTCATCAAATTACAAATGCACCCTCATCCCTTCTGAGCCCCAGTGTGCCTAAACTACATTTAGTGCCCACATGTTTGGCATTTCTGTAGTGATGAGAGCCCGCCTAATTTACAGGTGTGTGTCTCCAGAAGCATGAGCTGGGTATAATGTACTGGTCATTACAGCGTACTGGTGACTACAACGGCAGTTTGTAATTTTCACTAAGCAACATCCACTACTGCTTGTTTCTGGCAAACACCCATGGAGTCAAAATCATCACTACATCTGTAGGTAAATTCCCAAAGGGTTATAATTTCCAAAATGGGGAAACTTGAGGGGGATTCTACTTTTCTATCTCTCAGGGACTCTTTATATGGAATCCGCAAACTATTATAGGAAAATCTGCGCTCCAGGAGGCAAATAGTGCTTCAATCCTTCCGAGTCTCTCCATATGGCTAAGCAGTACTGTACATCCACATATCGGGTATTTCTACATTCAGCAGAAATTGTGGGACAAATTTGGTACCATTTTTACCCATTACCCACTATAAAAATTTAAAACTTGGGGCTAATACACAATCCTAGTGGTAAAAATGTAAATTATTTTTTCTTCACTGCCCAATGGTATAAAAGAGTGTGACACACCTGTGGTGTCAGTATAATCACTGCACTCCTAGATGAATTCATTAAGAGGTTTAGTTTGTAAAATGGGATCACTTATGGGGGGTTCTGCTGTTCTGGCACCTCAGGGGCTCTGCTAATGTAACATGGCACACTCAAACAAGCGCAGAAAAATCTGCACTGTGAAATGGCATTTCTTCCCTTCTGAGCTTTGCACTGTGCCTCTAAAGTAGTTTTCGACCACATATGGGGTATCCGTGAACTCAGGAGAAATTGCACAACAAATTTTGGGGTCCATTTTCTGCTGTTACCCTTGTAAAAATACAAAATTTGGAGCTAAAAAAAGATTTTTGTGGGAAAAATTAGATTTTTTTTATTTTAACGGCTTAGCGTTATAAACTTCTGTGAAGCACCTGGGGGTTCAAGGTGCTCAATACACATCTAGATAAGTTCCCAAAGGGGTTTAGTTTCCAAAATGGTGTCACTTGCAGGGGTTTTCCACTGTTTAGGCACATCAGGAGCTCTCCAAACGCAACATGTCATCCACGAATTATTCCAGCAAATTTTGCATTAAAAAAGTCAAATGGCACTCTTTCCTTTCCATGCCCTGCTGTGCGCCCAAAGAGTTATTTTCCCCCGCATATTGGGTATCGGTGTACTGAGAAGAAATTGCACAGAAGGCAGTGTGTTATCTCTGGCTGTAGGTGACAGCAGCTAGGAAGGCTGTCTCCCCGGGGGTACCAACTTTTTCCTATTTGTCTCACAGGCTGTGGATCCAACTTTCCCACCACCCTGACTGACTGTGAATACTATGTTCCTGCCAACTCTGACAAGCTGTGGGACGCGCCTTCCGACCTGCTTTCCCAGCCCCGTGATAGGCTATAGATACCGCTTTCCCACCATCCTGACAGGCTGTGGGTACAACATTCCCATAATCATGACAGATGGTGAGGTACACTGTTCCCTCACCCTCACAGATTGTAGGATACACTTTCCCACCATCCGGACAGCCTGCAGACACAACTTTTCCACACTCTGAGAGGCTATGGATACCACTTTTACATCATCCTGACAGACAGTGGTACACACTTTCCCACCATCCAGACAGGCTGGGGATAAGACATTCCCCTTGTTACCTCAGGAACTGTGCTAATTATGGGGCAGCTACCACCAGCTATGTTACAGTCCGTCGTGACACGGGTAAGATGCACTCGACCACCATCCTTATGATCCCCGTGCTACTCCCCTGTTACCTCAAGAGCCGTGCTAAGTATGGGGCAGCTACCACCAGCAATATCATCTTCTGTTGTGACACTGGTTAGGTGCATGGGACCACCTGCATCATAATCTCCGTGCCTGTCCCAATCGCCCTTAGCACTTATGCAGGCTTTTAGGGGATCCTCAGCACCATCCTCCACAGCATAATGTGACTGAGTTCTCCCTTACTACAGAACACATTTTCATTATGCATGACATTCACAATTACAGTATTAACCTTTGAAATGCATGACATATCAGATCTGGGAGGGTTGTCAGGAATGTATTGGGCAACCGACCGTCCCAGATCAGTTCCCAATAACATATTTGTGGGGAGATTCTTAGACACCCCTACTTCCCTTATCCCTGCTCCCCAACCCAGGAAAACCAGTAAAGGACAGCGAACAACCCCAAACCCTGTGACAGTCAGAGTTTTCCCAAGGATGAGTTCTTCCCGTAACACAAACTCAAGGAAATTGAGGATACATTCTGCGCCGGTGTCCTTGAGCCCAACAGTAATGTTGTTGCCCACAATAACCGATTCCAAGTTTTCCCGGGCCCTCCCAATTGTCCCACCCATAAAAAGAATTAATGCAGCTGTAGGGTTCATCTTCTGCCTCTCCGGTGCAGATGAGGCTGATGTGACCAATTCGGTCACAGGTATAGGGCTGTCGGGAGTCAGGTGCAGGCGGGGTCCTGGAAATGGATCCCCTGAGGCCCGGCTGGCAGGGGCACTGGGGGTGGTTATCAGTTTACCCCCTTTCCTGTCTTCTGCACCTCCGGTGTAAGATTGGCCTCATAATATCTAGGATCTCTTTTGGCTCCCGATCCATCATGAATAGTGTTGAGCATTCCGATACCGCAAGTATCGGGTATCGGCCGATACTTGCGGTATCGGAATTCCGATACCGGGATTCCGATACTTGCCGCGTATCGGATACCGGAATCGGAAGTTCCAAGATTCAAAATGCAGAAATTCAGCCAATGAGAATGATTCCAAGTGTGGGCACATCCTGTTTAGCATGGAGGGCATGAAACTACTGGCAAGGCTGTGATTGGCTGCTGAAATGATGTCATGATGCAGTTTAAAAGTCGCTGGCGCCATTTTGCGATCACTCTGCTGTGAATTCAGTTAGTGACAGGACGCTGTTTGCTGACTGAGGGACAGTTTAGAGATAGCGATTTGCTTCTTTGTGCTTTCCAAAGGCTAATTTAGCAACCGCTGTGTTCACCTACTATTCACCTTGCTTTTGCCTTGTAGCGCTGTTTTCACAGCGATCTGCAAGGTCTGTGTGTGTGTGTGTGTGTGTGAGTGCAGCCCACTCTCTAGTCTGAGTGCAGCCACATAGGCCATCCATAGCTGGTTGTATTCAGTTCAGGGAGGGTGGTTCATTGCCTCATACTGTTCTTTTTTTTTTTTTTTTTTTCAAGTAGTGTAGTCTGCTGCTAATTTATTCAAAAAAATCCTATTAGTGTCTTTCCACCCGTCTCCAGCTAATTTGTGGAAAAACACTACATAGGATAACGTAGAGGAGGGTTTTTGGGCCTTGCAGCGCCGTTTACGGCTGTCTGCACGGTCTCCGTGTGACTGCAGCTCGCCCTGTAGTCTGTGAGCAGCCGTAGCCTGGTTGTCTCCAGCTCAGGGTTGTTCACTGCGTCATACCGCCAAATCAATTTTCATTTTGTTTTAAGTAGTGCAGGCTGCTGCACATTTTTTCAAAAAATTCCTATTAGTGTCTTTCCACCCGTCTCCAGCTAATTTGTGGAAAAACACTACATAGGATAACGTAGAGGAGGGTTTTTGGGCCTTGCAGCGCCGTTTACGGCTGTCTGCACGGTCTCCGTGTGACTGCAGCTCGCCCTGTAGTCTGTGAGCAGCCATAGCCTGGTTGTCTCCAGCTCGGGGTTCTTCACTGCGTCATACCGCCAAATCAATTTTCATTTTGTTTTAAGTAGTGCAGGCTGCTGCACATTTTTTCAAAAAATTCCTATTAGTGTCTTTCCACCCGTCTCCAGCTAATTTGTGGAAAAACACTACATAGGATAACGTAGAGGAGGGTTTTGGGGCCTTGTAGCGCCGTTTACGTCTGTCTGCACGGTCTCCGTGTGACTGCAGCTCTATCTGTTGTCAGTTCAGCCCCCAAAAAATAAATAAATAATAAAGTTCACCAAACACACCAGTGACACCACTTTACATTTGTGTAGGCCACATTAGCTCATATTAAAGTCTAGTCCACACTTTAGAAAATTAGTGTTTCTTATACCTGTTAGGAGGAGTTGCTCAGGAATAAGCACACAAAGCCGTTAGTACTTTTCTGCTTATCTTTATCAGTCAACCAAGATGAAGAAGGCAGTGAGTAAGGCACGTGGGCGTGGGCGCGGAGCAGGGAGGGGACGTGGGGATTCTGTGCCTGCTGCGGGCACCGGTGACTCATCAGCACCCACTTTCACCAGGCAACAGTCGTTCATGCGCAGCTTTGTGTCAGAGCGCCGTACACCGCTGCTGCGTGAAGAACAAATTGAAGCCGTTGTTGGATGGATGGCAGCTAATGCATCAACTTCAATTAGTGCCACATCCTCTCAGACACAGAGCACTGGAGAGCAGCCATCTGTCTCTTCACCACCTGCCAAATTGCCCAGGCAGACAGAGAGCCCAGGACAGGAGCCGTCTCTACTTCTGTTCTCTGAATCTCTTGGCTTGGAAACAGCCAAGCAGCATTGGAGAAATGGAAGAAGAGGCAGGGTGCAGTGATGCCCAACAGCTTTTTCTCTCTTCCTCTGAAGAGGCGGGTGGGCCAGTGGCTCCGGTCACCACATCGCAGGCCGCATCAGCTGATGATGACACTCAGGTGCCACTTACTGGTGCGTGCTCTGCTGCTGAGACTACCCAGGAGGAGCAGTTGGGGGCAGAGGGTAGTGTAGATGATGAGGTCCTTGACCCATCTTGGCGTGAGGGACAGGAAGGTGGTGGGAGCAGCTCTGAGGAAGAGATTCCCCGTACGGCCCAAAGAGGGAGAGGGAGGGGGAAGACTGCGGATCCTGCAGCCTCCGCTTTGGCACCCGTTAGGAGCATGTCTCTTCCAAAAGCCAAAAAGGGCGCTCCCAAGACTTGCAGTGCCTGGTCCTTTTTTGACACAGTTGCAGATGACATTTGTTATGTCAGATGCAAGGTGTGTCATCAAAAAGTCAAAAGAGGTCGAAATGTCAGCAACCTCAATACCTCCAACATGTGGAAACATGTGCGCAACAGGCACCCGGCGGAGTTAGAAAAACACACTGAAGAGCTAGGCCAACCAACAGCGGCAGCTACCACCTCTTCAGCTCGTGTTGCCTCTTCCTCTAGCTCACACGCAGCTGTTTCGGCTTCCTCCCAGGATCGCCGTGGAAGAACCTCTGGCCCTGTTGTCCAGAGACCCGCTGTAATTCCACCCGCAGCACCACTTTCCCAGTCATCCACACACTCCCAGCCCAGTCTACAGCCATCGGTAGTACAGGCATGGGAGAAAAGGCGGCCTTTCTCGTCAAACCACCCACGAGCACAGGCTCTGACTGCAGGCATTGCCAAACTTCTGTCACTGGAAATGCTGTCATTCAGGCTGGTGGAGACTGACAGCTTCCGTGACTTGATGTCATTGGCAGTCCCACAGTACAATGTGCCCAGCCGCTTTTACTTCAGCAGGCAAGCCGTCCCTGCCCTGCACAAGCATGTGGAGGGACACATAAAACACGCGCTACTGAACGCCGTCAGTAGCAAGGTCCACCTCACCACCGATGCGTGGACCAGTCAACATGGACAGGGGCGATACCTTTCCCTCACTGCCCATTGGGTTAATGTCGTTGAGCCGGGTACAGACCGTGCGAGTGGCGCAGGACGTGTCCTGCCCACTCCAAGGATTGCAGGAATCCATTCTGTACGCATTGACTCCTCCTCTTACACCAGTTCCTCAGAATCATCGCTGCAGGAGCCGTCACAGTCCACCTCCACATGGACCCGTGATGAACGTGTACCTGTTACGACCGACATGAGCACAGCCGTGGCCAAACGTCAACAGGCCGTCTTGAAATTAATTTTTTTGGGGAATCGTAGCCACACAGCGCAGGAGCTCTGGAATGCCATCAAGCAGGAGAGCGATGTGTGGTTTGTGCCAGCGAATCTCCAGCCAGGCATGGTAGTGTGTGATAATGGCCGAAATCTGGTGGCAGCTCTGGGCCTCGGCAACCTCACTCACATCCCATGTCTGGCACATGTGCTCAATTTGGTCGTGCAGAGCTTTTTGAGGGACTATCCGGATCTTGATGCACTGCTGCACAAGGTCCGCCTAGAGTGTGCTCACTTGCGGCGTTCCAGCACGGCAAAAGCGCGCATTGTGGCTCTGCAGCGCCGACACCGCCTGCCGGAACATCGCATCATATGTGACCTACCTACCAGGTGGAATTCCACGTTACATATGTTGGAGCGGTTGTGTGAGCAGCAGCAAGCTGTAATGGAGTACCAGCTGCTTCAGGCGCAAAGAAGTCGCAGTCAGCGCCGTACAGACTTCACAACCACAGAGTGGGCCACTATGAATGACGTCTGCCAGGTTTTGCGTCCCTTTGATTATTCCACGCGGATGGCGAGTGCAGATGATGCACTAGTCAGCATGACTGTCCCCCTTATCTGCCTGCTTGAAAAATCACTGCAAGCGCTAAGGGATGATGTTGTGGAAGAGGTGGAGGATGAGGATTCACCATTTCCATCATCTTCTGGACAGTCAGCGCCACGTGGTTCCTCACAAACGCGTAGGCAGGGGACAGTTTGTGAGGAGGATGAGGAGGAGTCAATGGAGGAGGAAGACATCCGTCCAGAGGAGGGAGTTACCGAATTGTCCAGTACTCAGTGTGTACAGCGAGGGTGGGGTGATGACGAGCGGGCAGAGATCACGCCTCCAGCAGGGGACAGCCTTTCTTGGGCAGTTGGCAGTCTGCAGCACATGGTGGATTACATGCTGCAGTGTCTGAGAAACGACCGCCGCATCGCCCACATTCTCAACATGTCTGATTATTGGGTGTTCACCCTCCTCGATCCTCGCTACCGGGACAACGTAGAAAGCCTCATCACACCGTTGAACCGGGAGCAAAAAATGCGGGAGTACCAAGACACACTGGTCAATTCCATCATCTTCTCCATTCCAACTGAGAGAAGTGCTGCTAGTGCATTCCAAAGCAGCTCAGTGCGTCCAGGCAGTGGTGGAGGCTCTGCACAAAGAGGGAGCAGAAGCAGTGCCTCTGCCCAAGGCAAGACCAGTATGGCCCAACTGTGGCACAGTTTTCTGTGCCCCCCACAAAAGTCTACACCATCACAGACGGCTCCAGTCAGCAGGAGGCAACGGTTCCGTCAGATGGTGACAGACTACATGTCTTGCCCTCTTGCTGTACTCCCAGACGGCTCTTCCCCTTTCAAGTTTTGGGTCTCAAAGCTGGATACATGGCCAGAGCTAAGCCAGTATGCATTGGAGGTGCTGTCTTGCCCTGCGGCCAGTGTATTATCGGAACGTGTCTTTAGTGCTGCAGGTGGTGTACTAACTGACCGTCGCATGCGACTATCCTCCGATAACGTTGACCGGCTTACTTTCCTGAAAATGAACAAGGCCTGGATCTCGCAGGAATTTGCCACTCCTCCTCCTGATTAAATAATTAGGTCACTGTATACGTTATCCAGGTCTCCTGTTGTGTTCATCTTTCTACCACCTGAACTTAAATTCCTGGGCTCCAACACCGCCAGTTGAGGCTCAGAAGTGCCGTCTGCACAGTCAAAACATACGACCCAGTGTTATTGGGTTTCAGTAACGTCAGCTGATCCCCAGCTGTGTAGCCGGCAATGTGTCATGCGACCGCCACGCTGACACAACAATTGAAATGTAAGGGAATCTGTCCCCCCCCCCCAAGGCGTTTGTTACTGAAAGAGCCACCTTGTGCAGCAGTAATGCTGCACAAGGAAAAGGTAGCTATTTTGGTTTAGCTCCTTGCACACGCAGAACTTAACACTTATAAAATGTGTCCACTGATACCGTAAAACCGTCCCGGAGGTGGGACTTTCCTTCGTAATATGACGCAGTACAGCCGTCATTCCTCCCCCCCCCGGCGCCGCGCCCCGGCTCCTCAGCGTTGTTTGATTCCGTCCCAGAGCCTGCGCTGTTATGTTATCCCGTGGCCAGGCACACTTAGCGCTGCCCGTCTTCTGGCATCATTTGGTGTCAGGATGGCTGCGCCTGTGCGGCCGCGCTGGCCGAGAGCCCGCCTCGCAGTGTCTTCTGATTTAATCCCACTGGGGGCCTGGGATCCATGGACATGCGCAGTGCATATCTGAACCTCCACCTCTCACTCATCTCCCTATGGCTTCTTCAGACTGTTCGGTGTCAGCTGGTCCCTAATAGCATGCCACGGCCGTGACACCGCACAGTCTTAAGAAGCCGTAGGGAGGGGAGTGAGAGGCGAGGATATGCACTGCGCATGGCCATGGATCCCAGGCCCCCAGTGGGATAAAATCAGAAGACACTGCGAGGCGGGCTCTCGGCCAGCGCGGCCGCACAGGCGCAGCCAGCCTGACACCAAATGATGTCAGAAGATGGGCAGCGCTAAGTGTGCCTGGCCAAGGGATAACATAACAGCGCAGGCTCCGGGACGGAATCAAACTACGCTGAGGAGCCGGGGCGCGGCGCCGGGGGGGTAGGAATGACGGCTGTGCTGCGTCATATTACGAAGGAAAGTCCCACCTCCGGGACGGTTTCACGGTTTCAGGGGACACATTTTATAAGTGTTTAGTTCTGTGTTTGCAAGGAGCATGATGAAAAGAGCCACCTTTTCCTTTTGCATCTTTTGTGCTGCACAAGCTGGCTCTTTCAGCTACAAACGCCTTGGGGGGGGGGTTAACGGTTCCCTTTCGACTTTCTCAGGCTTCGGCCTACATTGTGTTCTTCTGCTTTTCCACCTGTCCCTGGGCTCCAACACCGCCAGTTGCCGTCCAGAAGTGCTGTACGCACAGTCAACAGTTCCTCCTCTGTTATTGGGGTTCAGTAACGTCAGCTGTTCCCCTGCTGTGTGTGTGGCAATCCCTCCTACCTCCTCCTACCTCCTCCTCCTCCACCTGTCCCTGGGCTCCAACACCGCCAGTTGCCGTCCAGAAGTGCTGTACGCACAGTCAACAGTCCCTCCTCTGTTATTGGGGTTCAGTAACGTCAGCTGTTCCCCAGCTGTGTGTGTGGCAATCCCTACCTCCTCCTCCTCCACCTGTCCCTGGGCTCCAACACCGCCAGTTGCCGTCCAGAAGTGCTGTACGCACAGTCAACAGTCCCTCCTCTGTTATTGGGGTTCAGTAACGTCAGCTGTTCCCCAGCTGTGTGTGTGTGGCAATCCCTCCTACCTCCTCCTACCTCCTCCTCCTCCACCTGTCCCTGGGCTCCAACACCGCCAGTTGCCATCCAGAAGTGCTGTACGCACAGTCAACAGTCCCTCCTCTGTTATTGGGGTTCAGTAACGTCAGCTGTTCCCCAGCTGTGTGTGTGGCAATCCCTACCTCCTCCTACCTCCTCCTCCTCCACCTGTCCCTGGGCTCCAACACCGCCAGTTGCCGTCCAGAAGTGCTGTACGCACAGTCAACAGTCCCTCCTCTGTTATTGGGGTTCAGTAACGTCAGCTGTTCCCCAGCTGTGTGTGTGGCAATCCCTCCTACCTCCTCCTACCTCCTCCTCCTCCACCTGTCCCTGGGCTCCAACACCGCCAGTTGCCGTCCAGAAGTGCTGTACGCACAGTCAACAGTCCCTCCTCTGTTATTGGGGTTCAGTAACGTCAGCTGTTCCCCAGCTGTGTGTGTGGCAATCCCTCCTACCTCCTCCACCTCCTCCTCCTCCACCTGTCCCTGGGCTCCAACACCGCCAGTTGCCGTCCAGAAGTGCTGTACGCACAGTCAACAGTCCCTCCTCTGTTATTGGGGTTCAGTAACGTCAGCTGTTCCCCAGCTGTGTGTGTGGCAATCCCTCCTACCTCCTCCTACCTCCTCCTCCTCCACCTGTCCCTGGGCTCCAACACCGCCAGTTGCCATCCAGAAGTGCTGTACGCACAGTCAACAGTCCCTCCTCTGTTATTGGGGTTCAGTAACGTCAGCTGTTCCCCTGCTGTGTGTGTGGCAATCCCTCCTACCTCCTCCTACCTCCTCCTCCTCCACCTGTCCCTGGGCTCCAACACCGCCAGTTGCCATCCAGAAGTGCTGTACGCACAGTCAACAGTCCCTCCTCTGTTATTGGGGTTCAGTAACGTCAGCTGTTCCCCAGCTGTGTGTGTGGCAATCCCTCCTACCTCCTCCTACCTCCTCCTCCTCCACCTGTCCCTGGGCTCCAACACCGCCAGTTGCCGTCCAGAAGTGCTGTACGCACAGTCAACAGTCCCTCCTCTGTTATTGGGGTTCAGTAACGTCAGCTGTTCCCCAGCTGTGTGTGTGACAATCCCTCCTACCTCCTCCACCTCCTCCTCCTCCACCTGTCCCTGGGCTCCAACACCGCCAGTTGCCGTCCAGAAGTGCTGTACGCACAGTCAACAGTCCCTCCTCTGTTATTGGGGTTCAGTAACGTCAGCTGTTCCCCAGCTGTGTGTGTGGCAATCCCTCCTACCTCCTCCTACCTCCTCCACCTGTCCCTGGGCTCCAACACCGCCAGTTGCCGTCCAGAAGTGCTGTACGCACAGTCAACAGTCCCTCCTCTGTTATTGGGGTTCAGTAACGTCAGCTGTTCCCCAGCTGTGTGTGTGGCAATCCCTCCTACCTCCTCCACCTCCTCCTCCTCCACCTGTCCCTGGGCTCCAACACCGCCAGTTGCCGTCCAGAAGTGCTGTACGCACAGTCAACAGTCCCTCCTCTGTTATTGGGGTTCAGTATCGTCAGCTGTTCCCCAGCTGTGTGTGTGGCAATCCCTCCTACCTCCTCCTACCTCCTCCTCCTCCACCTGTCCCTGGGCTCCAACACCGCCAGTTGCCGTCCAGAAGTGCTGTACGCACAGTCAACAGTCCCTCCTCTGTTATTGGGGTTCAGTAACGTCAGCTGTTCCCCTGCTGTGTGTGTGGCAATCCCTCCTACCTCCTCCTACCTCCTCCTCCTCCACCTGTCCCTGGGCTCCAACACCGCCAGTTGCCGTCCAGAAGTGCTGTACGCACAGTCAACAGTCCCTCCTCTGTTATTGGGGTTCAGTAACGTCAGCTGTTCCCCAGCTGTGTGTGTGGCAATCCCTCCTACCTCCTCCTACCTCCTCCTCCTCCACCTGTCCCTGGGCTCCAACACCGCCAGTTGCCGTCCAGAAGTGCTGTACGCACAGTCAACAGTTCCTCCTCTGTTATTGGGGTTCAGTAACGTCAGCTGTTCCCCAGCTGTGTGTGTGGCAATCCCTCCTACCACCTCCACCTCCTCCTCCTCCACCTGTCCCTGGGCTCCAACACCGCCAGTTGCCGTCCAGAAGTGCTGTACGCACAGTCAACAGTCCCTCCTCTGTTATTGGGGTTCAGTAACGTCAGCTGTTCCCCAGCTGTGTGTGTGGCAATCCCTCCTACCTCCTCCTCCTCCACCTGTCCCTGGGCTCCAACACCGCCAGTTGCCGTCCAGAAGTGCTGTACGCACAGTCAACAGTCCCTCCTCTGTTATTGGGGTTCAGTAACGTCAGCTGTTCCCCTGCTGTGTGTGTGGCAATCCCTCCTACCTCCTCCTACCTCCTCCTCCTCCACCTGTCCCTGGGCTCCAACACCGCCAGTTGCCGTCCAGAAGTGCTGTACGCACAGTCAACAGTCCCTCCTCTGTTATTGGGGTTCAGTAACGTCAGCTGTTCCCCAGCTGTGTGTGTGGCAATCCCTCCTACCTCCTCCTACCTCCTCCTCCTCCACCTGTCCCTGGGCTCCAACACCGCCAGTTGCCGTCCAGAAGTGCTGTACGCACAGTCAACAGTTCCTCCTCTGTTATTGGGGTTCAGTAACGTCAGCTGTTCCCCAGCTGTGTGTGTGGCAATCCCTCCTACCTCCTCCTACCTCCTCCTCCTCCACCTGTCCCTGGGCTCCAACACCGCCAGTTGCCGTCCAGAAGTGCTGTATGCACAGTCAGCAGTCCCTCCTCTGTTATTGGGGTTCAGTAACGTCAGCTGTTCCCCAGCTGTGTGTGTGGCAATCCCTCCTACCTCCTCCTACCTCCTCCTCCTCCACCTGTCCCTGGGCTCCAACACCGCCAGTTGCCGTCCAGAAGTGCTGTACGCACAGTCAACAGTCCCTCCTCTGTTATTGGGGTTCAGTAACGTCAGCTGTTCCCCAGCTGTGTGTGTGGCAATCCCTCCTACCTCCTCCTACCTCCTCCTCCTCCACCTGTCCCTGGGCTCCAACACCGCCAGTTGCCGTCCAGAAGTGCTGTACGCACAGTCAACAGTCCCTCCTCTGTTATTGGGGTTCAGTAACGTCAGCTGTTCCCCAGCTGTGTGTGTAGCAATCCCTCCTACCTCCTCCACCTCCTCCTCCTCCACCTGTCCCTGGGCTCCAACACCGCTAGTTGCCGTCCAGAAGTGCTGTCCGCACAGAGCCAAACACCTCGCCAATGTGTTAGTGGGGTTCAGCACCGCCAGCTGTTCTCCTGCTGTGCAGCCGGCAACGTGTACTGCGACCGCCACGCAGGCACAACAAGTTAAATTTAAGGGAACCTGTCCCCCCCCCCCCCAGGCGTTTGTTACTGAAGGAGCCACCTTGTGCAGCAGTAATGATGCAAAGGGAAAAAGTGCCTCTTTTCGTGGTGCTCCTTGCACATGCTGATCCTAACACTTATGAAAAGTGTCCCCTCCTACCGTGATACCGTCCGGTTGGTGGAACTTTCCTTTGTGATGTGACGCAGCACAGCCGTCATTCTTACCCCCTTGGCGCCGTGCGCCGCCTCCTCAGCGTTGTTTGAATCAGTCCCGGAGCCTGCGCTCTTAGGTTAGCCCTTGGCCATGCACACATTTTGCGCTGCCCGTCTTCTGACATCATTTGGTGTCAGGCTGGCTGCGCCTGTGCGGCCGCGCTGGCCGAGATCCCGCCTCGTACTGTCTTCTGATTTAATCCCACTGGGGGCCTGAGATCCATGGACATGCGCAGTGCATATCTGAACCTCCACCTCTCACTCATCTCCCTACGGCTTCTTCAAACTGTGCGGTGTCAGCTGGTCCCTAATAGCATGCCACGGCCGTGACACCGCACAGTCAGAAGAAGCCGTAGGGAGATGAGTGAGAGGTGGAGGTTCAGATATGCACTGCGCATGTCCATGGATCTCAGGCCCCCAGTGGGATTAAATCAGAAGACAGTACGAGGCGGGATCTCGGCCAGCGCGGCCGCACAGGCGCAGCCAGCCTGACACCAAATTATGTCAGAAGACGGGCAGCGCAAAATGTGTGCATGGCCAAGGGCTAACCTAAGAGCGCAGGCTCCGGGACTGATTCAAACAACGCTGAGGAGGCGGCGCACGGCGCCAAGGGGGTAAGAATGACGGCTGTGCTGCGTCACATCACAAAGGAAAGTTCCACCTACCGGACGGTATCACGGTAGGAGGGGACACTTTTTATAAGTGTTAGGTTCAGCATGTGCAAGGACCATAATTAAAAGAGCTAAGTTTACCTTTTCCAGCATTAGTGCTGTACACGATGGCTCTTTCAGCTACAAACGCCTGGGGGGGGGGTTAAAGTTTCCCTTTCAACTTGCTCCAGGGCAGGCTTCGGCCTACACTCTGCTCCCTCTCCTCCTCCTGCTGACCCTGGGCTCTAACACCGCCAGTTGGGGCCCAGATGTGCTAGCTGCACAGAGCCAAACACCAGCCAATGTGTCAGTGGGGTTCAGCACCGCCAGCTGTTCCCCTGCTGTGCAGCCGGCAACGTGTCCTGCAACTGCCACGCAGGCACAACAGACCCAAAGCTGCCGCCAGTGCAGGCTTCGGCCTACACTCTGCTCCATCTCCTCCTCCTGCTGACCCCGGGCTCTAACACCGCCAGTTGGGGCCCGGTGCTGCTAGCTGCACAGAGAAAAACACCAGCCAATGTGTCAGTGGGGTTCAGCACCGCCAGCTGTTCCCCTGCTGTGCAGCCGGCATCGTGTCCTGCAAAAGCCACGCAGACACAAGAACTGAAATTGAAGGGAACCTGTCCCCCCTCCCCCAGGCGTTTGTACGTTTTTAAGGCCACCTTGTACAGCGGTAATGCTGCATGTGTGCAAGGTGGCTCATAAACGTATTCTCCTCGCACATGTGGAACTGAAAACACGTCTGAAATGTGTCCTCTGTGTGACCATTTAACCGTCCCGGGGGTGTGACTTTCCTTTGTAATGACACGCTGCAACCCCCTTGGTAGCGCTGCCCGTCTTCTGGCATCATTGTTTGGCTGCCTGCGCCTCTGCGGCCGCCCTGACCCACACAACGCCCCTCGGTGTCTTATTTCTTGGGACTGCGAGGGTGTGATTGATGGGCATGAGCAGTGCATCACTTCGCCTGTCCCTCATCTCCTTCCGCCTTCTTCAGACTGTGCGGCTTCATGGCCGTGGCATGCGATAAGGGATCAGCTGACGCCGCACAGTCTGCAGCGGGTGTAAGGACCCGAGTGCGAGAGGCGAACATATGTGCTGCGCCAGGCCATGAATCACAGCCCCGCAGTGTTTTAACAATGTTAAGACACCGCGGGGCTGGGATTCATGGTCATCGCGAACCGCAGCGGCCGACATTAAATGAGGTCAGAAGATGGGCAGCGCTAACAGCGCTAGGCCAGGGGATAACACGACAGCGCAGACTCCTGTACAGCAAATAACAACGCTCAGGAGGCTGCACCCAGCACCAAGGTGGGATTCTTGACATCTGTGCTGCGTCTCATTACAAAGGGAACTCGCGCCTCCAACACAGTTTGACTGTATAAAGGGCTAAATGTTATACGTGTTTCATTCAGCGTGTGCAAGGAGCAAAATTAAAAGAGCAACCTTTGACTTGTGCAGCACTACTGCTGCATAAGCTGTGGCTCTTCTACTTTGTAACCCCTGAGGGGGGGTTAAAGGTTACCTTTGAAATTGGTTCAAGTAGGCTTCGGCCTACACTCTGCTCCCCCTGCAGAGCCCGGGCTCCAACACCGCCAGTTGGGGCCCGGTACTGCTAGCTGCACAGAGCCAAACACCAGCCAATGTGTCAGTGGGGTTCAGCACCGCCAGCTGTTCCCCTGCTGTGCAGCCGGCAACGTGTCCTGCAACTGCCACGCAGGCACAATAGACCCAAAGCTGCCGCCAGTGCAGGCTTCGGCCTACACTCTGCTCCATCTCCTCCTCCTGCTGACCCCGGGCTCTAACACCGCCAGTTGGGGCCCAGTACTGCTAGCTGCACAGAGAAAAACACCAGCCAATGTGTCAGTGGGGTTCAGCACCGCCAGCTGTTCCCCTGCTGTGCAGCCGGCATCGTGTCCTGCAAAAGCCATGCAGACACTTGCTCTTGTACCTTCTGCTCCCCATCCTGGTTCCAGTACCGTCAGCTGGTTCCGGGCAGAGCCTTTGGCTTAGGTGCCTCCCTCTGGGTATCCGAGTTCCACCAACGTCAGGTGGTCCTTGGTAGTGCTTTCAAGCACGGGTACCTCCTGCTTAGTAACCGGGTTCCAGTAACGTCAGCTGGTCCTCGGTAGTTCCATTGGCTCTTGGACCTTCGGGTAGCCATCCGAGTTCCAGTTCCATCAGCTGGTTCTCGGCATTTTCTCAGCCTTCTTGTACCTTCTGCTACATTTCCAAGTTCAAGAGACTAAACACGATGACCCGGAAGACCACCCCTAAGATGACGACGACACCAGAGACGACAACCACCGTGATGACGACGACCCTGGAGACGATGACCCTGAAGACCACCCCGATGACGACGACCCCGGAGACGACGACCCTGAAGACCACCCCGATGACGACGACCCCGGAGACGACGACCCTGGAGACAACGACGACCTGGAAGACCGAGAAGCAGAAGAACAAGAGGCTGCAGAACAAAGAGCAGAAGAACATTAAGCATAACACTAAATATCAGAGCAAAAAATATTATCTAAATTATAAGCAGAAGAAGACTAAGCAGTGTATGGGGGTGAGTCCGTTCCTCCTCGTGGTGCCCCTGGATAAAGCCTGATGCTGCAGGCCAAACTGAACGCGGACAAATGTAACTGTTTTGTGACAGGCAGAACGGAAGGTGTAATCTTCAAACTTTTATAGATAACAACTACGGGAATGCCTGTCACAAATAAGAATATGATGAAGAAGTAGAATATGATGAAGATAATAGTAAAATAAAAAGAATATGAACAATGTAACCAAAAAAATAATAGGTAGAAGATGAAGAAGAAGATGAATAAGGTGAAGAAGTTGATGTCAAAGAAGCTGATGATGAGGATAATGAAGAAGAAAGTGTGGGAGAAGTAAAAAAGAAGGTGAAGGGCGTGGAAGTAGTGAAACATCAATATCTGACAAAATAAAAAAAAAATTAACATAGTCAAAATCTTTCTATCGCCGAACGTCATAAAAAAAAACAAAATCCTGCTATTCTATTACATTGGGCTACACCTCTGTGCCTTTAATGTCTCCGCCACGTCCCCCAATACATCCTACATTATTCTTAGTTGTTTTCCTTCATGTAGAATGAACCTACAAGTTTATAAAGGGTTTATTTTAATTCCGATATTTTCGTCCCATTGACTTGCATTGGGATCGGGTATCGGTATCGGATTAGATCCGATATTTTGACGGTATCGGCCGATACTTTCCGATACCGATACTTTCCGATATCGGAAAGTATCGCTCAACACTAATCATGAACTGTCGAACCTCCACAGGGCAAAACTGAAGAAATTGGTCCTTGACCATCATATCCTACAGGTCCTCGAAAGTGGTGACTGACAGCCTTTGGACCCACTGCTCAAAGTTGGTTCTGAGCTCGTCTACCACATCACTACAGTTGTTATGTGGTCCACGCTGGAGGGCTCTGAACTTTTTCTGGTACACCTCTGGAGTTTACCCAAGGGGTACTTTTTTTTTATCAGGGCCTGCTTGATGACCTCATTGTCTCCATCATGGGCTGAGGGGGAGAGGCTAACCTCCAGAGCTTTTCCTCGGAGCCCTGGGGTTAACTATCAGGCCCACTGGTCCGCAGGCAGCTGGTACTATCTGCAGGCCTTTTCAAACCCCCTCAGAAATAAGTCTAAATCCACATCCCTTTCCAGTACAGGAAAATGCTCAGTATGGGATTTAAAGTTGTTGGCATTACTGGACTCCCAATTTGATGGGGTGGATCTCTGCGTCTGGATTTGGGCTAAATCAATCTGGTACTGATGCTCGGCTTGTGCCTGTCCTTCAACTCTCTCAGCTTGGGCCTGTCGCTCGGCTCTCTTAGCCTCTCGGTACTGCTGAATCAGGTTCAGACGTCCATCACAATCGTATGCATTGAGTTGCTACAAGGCCATTTGCAGGTGGGGATTCTCACTACTCTTGTTGCAGGTGTGGCTGGCACTCTCAGGTGGGATCTCCATGCCTTGGCTGGCCTCCCCTTCATCAGGGCTCGCATGGCGGACTTGCTCTGTGTCACACTGCAAAGTGCAGCAATCATTTGGTGCCTGGTTTGGCCAGTGGAGTCAATCTGTCTCATACTACATAGGGCAACAAGAACCTACTTGTAACACGCTGTAGAATACCAATTTGCAGAGCTCTAGTAAATTTACACAGAGAATATTTTTGCAGGATGATCCTAACTGTATAAAGGTACCCTTAACTTGAGCTTTTTCTTGGTGGATTGCATTGACTTAGTTGGAACTTATCAGTCGTGTGCCTATAGTGACTGGCAAACCATTCTCTCTCATTTTCCTTTGAATCTGAAAGGTTACGTTTTTATCCCGATGGACAAATGCTTATTCAAGTTCCCACTGGGAGTCTTGGGAGATAGTTGTCTTATTAGTCACATGTAGTCTATGCCTAGCAAAAGTCCCTTTTCTCTTTTCTTTTCCAAGCTGTAATCCACAGAATAATGGTTTTTTTTACATGAGATATAAATGCGGCAGATTTTGTATCCAGATTTTCTAGAAGGAAAACTCTCAGCATGTTATCGTACCATCCATATCCACCAACCCACTATAAGTATTTGATGAGCAGGTCATAAGAAGCTGGATAAAGTGATACCATGATTTCTGCAATCCAATGTTTTATTCCAGAGAAATCAATCTTTTTCTTAATGAGTAAATGAGCTGTTAAATGTAATCTGTCACTATATTTTTGCTACCTCATCTGAGAGCAGAAAATGTAGGAAAAGAGACCCTGATTCCAGCAATGTATCACTTAGTTTAGTGGGTGCAGCAGTTGTGACACAATCAAAGCAGAGCTCAGAAAGCTAACCCCACCTACATCACAGCTTTCTGTGTACATTGTCTATTGATAGCGATCTGGCTATCACAGGAGGGGGTGTGGTCAGACCACTTGGCATGAGGGAACTAGTCTGGGCACTGAATCTCCTGCTGATAAAACATTCATTGTATTGAAACAACAGAACACAGCCCAATAAGTGACACAATGTTGAAATCCGTGTTTTAACCCATTCATCATGCTGTCTTCAGATTAAATAGCAAAAGCCTGCTGACAGATGCTATTTAAGATATATAGGCAAGACATAGATCTCCACTGTAATCTGCATCCAGAGTTCATTATAAATGAAAGGGAGCATTATCAGTGAGAGGCATGTAATCACTGAGACATGTAGATTAGGAGAGAAGACTGTCACTGGTAACTTCCCCTTTCACTTAAAATAAACTCTGGAGGCAGATTATTGTGGAGCGTTGATGACATAGGAAGAAGTGTAAAAGAGGGATTTGATTGTCCTTTTTGTTGTTTACATTACTGATTTGCCTAAAAATTAAATCATCAAAAATTGCATGGAAAAATGTATGTGAATTTTCACCTGAATTGGAGACTTTTACTTACGTGCCACCATGCGGCATAAATCCTTTACCCTGTGTTCTACCTCGCTGCAAGCGTCTTAATTTTGCCCTTTATGCCATATCAATCTACAAGTGCTGAAGGTTAGCTGGTCAGTAAAAACAGAGACAGACATTCTGTCACAGAAGGCAATATATGCCCAGAGTCATCATTAAAGGGATATAAAACATCAGGTTTTTACTTTAACTATCACTTACCCATGTTTAAGGATTTCCTTAAGTGCTTGCAAGGAAGAAAATGTCATTCTCCCTTCTACTTTGCTCTACTACACACGATCCACTGTACCTCTTGATTTAGGCAGCATAATAGCTGCCAATAACAAAATCTGCTGAGACTTGTGGAAATCTGCAGCATGGAAGTGTGAAGGGCAGACACATGCCAAAAGACAATGCAATGACCCTCTCCTCATGACCCTGTATAGTAGTAGTTACAGCCAGGAAAAGGGTGCAGGCATAAGTTTGCATTTAATATTATTATTATTTATTATTATAGCGCCATTTATTCCATGGCGCTTTACATGTGAGGTATCATGTAAGGATATTGATTGGTGTGACCCCCTTTGGAGGGGTTGTCTGGTTTGGAAAAATCCATCTTTAAATAGTCTATTAGGATATTCTGTGACGAGGACAATCTCTTATTTAGGACATCTAGAATGAAGCATGGCTACAATGGACCTCTCTCTCTGGAGGACACCATGAATTACACAGACAGTGCCCATTAAAAATAGAGGAGGCTATGTAATGCTTCCCCTGTGGAGGCACTGCAGGTCATTTAACACCTAAGGGTATGTGCAAACAATGTCTTTTCAGGTGGATTTTACCTAGAAAGTTGCTTAAAAGTGCTAAAAAGAATGAACATACACACTGCATTGTCAAAACTGCTTTAGGCGGCTTCGAAAGCCGTTAAATGGGTAGCAGAAATGACTTGACCATTCTTCAGGCTTTTGAAAGCCGCTTATTGGTGTATATATACTATATAAAAGACAAAGAATATGCTAAAGAAACATTGACAATATTTTGCTGAAGTCTCTTTTGCTTCAAAAAAACTCAGCAGGGAATGTAGGCTTTGTTTTAGAAGCAGAAGATGCTTCAGGAAAACACCAGTGTTGGACGATTTGTGGCAGCTTCCCCACCAGTTTCTTTTTGAAAAAAAATACATATAAAATCTTGGTGGATTCCAAATAGAAGCCACCTGAAGAAAGGATCAGTTGCTTCTTTGAGCCATTTTATAGCTTTCGAAGTCTATGGCGGTTAAAACAAGTGACAAGAGATGGAATATATGCACAGTAAGTCGTTTTCACATTGCTATATATATGTTCAGGATTTGTAACCTTTGACTTTCAGGCAAGTCCCAAGAAGATACAATGAAAGATGCCATATGCAGCCTTAGGTTATATTTCTCCGGACTGATTTTGGTAAATCCGCAGGTAAACCGCACTGCGGATTACCTGCAGAATTACCGCAATTTTTTTGCGGATTTTGTGCGGTTTCCACCTGCGGTTTTACACCTGCGGATTCCTATTATGGAGCAGGTGTAAACCGCTGCGGATTCCACACAAAGAATTGAAATGCTGCGGAATAAGTTTCCGCGCATTTTTATCTGCAGCATGTGCACTGCAGATTTTGATTTCCATAGGTTTACATGGTACTATAAACTCAGGGAAAACTGCTGCGAATCCGCAGCAAAATCCGCTGCGGATCCGCAGCAAAATCCGCAACATGTGCACATACCCTGACAGTGCCTTGCAAAAGTATTCGGCTCCCTGGAACTTTTCAACCTTTTCCCACATGCTTCAAATATAAAGATACCAAATGTAAATTTTTGGTGAAGAATCAACAACAAGTGGAACACAATTGTGAAGTTGAACGAAATTTATTGGTTATTTAAAATTTTTGTGGAAAATCAAAAACTGAAAATTGGGGTGTACAATATTATTCGGCCCCTTTAACTTAATACTTTGTTGCGATTACAGCTGCAAGTCACTTGGGGTATGTCTCTATCAGTTTTGTACATAGAGAGACTGAAACTCTTGCCCATTCTTCCTTGGCAAACAGCTTGAGCTCAGTGAGGTTTGATGGAGGTCGTTTGTGAACAGCAGTTTTCAGCTCTTCCCACAGATTCTCGATTGGATTGAGGTATGGACTTTGACTTGGCCATTCTAACACCTGGATACGTTTATTTGTGAACCATTCCATTGTAGATTTTGCTTTATGTTTGGAATCATTGTCTTGATGGAAGATAAATCGCCGTCCCAGTCTCAGGTCTTTTGCAGACTCCAACAGGTTTTCTGCAAGAATGGTCCTGTATTTGGCTCCATCCATCTTCTCATCAACTTTAACCATCTTCCCTGTCCCTGCTGAAGAAAAGCAGGCCCAAACCATGATTCTGCCACCACCATGTTTGACAGTGGGGATGGTGTGTTCAGGGTGATGAGCTGTGTTGCCTTTATGCCAAACATATCATTTGGCATTGTTGCCAAAAAGTTTGATTTTGGTTTCATCTGACCAGAGCACCTTCTTCCACATGTTTGGTGTGTCTCACAGGTAGCTTGTTGCAAACTTTAAACAGCACTTTTTATGAATATCTTTGAGAAATGGCTTTCTTCTTGCCACTCTTCCATAAAGGCCAGATTTGTGCAGTGTACGACTCATTGTTGTCCTATGGACAGACTGTCCCACCTCAGCTGTAGATCTCTGCAGTTCATCCAGAGTGATCATGGGCCTCTTGGCTGCATCTCTGATTAATCTTCTCCTTGTTTGAGATGAAAGTTTAGAGGGACGGCCCGGTCTTGGTAGATTTGCAGTGATATGACACTCCTTCCATTTCAATATGATCGCTTGCACAGTGCTCCTTGGGATGTTTAAAGTATTGGAAATCATTTTGTATCCAAATCCGGCTTTAAACTTCTCCACAACAGTATCACAGACCTGCCTGTTGTGTTCCTTGGTCTTCATGATGCTCTCTTTGCTTCAAACAGAACCCTGAGACTATCACAGAGCAGGTGCATTTATACAGAGACTTGATTACACACAGGTGGATTATATTTATCATCATTAGGCATTTAGGACAACATTGGATCATTCAGAGATCCACAATGAACTTCTGGAGTGAGTTTGCTGCTCTGAAAGTAAAGGGGCCAAATAATATTGCACGCCCCTTTTTTTCAGTTTTTGAATTTCCACAAAAATTTAAAATAACCAATAAATTTCATTCAACTTCACAATTGTGTTCCACTTGATGTTGATTCTTCACCAAAAATTTACATTTGGCATCTTTATGTTTGAAGCATGATGTGTGGGAAAAGTTTGATAAGTTCCAGGGAGCCGAATACTTTCACAAGGCACTGTGGGTTATGTTCAATGTCTTTTTCAGGAGTTTCTGGATGCCGGTCAAAATACTCCTCAAAAACTCATGGAAAACCCTTTGGGTATGTGTCTTTTTTAGTTGAATTCCGTAGGAAAACTTTTGCGTTTACGTCATCATCTGAGATGTCATGTGTACATTCCCCCTAAATTTTTTTAGGAGGTTTAGGAGCAGAAACTGAGTGGAAACTCTCTAATGCTATGAATACACAGCATCCTTTTAACGGTGGATTCCACACAGAATCCACCTTAAAAAGTGCCACAAAAGCACCCAAAAATTAACATAATGCACAGCAATCTTATTGCTGTACACATATTTCATCTTATGTCACTTCTTTTAATCACTTCAGGGTTTGGAAACCCTGAAGTGGTTAAAAGAAATGACATGTTCATTGTTCGGATGGTTCCCGCTGAGATGCTGTCTGCTTTTTATACTTCACAGTATAAAGCAAAAGACAGCAGCAGCTGAGCTAGACGTAAGAACAGCTAGAAGGCAGCCAGCAAAGCCACTTCAGGAGAACTGTAGTCGGGATTTTCCTGAAGTTGCTTGGCCTGGGAAATCTCGGATGCGCCTGCGTCTAAAAAAAAAAAACATATGTACATAGCCTAAATCCTCCTCAAAAACTTGCGAGGTTCCGCTTAGCTTCTGCTCTGGAGACTCTGCAGAAAGACTCTGTGTGCAAATACCATTAAAATGCTTTAAAATGTATTTAAAAAAGCTACTAGAAAATAAAAACTCCACAAAAAACTCCTTAAGGCCGGGGGTCACACTTGCGAGTTCAATGCGAGAAACTCACGCCAATACCCGGTACTGCCGCCAGCACTCGGGACCAGAGTTTGCGGCTGCATGTATTTCTTTGCAGCTGCACGCTCAGGTCCAAACCACCGGCGGCAGGGTCGGGAATTGATGCACAAGTTTCTCGCATTGAACTCGCAAGTGTGACCCCGGACTAAAAAAGGGAGCTTCCTGAAGAAGTTTCTGCTTGAAAACTCTTGGTTCTTGAACTCCTGAAAAAAACATAGTATGAACATAGACTAACTGCTTCATTCCCCAGCAGCTGATTGCTGGGGATCTTGGGATGACATCCTACGCTCAGCCAATTTGAAAAGGTCCAATGTTACAAAGCGGGACTGTCAAAAGAAGACAAGTGGTTTGGGGTTTAAAGTGAGCCTGTCAGCAAGATTTTGCTAAGCAAACTACAGGCATTGTCAGGTTGGCACTGTTATACTGATTAAATTGATACCTGGGGTGAAGAAATCAATATTTTCTTTCTTGCGTAATCAGTGTTAGACATTTTCAGTAAGAAATACATGCAGCTGAACGCTTCGGCAGCAGTGCCGGGTATTGATGCAAGAGACTCGTGTGAGTTTCTCGCATTGCACTCGCAAGTGTCACCCCGGCCTTATGTTCCTGCTAAGCCAGAGAAACTAAGCAGAGACCTGCCCACAGGTCGCCTCGAAGCACAAACATGTTCCTCATCATAGGGACAGGGAGAGAGACAGACTGTTTAAACATTGTTTGCCAAAACATGCTAGAAAAACACTAAAAATGTTTTTTTTGTTTTTATAAATGCTGTGTGTGAGGGCATCATAATGGCAGTATTTTGGTATTATTTAGAAAAAATGATAATTTTTGTTCAACTTTTCCTATTATTTTAGCTGCAATTATTTATGGTAAAAACATGCAGCCAGATGTTAGTTAGAAATCAATAGGGAATTGACTACAAACAGTGCTTTTTTAGTGGATTTTTTTCTGTTGTGTTTACGTGTTTTGACGATTTTTGACAACTTTTACTAAGCTTATGTTATAACTATGTAATCTTTCGCTGTGTTTTTTTTCTCTATAAAAAACAAAAATACCATACCCAGAGCATGTGTCATTTTGAGGGCAAAAATGGTAAAAATGAATGTCAAAAATGTGAGAACACCCCAAAAAATGTCACCAAAGACACTTGCTAAAAAAATAAAAATAAATAAGAAAAATTCTTGCACGTTTTAGTTTAAAATTGTTTGCAAACAACATAGTTCCAAAAGACAAGGCTTTCCTTGTCCAAGTAGAGTGTAAAAATGATACGTTAAAAGCTGTGTGCCCGGCTCATGTGTGTCCTATCAGTGTGTCACTTGTTTTTACAAGTTCATTCTGTGCACTCGGTCTGCATAGTCCTGGGGAGTGAGCAATCTCCCTGCATATGGCTTGTGTTTGGGCCCTAATGCAAACAAACCCCTAGCAGCATGTTCCACCTAAGCAGATCTGTTTCACTCCCAGCTGTGCATGTTTTGTGTTCTTTCTCAATGTCTTTATTACGTGTTCAGAAAAACACTTTTAGCAAATTAGTACAAAGACAAACCAGGTGTAAGACCACCTATTGGGCTATTTCTTGCCATGGGAGAAAAGCGACAGTAAGAAACCTGAAGTTGGGGCAGCAGTCCTCCAGTAGAGTCATCATCACTGTTAGTGGTTATAGAATTGACAAAATCCTTCTTTCAGGCCATATCACTATTGACATTCAAACATTTAAAATGGTATTCTCATGTTATAAAATTGGTATGCTTAGTTAGTTAGCATGAAAATAAGCAAGTTTGCAATTGACTTGCTTTTTCAATCTACTATAAGTTTCCCGCTATGATACCTTTTATCTTGCATAGTAGACAGCTGGTTTGCAAAGACAAAGATCACCAGAGCTAGGCAGGTATGCACACTAGCTTCCAAAGAGTAGTTAACTCATGATATTCTGGCCAACTCTCTCCTTCCCATTTCTACACAGTAATTAGTTGCTAAAAGTCCCCCCCCCCCCCCCCCAAGTCAGATCTTGACCCGTTACCAGTCCTGCAAAATCACAATATCCCACCATTTTTTTCTTGAGCTGTGAAAAATAATCTGCATACACTAAAATAGATTTACTATATCTGGAGTTATAAAGAGAACCTGTCAATGAGTGGATGCAAATCGGCTCCAGGGTAAATAAAATATAATTTTCTCCCTGTAGCCACTGCTAAAGAAATCAAACTAGGCATTGTTTAAATACGGTTTATCTTACTCATTACCATAATATCTTAGGGGTAAATAGCATTTCTGCAAGTGACAGGATCCCTTTAAATCAAGGTTTTATCTTTATGCTAAACTTATAGACACACTTTCCTCTTCTGTGGAAATCACTTCTCATTATAACAGGCACACAATCACAATGAAGTTGTTTATTATAGGATCGCACCAATGACAATAGGTATTGGTTACAACTCAGCTGCTCCTCTCCCTGCACAATGACCTCTGCACAGATCACTGAGCATGCCTCTCACAAAATTACTTTTTTTGCTACTGTAAGTTACATATCTGAATGGTGAGAACAAGAACTTGGGCAAGATATCTACTTGACAATCGTACTGAAAGCACTAAAAAAATATATATAATCTAATATCAGGAAATATAAAAGGTTTCAATATCTGGCTTTAATTAGTAACAAAAAGGGATGATACATTTCTTTTAACTTGTGTTATTAACATGATTTGGTAGTGACTTTAACCCCTTAACGACGGGGGTATTTCCATTTTTTCGTCTCCGTTTTTTGCTCCCCTTCTTCCCAGAGCCATACCTTTTTTATTTTTCCATCAATATGGCTGTGTGAGGGCTTGTTTTTTGTGGGACGAGTTGTACTTTTGAAGGACAGCATTAGTTTCGCCATATAGCGTACTGGAAAACGGGAAAAAAATTAAAAGTGTGGTGAAATTACAAAAAAAGTGATATTCATATACATATATATATATATATATATTTTTTTTACCATGTTCCCTAAATGCTAACTGACCTGCCATTATGATTCTCCACATCATTACGAGTTCATAGACACCAAACATGTATAGGTTCTTTTTTATTTAAGTGTTGAAAAAGAATCCAAAGTTTGTAAAAATAAAATTGTAATTTTCCAAGACCCGAAGCGTCTCCATTTTTCATGATCTGGGGCTGGGTGAGGGCTTATTTTTTGCGTGCAGAGCTGAAGTTTTTATTTATACCATTTTGGTGTAGATACAACTTTTGATTGCTCGTTATTGCATTTTAATGCAATGTTGCGGTGACCAAAAAAAACAGCTGTTAGAGATTGACAGAAAAATAATCAGGAAGGAGATGTCCTTGCAGCAGCTGATATATATTTCATGCCAGTTACATGTTGCTTTGTAGCAATCATACAAGGTGAGTGGATTACCGGTTAAGACCTTATTGCGCTTTCTTTCCCAGTTTCGTTGTTTAGAGATTGACAGCAGCATTTAACATGTTAACAGACAGGGGTGGTTCGCAATACCACCTGTGGCTGGAAGGGGCACAAGACAGCTGATCAGATAAGCTGTCCTGTGCTTGAAAAGGATGGACCCTGCACATTATTGGATGTTAAGGGGGTTAAAAGTTAATTCACGTTTTTGCCATTGTCACAAAAGGTAAATTTCAAATTTGCATCTCATACGGAAACATTTATCTTGAAGTAATACCAAGATTTTACCTCTGATTAGAGGTGATTTTGTCAGTCCGTGTGTTTTGCCTGCAACTCAACCCTGAGTATACACACTATCAGGGCCGGTGTCAGCACCTGGCGCAACCGGGCAAGTGCCGAGGCCCTAGCGAGACGGGGGGAACCCTCAGCCTTCCTGCTCCTCGCGATGCTCTCGGCAGGTCCCGCTCCCAATAATGCCTCGTGGCAATGACCCCAGATGATGTAGCATCACGCGAGACTGCTACGTCATCACAGGTCATTGCCGCGAGGCAGTACTGGGGAGGGGAGCTGGTGGTAGCATCACCACGGTCTGGGCTGGATCCGGGGGCCGCCAGAAGGTGAGTATGTAACTATTTTTTATTTTAATTCTTTAATTCTTTTTTTAACAGGGATATGGTGCCCACACTGCTATATACTACGTGGCTATGCTATATACTAGGTGGGCTGTGTTATATAATACGTGACTGTGCAGCTATACACTACATGGGCTGTGTTATATGCTATGTGGCTGTGCTATATACTACGTGGCTGTGTTATATGCTACGTGGCTGTGCTATATGCTACATGGGCTGTGTTATATACTACATGGGCTGTGTTGTATACTACGTGGGCTGTGTTATATGCTACGTGGCTGTGCTATATACTACGTGGGCTGTGCTATATGCTACGTGGTTGTGTTATATACTACATGGGCTGTGTTATATACTACTTGGGCTGTGTTATATACTACATGGGATGTGTTATATACTACGTGGGCTGTGTTATATGCTATGTGCCTGTGCTATATACTACGTGGCTATGTTATATACTATGTGGCTGTGCTATATGCTACCCATTTTGCACTTTTACAAATGTTCTACGTTAATACTTTCTAATTACTTTAAAAAGTTTTCCATTAAAAAAATTGTCATATTCAATGTATGCAGTTTTTTCTTTGCAGCAAGTTTAGCTAACAATAAAATGCCTACTGGTAACTGAGGAAGGGGGAGTAGGTCACAAAAATTGGTATATAAGGGGTTGATTTATATAAAGCTGCTCAGCTGTATGGTATTGTAGAATTTACAATAGCTATCACTCATGTAAAAAGTGAAATCTGGCATTGTACTATACCTATATTTCTCTGCTGTATCTGTGCATCATGAATAGTGGTATGTGTTAAAGGGGGGGCCCACTGAGACTCTTTCTCCCGGGGCCCTCAAAAACCTGGAGCCGGCCTTGCACACTATATACTGTTCATCTATACACTTACCTTGTAATGTCTTCACATCCTGTTCCGTCCAGATGTGTCCAGATCCCAGAATTCCAAGAGGCGGAAGTTCACCGATCGCCATATTGGGACACCCAAGTGATGGGTGTCTCAATATGGAAACTACTGGTGGTACCAGCCTCTTGCGCAGTACCACCAGCGGAACACCATCGCACCACACACACACACTGTATACGCTGTACGCACTACACACACACACTGTATACGCCGTATGCAGCCTCTTGCGCGGTACCACCAGTGGAACACCATCGCAAACACGCCGCCGGGACCAACCGAATGATGCACTGACCGCCGCCATCTTTGTACAGGAGGAGTGCATGCACAGTTTTAATGTGACTGCCGCTATCTGTCTGCACAAAGATGGCGGCGGTCTGATTTACTGCACCTGCAGTGAAGCATTCGTCTGATCCCGGTGGCAGATGCACGACGTGTCTACAGGCAGAGGAAGCCGGTCACATTAAAGGGGTTTTCCCACAAACAAAGTTCATTTTCAAAATTGTCTTGTGTCTGACCGTGTACGAGAGCACATGGGGTACACAGGTCAAAGAAGAGATGACATGAGAGGAGAAGACAGCAGATGGGGGAGAGAGAAAGCGCACAGGGGTGAGAGAGACAGAGCACAGGGGGAGATGGCTCAAACGGGACAGCACATGAGGGGAGAGCACAGCACAGGAAGGAAAGAGACAGCAGACAAGGGGGATAGCACATGGAGTAGACAGGTCAAAGAAGAGAGCACAGACGGGAGAAGTCAGCACATGGGGAAAGAGAGAGTGGATAGGTGGGTGAGTTCATGGGGGGGAGAGATTACCATGGTGACATTACCGGCCTCCCATCGGGCCTCCTTCTAGTCTTATATATTCATTAAGTTATAAATTATTTCAGAGATCAAATTTTTATAAAAAAGGGAAATCTCTTTTCTAAACAATAAATGTCTGTTCCTAGTCCCCAGTGGGGTGATCTTGGTAAACACTTGAATGCTTGATTTTGCAACACATGTATTTCATGTATGATCTTTTATAAGTGACTAAAGGTCGCCATACACATACCAGCTTTGTTTGTGTAGTGCCTCAATCCCGTTCCTGGTCCGCTCCTCGGTCCTCACCTGTTGACTCGTGGCTGCTGCTGCGGCGCTGTGCTCAGCGGGGACGCCGGTCTCCTGAGGCTCCCCTCCCATGTCCCGTGCTGCCTGCTCCTGCTGCTGCTTATGGGACGCTGCGTGTGTCCTGCAGGCCTCCTAGCACGCCACTAAGGGCACGCACATGCGCACTCCTGGTCTCTTAAAGAGACAGCGCAACATTTTCAAAGTTATGTTTCAGCCAATGGCTGAGTGTCTCATACTATTTCAGGCACCTCTGCCATTAGGGAGGTGCCTGAGCAACAAGTGTTCCCTTTGCTTGTGTGTTATGCTCTGCTTGCACCTCACTAATACTGGTTTGTTTCCTCAGTGTTTCTACCGTGCTTCCCACGCCTTCCGGGACTACGTCTGCAACACCTGCTTCTCTCCGTGCCAGCCGTCGTCCGCTACCCGCTTGAGCCGCTTATCTCCTGCCTGGCTCTCTGCTTCTTGCAGTACCTGCCTGTCCGCCAGTCTGGCCGAGTCAGCTACCACGTACCCAGAGTCTAACTGGAGGTAGCACCTTGTGTCTCCCGAACTTTCCATTCTGTCCCTGTTTGAGGGGTCTTACTACGGGAGTCCGGGATTCACATAGTCACGCCCCCTTCGGAGCCCCCTGGGTAGTGATCCCGTGGTTTCACGAAAATTTAAATAAAGGAATGTGCTCTTCACCATCTGTGCCTCCGTTTCCATTCGTTACAGTTAGATTGTTTGGGAGACAGCTATCTCTCCCATACACTGGAGCACGTGTTCGACCAGGCCCTCCTGTGCTCTCTATGAGAGAGCAGACATCTGCAGGAGAAGAAAGCGATTAGCAATCCAAAATCAGACATCCTGCTTGACAATCGGTTATCCGGGGCCCCCATACACATTAGACTGTCAGCTGAAACGTACGGTACATTTTTAGGATGAGGCAAAATAGTAGCAGCTGACAAATCTTTAGCAACTGATGCCATAAGTATCGAACCACAACCATTATGCAATGCTTTCAGCTCCCAGTTGAATTTTTGACAGAAAGTGAATTTATGGGCACAGCTAAGGCTGCTTTCACACATCAGTTTTTCGTTTTCAGGTGCAATCCGGCAAATTTTGAGAAAAATTGATCCGTCGGAAATTGTGAAAAACTGATGCGACGGATCTGTTTTTCTGCCGGATCCAAGTTTGTGGATCTGCCAGAGAGAGAGAGAACTCCAAAATGGAAAATGGATGATTTATTTAAAAAAATGGAATCCGTCGCCGGATTCCATCATTTGACCTCATGTGTCACCCGTTTTTCGCCGGATCCATTGCTGTCCGTTTTTCGACGGATAGAAAAAACATTCCTATGTACGTTTTCTCCGGCCACCGGAAAACGGATTTTCGACGGATCTGGCAAAAAAACGGATGAAACTTGAGGCAATCCGGCACTAATACAAGTCTATGAGAAAAAAACGGATCCGGCGGCAACTTTTGACAGTTCCGTTTTTTTTAAATTCGCCGGATTGTGCCTGACGGCAAAAAACTGGTGTGTGAAAGCAGCCTAAAGGCCCCGTCTCACATAGCGATTTACCAACGATCACGACCAGCGATACGACCTGGCCGTGATCGTTGGTAAGTCGTTGTGTGGTCGCTGGGGAGCTGTCACACAGACAGCTCTCTCCAGCGACCAACGATCAGGGGAACGACTTCGGCATCGTTGAAACTGTCTTCAACAATGCCGAAGTCCCCCTGCAGCACCCGGGTAACCAGGGTAAACATCGGGTTACTAAGCGCAGGGCCGCGCTTAGTAACCCGATGTTTACCCTGGTTACCAAAAAAACCAAACAGTACATACTCACCATCTGATGTCCGTCAGGTCCCTTGCTGTCTGCTTCCTGCTCTGACTGAGTGCCGCCGTACAGTGAGAGCAGAGCGCAGCGGTGACGTCACTGCTGTGCTGTGCTCTCACTGTACGGCGGCACTCAGTCAGAGCAGGAAGCAGACGGCAAGGGACCTGACGGACATCAGATGGTGAGTATGTACTGTTTGTTTTTTTTTACATTTACGCTGGTAACCAGGGTAAACATCGGGTTACTAAGCGCGGCCCTGCGCTTAGTAACCCGATGTTTACCCTGGTTACCAGTGAAGACATCGCTGGATCGGTGTCACACACACCGATTCAGCGATGTCAGCGGGACCTCAACGACCAAAAAAAGGTCCAGGCCATTCCGACACGACCAGCGATCTCGCAGCAGGGGCCTGATCGCTGGTACGTGTCACACATAGCGAGATCGCTACGGAGGTCGCTGTTGCGTCACAAAACTTGTGACTCAGCAGCGATCTCGCTAGCGATCTCGCTATGTGAGACGGGGCCTTAAGAAGTTATTAGCTCATGCACAGTAAAACAACATTTAGTCTAATCATTGTGGTATAATCTCGCTTTGAAAATAAGACACAAGATTAGACTCTGATGGCTCGTTATCTAATACCAATCAGCTTTATTAACAAAGCAATACCACGTTATGCCCACACCACACAAGCCCCATGTTAGATATATACTCAACATAAAAAGTCAGTCTGTTTACACAAACTGACCAGCGGCACAATATGATCGACAGTCAGCAAATCTTTACTGATCGTGATCGGCGGACGTTTAACAGCCGGTTTATACAGGCAGACCAAAGTAAACAATGTGTGCTGAGCCATCTGTAACAAATCTGTAATAGATTTCTCAGTGAATGTAGGCTATCATGGTTCTCGGCAATGCGAGTCCACGTTACATAGGATGATGCACCTCTGAGAACGATGATCTTGATTTGCAGCCTGTTCACACTCTAAGATAATCATAAAACTACAAAAAACTGCAATAGCTGATACATGTGGGCAACACAGTAGCTCAGTGGTTAGCACTGTTGCTTTGCAGCCCTGGGTTCAAATCCCACAAATGACATCACCAATTAGTTTGTATGTTCTCCCCGAGTTTGTGTGGGTTTCCTCCAGGTTCTCCGGTTTCTTCCCACATTCCTAAGATATACTGTAAAGTTTGGTGGAAACTGTTGGTACTGTACAAACAAATGTGATAAATAAGTCAGACATTGTATCCATCCACTTACCTTTTTCTTGGTAGGTATGTAGAGATTGCATGATTCACTGCAGCCGTTTGTTGTTGGATAATTACGTTAATAGAAAACCAAATTTTCAGATCAAAGTTCCAATTTCCAGTTAGTTTAAAGGAATTGTCCATAAACAATATTTATCATTTTTCTACAGGTCAGATATTCACTTTATGACCACTAGGTGGTCTGGTTGCTGAGACTATCACCAATCCTGAGAACAGTGGCCCAAAGTTGCCAATGTTAATTGAGCTGTAGTGTGTATGTGACCATCACTCCAATAGATTATGAATGGAGTAGTGGTGGCACATGCTCAATACCACTTCACTATTCTCAGGATCATTGGGTGTCTCAGTGTGCAGATTCCCAGCAATGATACATTTATTTTACTTGATATAGCATCATTAATTTTACAGATTTCATCATCAATGTCCCTATTGGGGCTCGCAATCTAAATTTCCTATCAGTATGTCTTGGAGTGAGAAACCCACACAAACATGTGGAGAATAGGGTTGAGCGAAACGGGTCGATCATTTTCAAAAGTCGCCGACTTTTGGCTAAGTCGGCGTCTCATGAAACCCGATCCGACCCCTGTGCTTGTCGGCCATGCGGTACGCGACTTTCGCGCCAAAGTCGCGTTTCAATGACGCGAAAAGCGCCATTTCTCAGCCAATGAAGGTGAACGCAGAGTGTGGGCAGCGTGATGACATAGATCCTGGTCCCCACCATCTTAGAGAAGGGCATTGCAGTGATTGGCTTGCTGTCTGCGGCGTCACAGGGGCTATAAAGGGGCGTTCCCGCCGACCGCCATCTTACTGCTGCTGATCTGAGCTTAGGGACAGGTTGCTGCCGCTTCATCAGAAGCAGGGAGAGCGTTAGGCAGGGTCCACTAACCACCAAACCGCTTGTGCTGCAGCGATTTCCACTGTCCAACACCACCTTCGGTGTGCAGGAACAGTGGAAGCTATTTTTTTTTTTTTTTCCCCTCAGCGCTGTAGCTCATTGGGCTGCCCTAGAAGGCTCCGTGATAGCTGTATTGCTGTGTGTACGCCACTGTGGAAACCAACTGCTTTTTTCAAAGCACATATCCTCTTGTTCCTTCCTTTCTGCACAGCTATCTTTTTTGTTTGTCCACACTTTTTATTTAATTTGTGCATCAGTCCACTCCTATTGCTGCCTGCCATACCTGGCTTACATTACTGCAGGGAGATAGTAATTGTAGGACAGTTTTTTTTTTTTTTTTGTTTTTTTTTTGTGGGAGATTAAGATTGGCATTTCTGCTACAGTGCCATCCCTGTGTGTGCCATCTCTCACTGAGTGGGCCATAGAAAGCCTATTTATTTTTTCCGTGATTTGTGTTCTAAAATCTACCTCAACACAGAAACACTACATCAATCAGTGGGAGAAAAATATTGGCCTCAGTCAGGGCTTGTGTGCCACTGCTGTGTGTGCGCTATCTCTCATTCAGTGGGCTATAGCAAGCCTATATTTTTTTTTTTTTTTTTTTTTTAATATTATTTGGTTTCAAAAGTCTCCCTGAAAAAAAAAAAAAACCTAAAAAAACAGTGGGAGAGTAATATTGCCCTTTCAGCTTGTGTGCCAGTCTTGACTCCTGGGTGTGCCACCTCTCTCCCTCTCATTCAGTGGGCCATAGAAAGCCTATTTATTTTTTTTTTTAAATATTATTGGGTTTCTAAAGTCTCCCTGAAAAAAACAAAAAATACATAAAAAAACAGTGGGAGAGTAATATTGCCCTTTCAGCTTGTGTGCCAGTCTTGACTCCTGGGTGTGCCACCTCTCTCCCTCTCATTCAGTGGGCCATAGAAAGCCTTTTTTTTTTTTGCTTTTTTTAATATTATTTGGTTTCTAAAGTCTCCCTGAAAAAAACAAAAAAAACATAAAAAACAGTGGGAGAGTAATATTGCCCTTTCAGCTTGTGCGCCAGTCTTGACTCCTGGTTGTGCCACCTCTCTCTCTCTAATTGTGGGCCATAGAAAGCCTTTTTTTTTTTTTAAAATATTATTGGGTTTCTAAAGTCTCCCTGAAAAAACAAAAAATACATAAAAAAACAGTGGGAGAGTAATATTGCCCTTTCAGCTTGTGTGCCAGTCTTGACTCCTGGGTGTGCCACCTCTCTCCCTTTCATTCAGTGGGCCATAGAAAGCCTATTTATTTTTTCCGTGATTTGTGTTCTAAATTCTACCTCAACACAAAAACACTACATCAATCAGTGGGAGAAAAATATTGGCCTCAGTCAGGGCTTGTGTGCCACTGCTGTGTGTGCTATCTCTCATTCAGTGGGCTATAGCAAGCCTATTTTTTTTTTTTTTTTTTTTTTTTTAATATTATTTGGTTTCTAAAGTCTCCCTGAAAAAAAAAAAAAACCTAAAAAAACAGTGGGAGAGTAATATTGCCCTTTCAGCTTGTGTGCCAGTCTTGACTCCTGGGTGTGCCACCTCTCTCCCTCTCATTCAGTGGGCCATAGAAAGCCTATTTATTTTTTTTTTTAAATATTATTGGGTTTCTAAAGTCTCCCTGAAAAAACAAAAAATACATAAAAAAACAGTGGGAGAGTAATATTGCCCTTTCAGCTTGTGTGCCAGTCTTGACTCCTGGGTGTGCCACCTCTCTCCCTTTCATTCAGTGGGCCATAGAAAGCCTATTTTTTTTTTTTTTAATATTATTTGGTTTCTAATTCTCCCTGAAAAAAAAAAAAAAACCTAAAAAAACAGTGGGAGAGTAATATTGCCCTTTCAGCTTGTGTGCCAGTCTTGACTCCTGGGTGTGCCACCTCTCTCCCTCTCATTCAGTGGGCCATAGAAAGCCTATTTATTTTTTTTTTAAAATATTATTGGGTTTCTAAAGTCTCCCTGAAAAAAACAAAAAATACATAAAAAAACAGTGGGAGAGTAATATTGCCCTTTCAGCTTGTGTGCCAGTCTTGACTCCTGGGTGTGCCACCTCTCTCCCTTTCATTCAGTGGGCCATAGAAAGCCTATTTATTTTTTTTTTTAAATATTATTGGGTTTCTAAAGTCTCCCTGAAAAAAACAAAAAATACATAAAAAAACAGTGGGAGAGTAATATTGCCCTTTCAGCTTGTGTGCCAGTCTTGACTCCTGGGTGTGCCACCTCTCTCCCTCTCATTCAGTGGGCCATAGAAAGCCTTTTTTTTTTTTGGTTTTTTTAATATTATTTGGTTTCTAAAGTCTCCCTGAAAAAAACAAAAAAAACATAAAAAACAGTGGGAGAGTAATATTGCCCTTTCAGCTTGTGCGCCAGTCTTGACTCCTGGTTGTGCCACCTCTCTCTCTCTAATTGTGGGCCATAGAAAGCCTTTTTTTTTTTTTTAAATATTATTGGGTTTCTAAAGTCTCCCTGAAAAAACAAAAAATACATAAAAAAACAGTGGGAGAGTAATATTGCCCTTTCAGCTTGTGTGCCAGTCTTGACTCCTGGGTGTGCCACCTCTCTCCCTCTCATTCAGTGGGCCATAGAAAGCCTTTTTTTTTTTTGGTTTTTTTAATATTATTTGGTTTCTAAAGTCTCCCTGAAAAAAACAAAAAAAACATAAAAAACAGTGGGAGAGTAATATTGCCCTTTCAGCTTGTGCGCCAGTCTTGACTCCTGGTTGTGCCACCTCTCTCTCTCTAATTGTGGGCCATAGAAAGCCTTTTTTTTTTTTTTTTTTAATATTATTTGGTTTCTAAAGTCTCCCTGAGAAAAAAAAATAAATAAATTAGGTGGGAGATTAATATTGACATTAGTGCTTGAGTGACAGTCCTGCGTGTGTGTCATCTCTGTGATTTTGTGCCACAGAAAACAGAGTGTGTAACATTGTGCCTGATTTTCCTTGTGGTCTCACCAACCTGTTAAGGGATATTGAAATCATACTGAAGTTATAGCTCACCGTGTAAGTTGTTTGATAGCAACAAATAAAGTTACTTTGGTTAAGATTTTAAAACAATGAGGAAGTCTGGTGCAAGAGGTCGTCGTGGGCGTTCATTGTCAGCTGGTAATGATGGTAGTGGTAGTGGAGCATCAGGTGGTCGTGGGGATAAAAATATTCCACCTAAGTCTGGAGCTGTGGAGCCAGTTTCGTCGTCAGGCTACACAAGGCCTCGAACGCTCTCTTTTCTGGGAGTAGGAAAACCGCTTTTAAAGGCGGAGCAGCAACAGCAAGTTTTGGCTTACATTGCAGACTCAGCCTCTAGCTCTTTTGCCTCCTCTTCCGAAACTGGTAAATGTAAAAGCAGCGCGTCGCTTGTGGATGTTCACGGTCAGGGACAAGTCGCTTCCTTGTCCTCCTCAGCAAAAACTACAACAAGAGAGAAGGATGCAGCAGGCGACACAACGGGTCACTCCATGGAGCTCTTTACACATACCGTCCCTGGCTTAGAAAGTGAAACATTTAACAGGCCATGCCCATTACAAGTATATTCTGACATGGAGTGCACTGATGCACAGCCACAGCCAGAGTACTATGCTGCTCCTTTGACTCAGACCACCACATTGCCCTCTCAGGGTACAGATCCACAATCAGACCCTGATGAGACTATGTTGCCCCGCCACGAACGCTATACCACCGACCGACACAGTGACACAGACGAAGTTGCACACGAGCTCGAAGAGGAGGTAATAGATGACCCAGTTATTGACCCCGATTGGCAGCCATTGGGGGAACAGGGTGCAGGCGGCAGTAGTTCAGAAGCGGAGGTGGAGGAGGGGCCGCAGCAGGCATCAACATCGCAACAGGTTCCATCTGCCGGGCCCGTATCTGGACCAAAACGCGTGTCAAAGCCAAAACCTGTTGGAGCACAGCGTTGCCATCCGGTTAAAGCTCAGTCTGCAATCCCTGAAAAGGGATCAGAGTCTAGGAAGAGTGCAGTCTGGCATTTTTTTAAACAACATCCAACTGATCAGCGCAAAGTCATCTGTCAAAAATGTTCAACTAGCTTAAGCAGAGGTCAGAATCTGAAAAGTCTAAATACTAGTTGCATGCATAGACACTTAACCACCATGCATTCTCAAGCCTGGACTAACTACCAAACGTCCCTCAAGGTTGTAGCACCCTCGGCCAATGAAGCTAGTCAGCAACGCAACATCCCTTCCGTCACTGTAAGGCCACCATTTTCCGCACCACCGGCAGTATCTGTGCAGGTTTCTTTGCCAGCCAAAAGCAGTCAGGGTCAGGGAATCACCAGTTTTGTAGGAGGAAATATTGCATGTAGGGCACCGGCGGAAACAATACCGTCTCCAACCGTCTCTCAGTCTGCCATGTCCACCGGCACACCCGAAAGTTCCACGATCTACAGCTCTCCAGTCCAGCTCACCCTACATGAGACTCTGGTTAGAAAAAGGAAGTACTTATCCTCGCATCCGCGTACACAGGGTTTTAACGCCCACATAGCTAGACTAATCTCGTTAGAGATGATGCCCTACCGGTTAGTTGAAAGCGAAGCTTTCAAAGCCCTGATGGAGTACGCTGAACCACGATACGAGCTACCCAGTCGACACTTTTTTTCCAGAAAAGCCATCCCAGCCCTGCACCAGCATGTTAAACAGCGCATCGTCCATGCACTCAGGCAATCTGTGAGTACAAAGGTGCACCTGACTACAGATGCATGGACCAGTAGGCATGGCCAGGGACGTTATGTGTCCATCACGGCACACTGGGTGAATGTGGTGGATGCAGGGTCCACAGGCGACATCAATTTAGGGACAGTTGTGCCTAGCCCACGGTCTAGGAAACAGTTGGCTGTAGGCGTTCGCACCCCCTCCTCCTCCTCCTCGTCCTCCTGCAGAAGCTACAGCTCTTCCACAGAACGCAGTCGGCCAACCACTCCATCGGCAGATGACACTGTTGCACACCAGTTGTCCCATTATGGGCCAGCTACTGCCAAGCGTCAGCAGGCTGTATTGGCTATGAAGTGTTTGGGCGACAACAGACACACCGCGGAAGTTCTGTCCGAGTTCTTGCAACAAGAAACGCAGTCGTGGCTGGGCACAGTAGATCTTGAGGCAGGCAAGGTAGTGAGTGATAACGGAAGGAATTTCATGGCTGCCATCTCCCTTTCCCAACTGAAACACATTCCTTGCCTGGCTCACACCTTAAACCTGGTGGTGCAGTGCTTATTGAAAACTTATCCTGGGTTCTCCGACCTGCTCCTCAAAGTGCGTGCACTTTGCTCACATATCCGACGTTCGCCTGTACACGCCAGCCGTATGCAGACCTATCAGCGGTCTTTGAACCTTCCCCAGCATCGCCTAATCATAGACGTTGCAACAAGGTGGAACTCAACACTGCACATGCTTCAGAGACTGTGCGAACAGAGGCGTGCTGTTATTTATTTGTGGGAGGATACACGGGCAGGCAGTAGGATGGCAGACATGGAGTTGTCAGGTGTGCAGTGGTCGAAGATACAAGACATGTGTCAAGTCCTTCAGTGTTTTGAGGAATGCACACGGCTGGTTAGTGCAGACAACGCCGTAATAAGCATGAGCATCCCCCTAATGCGTCTGCTGATGCAAAGTTTGACGCACATAAAGGAGCAGGCGTCTGCACCAGAGGAAGAGGGAAGCCTTGATGACAGTCAGCCATTGTCTGGTCAGGGCAGTGTACAGGACGAGGTAGCGGGCGAAGAGGAGGTGGAGGACGAGGAGGATGATGGGGATGAGTATATTTTTAATGCGGAAACTTTCACGGGGGCACAGGAAATTGGTTGCGTGTCACGGCCGGGTTCTGGTTTTTTGAGGGACACAAGTGACGTAGATTTGCCTGCAACTGCCCCTCAACCAATCACAACCGGAGATTTGACAAGTGGAACTTTGGCCCACATGGCGGATTATGCCTTACGTATCCTACAAAGGGACACACGCATTACGAAAATGATGAACGATGACGATTACTGGTTGGCCTGCCTCCTTGATCCACGCTATAAAGGCAAATTGCAAAATATTATGCCACATGAGAACTTGGAACTAATATTAGCAACCAAACAATCAACTCTTGTTGACCGTTTGCTTCAGGCATTCCCAGCACACAGCGCACGTGATCGTTCTCACACGAGCTCCAGGGGGCAGCAGACTAGGAGTGTTAGGGGTGCACACATCAGAAGTGGCGTTGGACAGAGGGGTTTTCTGACCAGGTTGTGGAGTGATTTTGCTATGACCGCAGACAGGACAGGTACTGCTGCATCAATTGAAAGTGACAGGAGACAACATTTGTCCAGTATGGTTACTAACTATTTTTCATCCCTTATCGATGTTCTCCCTCAACCGTCATTCCCATTTGATTACTGGGCCTCCAAATTAGACACCTGGCCAGAATTGGCAGAATATGCATTGCAGGAGCTTGCTTGCCCGGCAGCAAGTGTCCTATCAGAAAGAGTATTCAGTGCTGCAGGGTCAATATTAACCGAAAAAAGGACTCGTCTGGCTACCCAAAATGTTGACGATCTAACATTCATTAAAATGAACCACAACTGGATTTCAAAATCTTTTGCCCCACCTTGCCCGGCCGACACCTAGCTTTCCTATGAAAAGCTCTTGCCTGTGAATTACTTTTCTAATGTCTAATTTGCTGCTGCAGATTGTACAGCATACGACATGTTTACACCTCCCTAAATGGCCAAACTCCCCACACGGGGCCGTGGTATCGCGACTTGGCGCAAGCACCCGTGAGACTGCTGTTTGTCTGAAGAGGTGGGTGTGCTCGCTTTTGGTTGACGGCATTGCTACTGGGTCCCTCATAGTACAATGTAGTGTCTCTGGCGGTGGTGGTGCGCACCCAACGTCAGACACACCGTTGTAACATGAGTGGCCCTGGGGCGGTCCCGCCGGCCTCAAGAGAGTTCCCCCCTACCCCAGCTCAAACTGGGCTCTACTACGTGCAAAATTATGTCGCACAGCTCCACCAATCTTTAGTCTATTCGCTGACATCATTCAATGTCTGGCACTGACAATACAAATTTGTAGACATCTATGATGCAACTTAAAGTAGTCTGTGTCTGTGTCCTATATTGGCACCATTAAATAGTTACTGCCAAATTACTATGTCAGAAACACAGCAGATGAGCCCACCCCTGTACCTAAGTATGCCATCTTTTTTTTTGTTTTGGTTGTTTTGCGAGACATTAACATCTATTTATATTTTGGGAGTACTGGGACAGACACTCCTTGCACTACTCCTCCACTCAGCACCAAGCTGCCTGCCCGTGTATCCATGTAACCGCTGTAAAACTGCCATGAGCCTATTGTTTGTTATTTTAGGCCTTTGATAGCCTGTCTGCGGTCCCTACTCCTCCACTGACCACCAAGCTGCCTGCCCGTGTATCCATGTAACCGCTGTAAAACTGCCATGAGCCTATTGTTTGTTATTTTAGGCCTTTGAAGCCTTTCTGCGCTCCCTCCTTCCACTAGTCCTCCACTGACCAGACCACTGCTGCCCGTGTACCCCTGGAACCAATTTTAAAGTGCCTACAGCCAGCCCATTTTATTGTGTTAGGCCTTCGAAGCCTGTCTGCGGTCCATACTTTAAATACTCCTCCACTCACCACCAAGCTGCCTGCCCGTGTATCCATGTAACCGCTGTAAAACTGCCATGAGCCTATTGTTTGTTATGTTAGGCCTTTGATAGCCTGTCTGCGGTCCTTACTTTAAATACTCCTCCACTCACCACCTAGCTGCCTGTGTATCCATGTAACCGATGTAAAACTGCCATGACTGCCTACTGTTTGTTATTTTAGGCCTTTGATAGCCTGTCTGCGGCCCCTACTTGCAATACTCCTCCACTGACCACAATGCTGCCTGGAGTGCCTGCCTGTGTATCCATGTAACCGATGTAAAACTGCCATGACTGCCTACTGTTTGTTATTTTAGGCCTTTGATAGCCTGTCTGCGGCCCCTACTTGCAATACTCCTCCACTGAGCACAATGCTGCCTGGAGTGCCTGCCTGTGTATCCATGTAACCGATGTAAAACTGCCATGACTGCCTACTGTTTGTTATTTTAGGCCTTTGATAGCCTGTCTGCAGCCCCTACTTGCAATACTCCTCCACTGACCACACCAATGCTGCCCGTGTACCCCTGGAACCTATTTAAAAGTTCATAGAGCCTAGTTATATATTTTATTTACTATTAATAAGGCCATGATGGACTACGCTGTACCACGCTACAAGCTAACCAGTCGACACTTCTTTTGCGAGAAAAGCCATCCCAACCCTCCACCAGCATGTAGAAGACCGCATTGTCCATGCACTCTGGCAATCTGTGAGTACAAAGGTGCACCTGACAACAGACGCATGGACCTGTAGGCATGGCCACGGAAGATTACGTGTCCATTACGGCGCAATGGGTTAATGTGGTGGATGCATGGTCCACAGGGGACAGCCTACTAAGTCTGTCTGCAGTCCCTAATTCAAATTGTCCTCCACTGTCTAAATCGGAACTTCCACCTTCTGGCTTTCGGCCTATAGTATCAGAAATTAAACTGCATTTGGCCTTCAACTTTGGTTAGGGCCTACTAACGGCTTCTGCCCCTCCCTGGTGTTGCCCTCAACTAAATAAAGCTGAGCTTCAACCTTCCGGCTCTCATTATGTGGTTTTAAAAAAAAAAATGGTGGTTAGGGCCTACTAACGGCTTCTGCCCCTCCCTGGTGTTGTCCTCAACTAAATAAAGCTGAGCTTCAACCTTCCGGCTCTCATTATATGGTTTAAAAAAAAAAAATGGTGGTTAGGGCCTACTAACGGCTTCTGCCCCTCCCTGGTGTTGTCCTCAACTAAATAAAGCTGAGCTTCAACCTTCCGGCTCTCATTAAGTGGTTTTAAAAAAAAAATGGTGGTTAGGGCCTACTAACGGCTTCTGCCCCTCCCTGGTGTTGTCCTCAACTAAATAAAGCTGAGCTTCAACCTTCCGGCTCTCATTATGTGGTTTTAAAAAAAAAAATGGTGGTTAGGGCCTACTAACGGCTTCTGCCCCTCCCTGGTGTTGTCCTCAACTAAATAAAGCTGAGCTTCAACCTTCCGGCTCTCATTAAGTGGTTTTAAAAAAAAAATGGTGGTTAGGGCCTACTAACGGCTTCTGCCCCTCCCTGGTGTTGTCCTCAACTAAATAAAGCTGAGCTTCAACCTTCCGGCTCTCATTAAGTGGTTTTAAAAAAAAAAAAAATGGTGGTTAGGGCCTACTAACGGCTTCTGCCCCTCCCTGGTGTTGTCCTCAACTAAATAAAGCTGAGCTTCAACCTTCCGGCTCTCATTAAGTGGTTTTAAAAAAAAAATGGTGGTTAGGGCCTACTAACGGCTTCTGCCCCTCCCTGGTGTTGTCCTCAACTAAATAAAGCTGAGCTTCAACCTTCCGGCTCTCATTATGTGGTTTTAAAAAAAAAAATGGTGGTTAGGGCCTACTAACGGCTTCTGCCCCTCCCTGGTGTTGTCCTCAACTAAATAAAGCTGAGCTTCAACCTTCCGGCTCTCATTAAGTGGTTTTAAAAAAAAAAAAAATGGTGGTTTGGGCCTACTAACGGCTTCTGCCCCTCCCTGGTGTTGTCCTCAACTAAATAAAGCTGAGCTTCAACCTTCCGGCTCTCATTAAGTGGTTTTAAAAAAAAAAAAAATGGTGGTTTGGGCCTACTAACGGCTTCTGCCCCTCCCTGGTGTTGTCCTCAACTAAATAAAGCTGAGCTTCAACCTTCCGGCTCTCATTAAGTGGTTTTAAAAAAAAAATGGTGGTTAGGGCCTACTAACGGCTTCTGCCCCTCCCTGGTGTTGTCCTCAACTAAATAAAGCTGAGCTTCAACCTTCCGGCTCTCATTAAGTGGTTTTAAAAAAAAAATGGTGGTTAGGGCCTACTAACGGCTTCTGCCCCTCCCTGGTGTTGTCCTCAACTAAATAAAGCTGAGCTTCAACCTTCCGGCTCTCATTAAGTGGTTTTAAAAAAAAAAAAAATGGTGGTTAGGGCCTACTAACGGCTTCTGCCCCTCCCTGGTGTTGCCCTCAACTAAATAAAGCTGAGCTTCAACCTTCTGCTCCAAATTACCATTTTAAAAAATGCAATAGGCTTTTCCGGCCTACTAAAGGTGTCTGCCCCTCCCTGGTGTTGTCCTCAACTGAACAAAGCTGAGCTTCCACATTCTGGCTTTCGCCCTATACTATCAGATATTAAACTGCATTTGGCCTACTAGTGTGGTTAGGCCCTTGAAACAGTGTCTGCTGCTCTTGGGTTTGCTACTCCACTGAACAAAGCAATGCCGCCTGTTTAGTCCTGTTACCAATTTTGAACTGCATGTAGCCTACTTTATTCTTTGGCCCTATATCTGTTTCCTCCTCATCCTGCCCATTGCCCAGCCACTGCTAAATGAGTCTGCTGGTACATTGACCTAGACCACTACATTCCCCTTGTACTCTACACAGCCAGAATCTGTCCCTGCTGAAAGTAAGGTTCCCCTTCCCGCATGTTATACCACCTTACACAGGGACAAAGAGGAAGGTGCAGATGAAAGTGCAGGTTCCTTCATCAGGTGGGGGGGCATACTCGTTGGCGACGTCACTGGCACAGGGCCCCTCAGAGTACGCAAAAGTGTCGCTGCTGGTGGGAGGCGCCCCCGCCATGCAAACACACCGCCGTACTTTGAGGGGCCCTGTGCCAGTGGCAATGCGAACGAGTGGGCCCCCCCTGCTTGCTCAGGATCACAGCACTTGCAACTTTTAAATACTTACCTTTCCCTGCAACACCGCCGTGACGTAGTCCGCATTTCCTGGGCCCACGAAAAACTTGAGCCAGCCCTACTCCCCCCACAACTTTCCCCCAATTCCCTATGCCCAACTATTATTATACAGTTAATTAAGATTGGCAAGCTTCAGAAACAAGAATGGATGTTTTTGGCATTAAAATGGGCACTGTAGGTGTTTTCCTGGCCTCCACTCACTGCCGACTATGCTTCCCCATTGACTTGCATTGGGTTTCGTGTTTCGGTCGATCCCCGACTTTTAGCGATAATCGGCCGACTGCACTCGACTCGACTCTGGACAAAATCGGGTTTCCCAAAACCCTACTCGATCTTAAAAAAATGAAAGTCGCTCAACCCTAGTGGAGAACATACAAGCTCCTTGCAAATGTTCTACAAGTATGTCCTTGGTGGGATTTGAACCCAGGACTCCAATGCTGCAGTGCTAACCACTGAGCCACCACGTGACCCACCTTCTGGTGATAAATGTTTATGGACAATGAATGGCTGGAATTGAGGTTAACCTGATGCCCCTCCTGTACACCTGGTCAGTGCGACAGTAGGGAACCTGAACTTTTTGGATTCTTTGAGGTCTAAATTGGGAAACACTGGTATGTGACATGTGTATGTTTTCACAGTGTAAAGGTAAGTTCCTGTTATATTAGATAAGCTACAAAGGTTACAGTAGGAAATAACCTCTCGAACATGTTCAGGAATTCTCAAGTTTTTTACATATTACCGGTAATAAGAAGCACGCTTATATTCTACAATCTGGAAATCATTGCAGAGTTACCTGCGTATATTATATGGATAGTGCACATAATGGATCATCTAATATTATATGATTAGTGGTCCTTCAAAATTTGCATTCTACAAGTACTGCCATATGGTTTATGAAGCAATTAAATAATGAGTTATGCATAATTGCCTTTTAAAAATGTGTGACACTTTATTTAATGGAATGAGAGCAGACCGGTAGCGTCGAAAGGACAGCACAGTTATATAGAGGGATTCTGTCCTCTAGTAATGGAACGCCAATTCCAAAAAAGTTGACACGTTGTGTAAAATGGGAAGAAAACAAGAATTAAATTCTTGGGAAAGTTCTTCTGGCCATATTTTATTCACAACAGAACACAGATCACAGATCAGAAGGTGGAAGTTACACATTTTTCCATTTTAAAAAATAACTAATTTAGAAATTGATGGCAGGAACATACTGTATCTCAGAAAAGTTGAGACAGGCTCATGTCTACCATTTCTTTTCTCAACAGTCTGTAAGGGTATGTGCACACGCTGCGGACTGGTGTGCGTTTTTTTTCCGCACTGAGTTTGGTAAATCCGCAGGGCAAAAACACAGCGTTTTTCCTGCGGATTTACTGCGGATTTTCAGCGGTTTTTGTGCGGTTTCTACTGTGGTTTTCTAATATGGAGCAGGTGTAAAACCGCTGCAAAATCCGCGCAAATAATTGACATGCTGCAGAAAATAAACCGCTGCGTTTCCGCGCGTTTTTTTCCGCAGCATGTGCACAGCGGTTTTTATTTTCCATAGGTTAACATGGTACTGTACACCGCATGGAAAACTGCTGCGGATCTGCAGCATCAAAAACGCTGCGGATCCGCAGTAAAATCCCCAACGTGTGCACATGGCCTTAATGTCTGGGAAGTGAGGAGACCAATTTCTGGAGTTTTGGGAGAGAAGTGTTGTCCCATTCTTGTCTGATGTAGGATTCTAGCTGCAGAACAGTCCTGGGCCTTCTTTGCTGGATTTCTCATTCAAAATGTACAAATGTTTTCTTTTGGTGAATGGCCTGTAGTGCAGGCGGCCGGTTCACCGAACTCTTCTTTTGTGAAGCCATGCATTGTTGACCGATGTTTGACCATGCCATGAAGCTCCCAGCAGAGGCTTCTGAATCCCCGGCAGGAGCGTCTGTGACCGATTACTTGTGTGATTTGTCTAAAGTACATGTGCAGCGCCCCAGAGTCCTGGTCGTTGCAGTACTGTGGCTCCGCCACTATGGGGAGCCATGGTGCGTCCGATGGCACTGAAGGAGTTCATCTGATCAGGTATCACAGACACCAATACATTTCACAGCAGGGCCTCCGGGGGGAGCTAAGGGTTCTATTCATTAGGCCACTCCCCACCATAGTGGGTAAACTGGGGGTCAGGCAGGAACCAACATCCACACCTATCATTCACTGTGCGCCCCACGGCAGGGTCACGGGCCGGGGCCTAGCCGCCGTGACAACCCCAGAAGCAGGGACTCAGAGGCCCGGTACCGGGTACCCCTCAGCCCTGCGGCAGTGGGGGCGCTACACATGTTTAATAAAATTTGTTTTATTCACCAAAAACGCTGCAAAAGTGCAGCTCAGCATTTTTTCACTCTTCTATGGGTGAAAAAAAACTGCAAAACCGCTGAAAGAATTGACATGCTGCAGATTTATAAAATGCTGAAGTTTTCCAATCCAGTCAGAAAAAAATCAAGTGTGTGCATGATACCTCTGAAATCTCATCGCTTTTTCTTGTACTGTAATAAGGGGCTTTTAATTACCATAAAAAAACACCATGCGTGAACAAAGCCATATTTGTTTTCAGATTACAAAGAGAGCACTTTTCTTCTCAGATCGCTGATAAGTCACACACAAGTTGTACCGTAACCACATGTTACGTGCATTGAAGTCTATGGCAAGTTATTCGGGTGCAACCAGCAACTAAAAATCCAACACATTTCAGAACATTTGCAAAACTGTGTCGGAGTGAAAGTAGTTCTCAGGGTGCACGGTGAGACCATAGGCATACCTCCCAACCGTCCCGATTTCAGCGTGACAGTCCCGCTTTGGCACCGGGGTCCCGCTGTCCCGCTTCGGGCATTTAAAATCCCGAATTTGCGGCCGCCGGTGAAGCCCCGCCCACTTCCGGGACGTAGAGAGAGCCCGATTAGTACCCGCTGTTCGTTCCGTTCCCTGGGACTGCGTTGTAGCCACGCCCCCTTGAGTTGCCTCACCGCCCGCCTCCGGCTTCCTCCTCAACTATAGACGTGGGCGGACGAAACATTGTGATCAGAAGTGCTAAATGGGTGTGGTTGGGGCGTGGCTAGTTGTGAAATGGGTGTGGCCTAAAATTTGCCGCGGCGCGCTACGCGCGCCGCTAACTTTGTCCCTCTTTCCCTTCCCCTAAAGTTGGGAGGTATGCATAGGAAATAATTAGATACGATGTTGCCATTCGAAATTTTGATTTCAATGTTAGGACATATGTCGCTAAGTTCCAACCCACAATGCGACCACTGCAAACTTTCCACTGTGTATCTGCTTGCAGAAAATCTGCAGCGTTTTACAGTGCCAGCAAAGTGCATGAATAGATTTCTTAAAATCTTGTTCACATGTGCAGGCCAGACAGGTGCTGGTAGTGGAGGACTCAATTATTAGGGGAACAGATAGGGCAATCTGTCACAAAGACAGGGATCGTCAAACGGTGTGCTGCCTACTTGGCGCTCGAGTCCGACACATCGCTGATCGGGTGGACAGATCACAGGGAGGGGCTGGTGAGGACCCAGCGGTCATGGTGCACATTGGCACAAATTACAAAGTTAGGTGGAAGGTCCTTAAAAACAATTTCAGGGAATTAGGCTGCAAGCTGAAAGCAAGGATCTCAAACGTGGTATTTTCCGAAATACTGCCTGTACCACGTGCCACGCCAGAGAGGCAACGGGAGATTAGGGAGGTTAATAAGTGGCTCAAGAACTGGTGTAGGAAGGAGGGGTTTGGGTTCCTGCAGAACTGGGCCGACTTCTCAGTGGGCTACAGGCTCTACGCTAGGGACGGGCTGCACCTCAATGGGGAAGGTGCAGCTGTGCTGGGGGAGAAAATGGCTAGACGGCTGGAAGAGTGTTTAAACTAGGGATTGGGGGGAGGGTATTCAATTTATAGGAGGGGAAGATAGTGCAGATAGAGACCTGGGCACAAATAAGGAAGTTGGGGGTGGCGGTGGCATGGGGGGTGGGGTTAGAACAGTTAAAAATTTAAGAAAGAATAGAGGTACAGAGAGGAACATCAAGTGCATGTATACTAATGCCAGAAGCCTCGCCAACAAAATGGACGAATTATAATTAATGTTGTTGGAGCATAAATATGACATGGTGGGGATATCTGAAACATGGCTGAATGAGAGCCATGACTGGGCTGTTAACTTGCAGGGCTATAGCCTTTTCAGAAATGACCGTACAGATAAGCGAGGGGGTGGGGTGTGTCTGTATGTAAAATCATCCTTAGCCCCTTAACGACCGCCGATACGCCTTTTAACGGCGGCCGCTAAGGGTACTTAATCCACAGCGCCGTTAATTAACGGCGCTGTGGAAAAAGTGAATAGCGCCCCCCAGAGTCGGATTTTCTCTGGGGTCTCGGTTGCCGAGGGTAGCCGAGACCCCAGAGAACATGATTCGGGGGGTTTTTACCGACCCCCGAGTTGCGATCGCCGGTAATTAACCGTTTACCGGCGGTCGCAACAAAAAAAAAAAAACGCGATTTGCCGTTTAATTTCTCTGTCCTCCGATGTGATCGCACATCGGAGGACAGAGAAATGTGGTCCCCGATGGCCCCCAATAGCCCCCCAATACTTACCTACCTCCCCCGGTGCTCCTCGTGTCTCCCCATGGGCGCCGCCATCTTTTTTCCGGGAAAAAATGGCGGGCGCACGCGCAGTGCGCCCGCCGCCCGGCACCCGGATGTTCTTTGGGGTCTCGGCTGCCGGGGGTAGCCGAGACCCCAAAGAACATGATCGGGATCGGTTTGCACCGACCCCTGCTTTGCGATCGCCGGTAATTAACAGTTTACCGGCGACCGCAAAAAAAAAAAAAAAAAAAAGCGATCAGTTATTTCTCTGTCCTCTGATGTGATCGCACATCAGAGGACAGAGAAATAGGGGGATTCGGGGACCCTATCATACTCACCCGGGGTCCCTGGGTCCTCTTCTGTCTTCTCCTGCCAGCCGGCTTTTTCATCATGGCGGGCGCTTGCGCAGTGCGCCCGCCATCTGCTGCCATCTGCCGGCCGGCAGGAGAAGACAAGTTGGGGCTAAAATTAGGGTTAGGGTTAGGGTTAGAGTTAGGGTTAGGGTTAGGGTTAGAGTTAGGGTTAGGGTTAGGGTTAGGGTTAGAGTTAGGGTTAGGGTTAGGGTTAGGGTTAGGGTTAGAGTTAGGGTTAGGGTTAGGGTTAGGGTTGGGGCTAAATTTAGGGTTAGGGTTACGGCTAGGGTTAGAGTTAGGCTACTTTCACACTAGCGTTTTTTGGCTTCCGTCGCAATGCGTCGTTGGAGAAAAAACGCATCCTGCAAAAGTGCTTGCAGGATGCGTTTTTTCTCCATTGGCTTGCATTAGCGACGCATTGCGACGGATTGCCACATGTCGTGCTTCGGCGGACCGTCGACACAAAAAAAACTACATGTAACTTTTTTGTGCGACGTGTCCGCCATTTCCGACCGCGCATGCGTGGCCGGAACTCCGCCCCCGCCTCCCCGCACCTCACAATGGGGCAGCGGATGCGTTGAAAAAACAGCATCCGCTGCACCCGTTGTGCGGCGCTTACAACGCTAGCGTCGGTACGTCGGCCCGTAGCCTTAGGCTTCTTTCACACTTGCGTCGGTACGGGGCGGTCGCAATGCGGCCCGATGTACCGACGCACGTTGTGAAAATTGTGCACAACGTGGGCAGCGGATGCAGTTTTTCAACGCATCCGCTGCCCAGTCTATGTCCTGGGGAGGAGGGGGCAGAGTTACGGCCACGCATCCGCGGAAATGGCGGACGCGACGTACAAAAAAAAGGTTACATTGAACTTTTTTTGTGACGACGGGGGCTAAAGTTATGGTTAGGGTTGGGGCTAAAGTTAGGGTTGGGGCTAAAGTTAAGGTTAGAGTTGGGATTAGGGTTAGCGTTTGGATTAGGGTTGGGATTAGTGTTACGTTTGGGATTAGGGTTGGGATTAGGGTTAGGGTTGGGATTTAGGGTTTTGATTAGGGTTATGGTTAGGGTTGAGATTAGGGCTGTTTTGGGGTTAGGGTTGTGATTATCGTTAGGGTTGTGATTAGGATTATGGATCGGGTTGAGATTAGGGTTAGGGCTGTGTTGGGGTTAGGGTTGGAGTTAGAATTGGGGGGTTTCCACTGTTTAGGTACATCAGGGGGTCTCCAAACACGACAGCCAATTTTGCGCTAAAAAAGTCAAATGGTACTCCCTCCCTTCTGAGCTCTGCCGTGCGCCCAAACAGTGGTTTACCCCCACATATGGGGTACCAGCATACTCAGGACAAATTGGACAACAACTTTTGGGGTCCAATTTCTCTTGTTACCCTTGTGAAAATAAAAATTTGGGGGCTAAAAAAATCTTTTTTGTGGGAAAAAAAATATTTTTTATTTTCACTACTCTGCATTATAAACTTCTGTGAAGCACTTGGGCATTCAAAGTTCTCACCACATATCTAGATAAGTTCCTTGGGGGGTCTATTTTCCAAAATGGGGTCACTTGTTGGGGGTTTCTACTGTTTAGGTACATTAGGGGTCTGCAAACGCAACATAACGCCCGCAGACAATTCTATCAAAGTCTGCATTCCAAAATGGCACTCCTTCCTTTCCGAGCTCTGCCGTGCGCCCAAACAGTGGTTTACCCCCACATATGGGGTACCAGCATACTCAGGACAAATTGGACAACAACTTTTGGGGTCCAATTTCTCTTGTTACCCTTGTGAAAATAAAAACTTGGGGGCTAAAAAATCTTTATTGTTAAAAAATATATATTTTTTATTTTCACGACTCTGCATTATAAACTTCTGTGATGCACTTGGGCATTCAAAGTTCTCACTACACATCTAGATAAGTTCCATGGGGGGTCTAGTTTCCAAAATGGGGTCACTTTTGGGGGGTTTCTGCTGTTTAGGCACATCAGGGGCTCTCCAAACGCGACATGGCGTCCGATCTCAATTCCAGTCAATTTTGCATTGAAAAGTCAAATGGCACTCCTTTGCTTCCGAGCTCAGCCATGCGCCCAAACAGTGGTTTACCCCCACATATAGGGTGTCGGCGTACTCAAGACAAATTGTACAACAGCTTCTGGGGTCCATTTTCTCCTGTTACCCTTGGTAAAATAAAAATTTGGAGGCAAAAAGATCATTTTTGTAGAAAAAATGCGATTTTTTTATTTTCACGGCTCTACGTTATAAACTTCTGTGAAGCACCTGGGGGTTTAAAGTGCTCACCACACATCTAGATAAGTTCCTTAAGGGGTCTAGTTTCCAAAATGGTGTCATATGTGGGGGGTCTCTACTGTTTAGGCACATCAGCGGCTCTCCAAACGTGACATGGCGTCCGATCTCAATTCCAGCCAATTCTACATTGAAAAAGTAAAACGACACTCCTTCTCTTCCAAGCTCTGCGGTGCGCCCAAACAGTGGTTTACCCCCATATATGGGGTATCGACGTACTCAGGAGAAATTGCACAACAACTTTTGTGGTCTAATTTCTCCTGTTACCCTTGTGAAAATAAGAATTTGTGGGCGAAAAAATCATTTTTGTGAAAACAAATGCGATTTTTTATTTTCACGGCTCTACGTTATAAACTTCTGTGAAGCACTTGGGGGTTCAAAGTGCTCACCACACATCTAGATAAGTTCCTTGGAGGGTCTAGTTTCCAAAATGGTGTCACTTGTGGGCGGTTTCCACTGTTTAGGCACATTAGGGGCTCTCCAAACGCGACATGGCGTCCGATCTCAATTCCAGCCAATTCTGCATTGAAACAGTCAAACAGTGCTCCTTCACTTCCAAGCTCTGCGGTGCGCCCAAACAGTGGTTTACCTCCACATATGGGGTATCGGTGTACTCAGGAAAAATTGCACAACAAAATTTGTGGTTAAATTTCTGTTTTTACACTTGTGAAAATTAAAAAAAATGGTTCTGAAGTAAAATGTTTGCAAAAAAAAGTAAAATGTTCATTTTTTTCTTCCACATTGTTTTAGTTCCTGTGAAGTACGTAAAGGGTTAATAAACTTCTTGAATGTGGTTTTGAGCAGCTTGAGGGGTGCAGTTTTTAGAATGGTGTCACACTTGGTTATTTTCTATCATATAGACCCCTCAAAATCACTTCAAAGGTGATGTGGTCCCTAAAAAAAACATGGTGTTGTAAAAATGAGAAATTGCTGGTCAACTTTTAACCCTTATAACTCCCTAACAAAAAAAAAAATTGTTTCCAAAATTGTGCTGATGTAAAGTAGACATGTGAGAAATGTTATTTATTAACTATTTTTTGTGACATATCTCTCTGATTTAAGGGCATAAAAATACAAAGTTTGAAAATTGCAAAATTTTAAAAATTTTCGCCATATTTCCATTTTTTTCATAAATAATCGCAAGTAATATCGAAGAAATGTTACCACTAACTTGAAGTACAACATGTCACGAAAAAACAATCTCAGAATCAGCGGGATCCGATAAAGCGTTCCAGAGTTATAACCTCATAAAGTGACACTGGTCAGAATTGTAAAAATTGGCTCGGTCATTAAGTACCAAATTGGCTCTGTCACTAAGGGGTTAAAACCCATCCGGCGTGATAATATAGGTGAATCTAATGAAAATGTAGAGTCCCTGTGGGTGGAGATAAGGGGAGGGGAAAAATAATAAATTACTGATAGGGGTTTGTTATAAATCTCCCAAAATAATGGAAGCAACGGAGAATATCCTCGTAAAGCAAATAGATGAAGCTGCGACTCAAGGAGAAGTCATTATTATGGGGGACTTCAACTACCCTGAAATAGATTGGGGAACAGAAACCTGCAGTTCCAGCAAAGGTAATCGGTTTTTGACTACTATGAGAGACAATTACCTTTCAGAACTGGTTCAAGACCCAACAAGAAGGGGGGCACTGCTAGACCTAATATTAACCAACAGGCCAGACCGCATATCAAATATAAGGGTTGGGGGTCACTTGGGGAATAGTGATCACAAAATAAATACGTGTCCTTGATCAAGATGTTAATGCTGTGTATTAGTGTGTGGAAAAACTGCAGGGTATTACAGTTCAAGCAAAATGGATGAGATTTATATAAATCTGATGTCTACTGGGCATTGTGACGCTGCAGAAATTGACCTGCGGTGCTATTTTCAAAGTCTCCCAAACCTTGCGGTCCACTATAATACGCACTTCCAACAATACTGTATCGCAACAAAAAACGGAAGCTAAAAGGCAAAATAATAAGTTTTCATGTATCTATATATATAATTGTCTAAGGGGTACTTCCGTCTTTCTGTCGGCAACTTCCGTCACGGATATTCATTCGCTGATTGGTCTCGCCAGCTGCCTGTCATGGCTGCCATGACCAATCAGCGACGGGCACAGTCCGATTAGTCCCTCCCTACTCCCCTGCAGTCACTGCCCGGCGCCCACTCCATACTCCCCGCAGTCACGGCTCACACAGGGTTAATGCCAGCGGTAACAGACCGCGTTATGCCACGGGTAACTCACTCCGTTACCGCCGCTATTAACCCTGTGTGACCAAGTTTTTACTATTGAGGCTGCCTATGCAGGTAAAAACATCTAATGTTAAAAATAATTTAAAAAAAATAACAAATCATTATATACTCACTTTCCGACGCTCCGGTGACCGGTCCATGCAAGCGGCAGGTTCCGGTGCTAAGGTTGGTGTGCGACAAGGACCTGCCATGACGTCACGGTCATGTGATCGCGACGTCATCGCAGGCCCTGCGCGCCTGCGCGAGAAGGGCCTTCTGTGACGTCGCGGTCATGTGACCGCGAAGTCATCACACCCTCGGACCGGAGCTGCCGCCTGAACCGAACACAGGCGACAGAACTACAAGGGGCCCCTCGGAAGGTGAGTATATGTTTATTTTTTAACCTGTGACATACGTAGCTGGGCAATATACTACATGGCTGGGCAATATACTACATGGCTCTGTGCTGTATACTACGTCGCTGTGCAATATACTACGTGGCTCTGTGCTGTATACTACGGCACTGGGCAATATACTACATCACTGGGCAATATACCACGTAACTGGGCAATATACTACATGGCTGGGCAATATACTACGTCACTGGGCAATATACTATGTAACTGGGCAATATACTACGTGGCTGTGCAATATACTACGTAACTGGGCAATATACTACGTGGCTGTATACTACGTCGCTGTGCAATATACTACGTGGCTCTGTGCTGTATACTACGTCGCTGTGCAATATACTACGTGGCTCTGTGCTGTATACTACGTCACTGGGCAATATACTACGTAACTGGGCAATATACTACGTCACTGGGCAATATACTACGTAACTGGGCAATATACTACGTGGCTATGCATATTCTAGAATACCCGATGCGTTAGAATCGGGCCACATCTAGTCCTTTAATAAGATGTCATAACACCACAACCCCTTATTGTATATTAATCACATGAGGTAAAGAGTTTTTTTCAAAACAATATTTATTTATTTATTTATTTATACCAAACAATTCATTAATATAGAACTAGAGTACCACAAACCAAGCAGGTTTAATGGAGGAATATAACCAGGTATATTTATAAATAGCACTTACAATATAGACAAAATATAAAAACTACCATAGTAGATGTCGTGTATATCCTTATATTATATCATATTTTCCATACCAAATGTTATATATAATAGACTAAACAGGATAACTGACCCTCCAGGTAGAAAGCAAGCAAAACTAACAAGGGCCCACTCCAATACAAAAGACCAATTTACCCTGGGTAATCATTAGGACTAGTATACAGATTTATAAAAAACCGGCCAGTGCCATACAAAAACAGTCCTACCAAGGAAAAAGGGCGTTATATTTAAACCAAAGTTAGGGGACCTGTGTCAGCAATAACTTACATTAATAGATGAATTTAGCCTGGTATCTCCACCTGCCACCCCGACGCGCGTTTCGTTGTTTTCTCTTCTTCAGGAGGCCTCCTTAGTTCTATATTAATGAATTGTTTGGTATAAATAAATAAATAAATATTGTTTTGAAAAAAACTCTTTACCTCATGTGATTAATATACAATAAGGGGTTGTGGTGTTATGATGAATATAGAGTTATATTATATTTGATCCAGTGGTGTTTAATTCTTTAATAAGATGTGTAGTAGAGGGGCTACAAGGACTTTAAACTTCAGGAGGGCAAATTTCCAACAGATGATAGATGATCTTGGTGCAATTAACTGGCACGATATCCTGAGACATAAAAATACACAAAGAAAATGGGAGACGTTTATTAGCATCCTGGATAGGACCTGTGCACAGTATATACCGTATGGGAATAAACATAGTAGAAATAGGAGGAAACCAATATGGCTAAATAGAGCTGTAAGGGGCGCAATAAGTGACAAAAAGAAAGCATTTAGAGAATTAAAGGAAGTAGGTAGTGATGAGGCATTAAATAAATACAGCAAATTAAATAAATTCTGTAAAAAGCATACTTTAGATTTATAAACCACAGCTGAAAAATTGTGTGTAAAAATAATGCACTAAAAGGCAGGTCACCTAAATTAGCTAATTGGTGTATAAATGCTGCTGAAAATCTTCAGCATCAAACAGACCAAATATGCAACTGTTACACCCCACATTTCTGGTTGTTACAGTGGCATTGATTTCCTCACGGGGAAGGTGATGTCATGCTTGGAAGCGATGAAGGATCTCTTTTATCAGGTAATCACAAGCATGCAACATGTTCATACTCCAGGCCAGAATGGGGAGCTCTGATCCAGCTTGTGGGTGGCTTCCCTATATATATTCTGGCTTGGTGGGAAAGTCAGACAGTCTGTTAGAGAGACAGACGAGATGGCACTAGTGGGGCCGTGCAGCCACGAAGGTGCTGCAGCTCCTGGAAAGAGAGAAGAGAGAGCAGAACAGATTGTAGAGAGCGTGTCACAGGTGACCGCCGTCGTGACATATCCCTTTAAGTACCAGACCCGGTACTGAGTACCCCACGTCCCTGACGGGGCGTTCCTCAACATGGGAATTTAACCTAAGAAGTGTGTCCAACATTTTTGTCCATAAAGAGAATATCACAGTCATTTTTAGCAAAATAAGATTTTTAATGCTTTATCAATTTGTTTGGTTTTTAGTCCCAACACATTTCTCTAGCACAATACTCTGGTCCTTAGGGGATTGAATAGGGAACAAATAATGGATAGCAATAATGCACCATAGATAATGGGCAGCAAGGCCATCATGCCGATGTAAAGGTAACCAGACCCATGATAGGGTCGCTCACTGCCCCCTCTTCCCAGTGTTGGTGGTCTGGCTTTGTGCTCAGCTTTTATTGCAAGCTGCATTTAGATGGGAAAATTCATGGCAGAAAGATTATTACTCCTCATGAACACCAATTTGTGAGGGAAGATTCAGCAAATAAACTGCATTCATTGCTTAATTGTAATGTAATTATCTAATATATATAGTTTGTGTGTCCATTTCTTATAGTTTTCCAAACCTCTGCTTGTGGTCAGTGAATGGGAATTCTTCTTTTTCAGAGGATGACTTTCTGCTGTATCTTTTATTCCAGTATATAAGGGCTCGTTCAGACAAACATACTATACGGACATGTGCAGAGTGAAAATCAGAGAGCACACAGACCAATGTAATTCAATGTGGATGCTCAAATGAACCGAGCGTCTGTGTGAAAAAAATCACAAACTGCCCTCAGTATTAGCTGCCCCCCAAAATTGAATCCCATTGGATTCATCAATGTGGCATCCGTTTTTTACAGATATTTCCATTATTAACATTGGATATTGTATGTGATCATGCACATTTTGCAACGTTTATGTATAAAAATAGATGCCATACGGATGTCACTTTGGACGTAAAATACGGACAGCATATGACACGCTGATGACAATGCAGATGTAAATTGTCCAAGCTTTCTGGGTGCAAATCAAATGATTTTTCATACACTCCTCTGATGCAGACTTAAGGATGGTTACCGTCTTCAGATCATTAGTTTCAAGTAATCTTTATGGAAATGTAAAAAATGAGCGGAACTGAAGAGCTGAATTTGGGACGAGTGACTCAACATGTCACCAGGTCAAACCCAGAAATTCTGGCATAGGTTTTTACAGGCCGTCAGAATCGGATCATACATTCCTTCCGAAATGACCTATTTTATCCATTGCACAACACGATGCTGCATTTTCCCACTCTGTCTGTTCATTATTACCCACACATACTACAGCTGGGTATTTTCATTGCAGTGACCAACACAAAGACTTTTATATCAGCCAAACAGAAAGTAATTGATTGCATCTTCCAATATCTGCATCTATGTTCAATGAAACAATTACAAACTACACAAAATGTGCTCATGTTTTCTTTAGACTCCTAGGAAATGAAAATTGTCATGTCACCGGTCGTTTGTACTTGATTCAGGGGCAGACATACCGCCAATGCAGCTGTACCGGGGCCCGGAGGTGGAGGAGGGCCCCTGCAGGGCAGCTAATACTGAGGGCAATCTGGCCTGTTTCTCAGAGCTTTAGGCTCCGGGGGCCCAAGGCCAGATTGCCCTTATCAGTGGCAGGCAGGGAGTAATCCCTGCAGCTCCGCTGTCTACAGGAGAGAGTAGCAGCGAGCAGAGCTGCAGGGATCCGGCCTCTGCTTCCTGCCCATCACTTTCTTTTTCTTCCTGACACAGGTGTGCATGGCTTGATGATGTCAGCAAGCAGCACACGCCTGTGTGTTATGACCCCAATGGCAGAGGGTCTCTGCAATAAATACCAAGTCTGCAAACACAAAAAACCAGCTCATAGGGCAGTGGTAACTGGGCTGACCGTATAGCTAATCCTAGCACCACAAATAGCAGCAGCCGGGGAACGTGCCTACGTTGGTTCTAGACGTCTCGCGCCAGCCGGAGAACTAACTAACCCTAGAAGGGAAAAGATAGACCTTTCTTGCCTCCAGAGAAAAGACCCCAAAAGTTGGATACAAGCCCCCAACAAATAATAACGGTGAGGTAAGAAGAAAAGACAAACGTAAGAATGAACTAGGTATTTAGCAAAGAGAGGCCCACTGACTAATAGCAGAATATAGTAAGATGACTTATACGGTCAGCAAAAACCCTATCAAAAATATCCACGCTGGATATTCAAGAACCCCCGAACCGTCTAACGGACCGGGGGGAGAATACCAGCCCCCTAGAGCTTCCAGCAAAATCAGGAATCACATTTAGTACAAGCTGGACAAAAAATAAGAGCAATACAAATAACCAAAAAACAAGGAAGCAGGACTTAGCTTAATTTTGCATGAACCAGGACCAGCAGACAGGAGCAAACAGAAAGGACTGATTACAACGATGCCAGGCACCAGACTAAGAATTCAGGAAGTTCATATAGCAACACCCCTGGACTAACGACCCAGGTGGGTGCCAAACTAGGGAAAGACAATCTCAGAGTCATACCACTAGTGACCACAAGAGGGAGCCAAAAAAGTCTAATTCACAACAGTACCCCCCCTTTAAGGAGGGGTCACCGAACCCTCACCAAGACCACCAGGGCGATCAGGATGAGCAGCGTGAAAGGCACGAACTAAATCGGCCGCATGCACATCAGAGGCAACCAACCAGGAATTATCCTCCTGACCATAGCCCTTCCACTTGACCAGATACTGAAGCCTCCGTCTGGAGAGACGAGAATCCAAGATTTTCTCCACCACGTACTCCAACTCGCCCTCAACCAACACCGGAGCAGGAGGCTCAACAGAAGGAACCACAGGTACAACGTACCGCCGCAACAAAGACCTATGGAACACGTTGTGAATGGCAAACGACACCGGAAGATCCAAGCGAAAGGACACAGGATTAAGGATTTCCAATATCTTGTAAGGACCGATGAAGCGAGGCTTGAATTTAGGAGAGGAGACCTTCATAGGAACAAATCGAGAAGACAGCCACACCAAATCCCCAACACGAAGTCGGGGACCCACACCGCGGCGGCGGTTGGCAAAACGCTGAACCTTCTCCTGTGACAACTTCAAGTTGTCCACCACATGATTCCAAATCTGCTGCAACCTATCCACCACAGAATCTACCCCAGGACAGTCAGAAGGCTCCACATGTCCCGAGGAAAAACGAGGATGGAAACCAGAGTTGCAGAAAAATGGCGAGACCAAAGTAGCGTAACTAGCCCGATTATTAAGGGCAAACTCAGCCAACGGCAAGAAAGTCACCCAATCATCCTGATCCGCAGAAACAAAACACCTCAAATAAGCCTCCAAAGTTTGATTAGTTCGCTCCGTTTGTCCATTAGTCTGAGGATGAAAGGCAGACGAAAACGACAAATCAATGCCCATCTTAGCACAAAAGGATCGCCAGAACCTGGAAACAAACTGGGATCCTCTGTCAGACACGATATTCTCAGGAATGCCGTGTAAACGAACCACATTCTGAAAGAACAAAGGAACCAGATCGGAAGAGGATGGCAGCTTAGGCAAAGATACCAAATGGACCATCTTGGAAAAGCGATCACATACCACCCAGATGACAGACATGCCCTGAGACACCGGAAGATCTGAAATGAAATCCATGGAAATGTGTGTCCAAGGCCTCTTCGGGACAGGCAAGGGCAAGAGCAACCCGCTGGCACGAGAACAGCAAGGCTTAGCTCGAGCACAAGTCCCACAGGACTGCACAAATGACCGCACATCCCGTGACAAGGAAGGCCACCAAAAGGACCTAGCCACCAAATCTCTGGTGCCAAAAATTCCCGGATGCCCTGCCAACACCGAGGAATGAACCTCGGAAATGACTCTGCTGGTCCATTTAACAGGAACAAACAGTCTGTCAGGTGGACAAGAGTCAGGTCTACCAGCCTGAAATCTCTGCAACACACGTCGCAAATCCGGAGAAATGGCTGACAAGATTACTCCCTCTTTAAGAATACCAACTGGTTCTGCGACTCCAGGAGAGTCAGGCACAAAGCTCCTTGAAAGAGCATCAGCCTTCACATTCTTTGAACCTGGTAAATACGAGACCACAAAGTCAAAACGAGAGAAAAACAATGACCAACGGGTCTGTCTAGGATTCAGGCGTTTAGCAGACTCGAGATACATCAGATTTTTGTGATCAGTCAAGAGACCACCACACGATGCTTAGCACCCTCGAGCCAATGACGCCACTCCTCAAATGCCCACTTCATGGCCAGCAACTCCCGATTGCCAACATCATAATTCCGCTCAGCAGGCGAAAACTTCCTAGAGAAAAAAGCACATGGTCTCATTACAGAGCAACCAGGGCCTCTCTGCGACAAAACGGCCCCTGCCCCAATCTCAGAAGCATCCACTTCAACCTGAAAGGGAAGTGAGACATCAGGCTGGCACAAAACAGGCGCTGAAGTAAACCGGCGCTTCAACTCTTGGAAAGCCTCCACGGCTGCAGGAGCCCAGTTAGCAACATCAGAACCTTTCTTGGTCATATCCGTCAAAGGTTTAACAACGCTAGAAAAATTAGCGATAAAACGACGGTAGAAGTTAGCAAAGCCCAAGAACTTCTGAAGACTCTTAACTGACGTGGGTTGAGTCCAATCATGAATAGCTCGGACCTTGACTGGGTCCATCTCCACCGCAGAAGGGGAGAAAATAAAACCCAAAAAGGGAACCTTCTGTACTCCAAAGAGACACTTTGAGCCCTTAACAAACAAAGCATTCTCACGCAAAACCTGAAACACCATCCTGACCTGCTCTACATGCGAGTCCCAATCATCAGAAAAAAACAGAATATCATCCAGATAAACAATCATAAATTTATCCAGATACTTCCGGAAAATATCATGCATAAAGGACTGAAACACTGAAGGAGCATTAGTGAGCCCAAAAGGCATCACCAAGTACTCAAAATGACCTTCGGGCGTATTAAATGCAGTTTTCCATTCATCTCCTTGCTTAATGCGCACAAGGTTGTACGCACCACGAAGATCTATCTTGGTGAACCACTTGGCACCTTTAATCCGGGCAAACAAGTCCGACAACAGAGGCAAAGGATACTGAAATTTAACAGTGATTTTATTCAGAAGCCGATAGTCAATACAAGGTCTCAAAGATCCGTCCTTCTTGGCCACAAAAAAGAATCCTGCACCAAGAGGGGAAGAGGATGGACGGATATTCCCCTTCTCCAGAGATTCCTTGATATACGAACGCATTGCGGTATGCTCAGGTACAGACAGATTAAATAATCTTCCCTTAGGAAATTTACTACCCGGAATCAAATCTATCGCGCAGTCACAGTCCCTATGAGGAGGAAGAGCACTGGACCTGGACTCGCTGAATACATCCTGATAATCAGTCAAATACTCAGGAACTTCCGAAGGAGTAGAGGAAGCAATAGACACCGGTGGGGAATCACCATGAATTCCCTGACAGCCCCAACTTGACACAGACATTGCCTTCCAATCCAAGACTGGATTATGGGTCTGTAACCATGGCAGACCCAAAACGACCAAATCATGCATTTTATGCAGAACAAGAAAACGAATCACCTCCCGATGTTCAGGAGTCATGCACATGGTTACCTGTGTCCAAAACTGCGGTTTATTTTCCGCCAATGGCGTAGCATCAATACCTCTAAGAGGGATAGGATTTACCAATGGCTCAAGAACAAAACCACAGCGCTTGGCAAACGACAGATCCATAAGACTCAGGGCAGCACCTGAATCCACAAACGCCATAACAGGGTAGGAAGACAATGAGCAAATTAAAGTCACAGACAAAATAAATTTAGGTTGCAAATTACCAATGGCGACAGGGCTAACAACCCTTGTAAGGCGTTTAGAGCATGCTGATATAACATGTGTAGAATCACCACAGTAAAAACACAACCCATTCTGCCGTCTATGATTTTTCCGTTCATTTCTAGTCTGAATTCTATCACATTGCATTAAATCAGGTGTTTGTTCAGACAACACCACCAGAGGATTAGCAGTTTTGCGCTCCCGCAAACGCCGGTCAATTTGAATAGCCAGCGCCATGGAATCATTCAGACTTGTAGGAATGGAGAAACCCACCATCACATTCTTAATGGCTTCAGAAAGGCCATTTCTGAAATTTGCGGCCAGAGCACACTCATTCCACTGAGTAAGCATGGACCATTTCCGAAATTTTTGGCAATACACTTCAGCTTCATCCTGGCCCTGAGAAATAGCCAGCAAGGCTTTTTCTGCCTGAATTTCAAGATTGGGTTCCTTGTAAAGCAATCCGAGCGCCAGAAAAAACGCATCAATATTCGCCAATGCCGGATCTCCTGGCGCTAGCGAGAAAGCCCAATCCTGAGGGTCGCCCTGCAAGAAAGAGACAACAATTTTAACTTGCTGAGCTGAGTCTCCAGACGAACGGGGTCTCAGAGAAAGAAACAATTTACAATTATTCCTGAAATTCCTAAACTTAAATCGATCTCCAGAGAACAGTTCAGGAATAGGTATTTTAGGTTCAGACATAGGACTACTGGTAACAAAATCTTGTATGCCCTGCACACAAGCAGCAAGCTGATCCACACTTGTAATCAGAGTCTGGACATTCATGTCTGCAGCAAGCTTAAGCCACTCAGAGGTAAAGGGGAGGAAGAAAGAGAGGAAAAAAAAAAAAAACTCAGAATTTCCTTTCTTATTATCCCACTTCTGCAATGCATTAAACATTCAACTTAGGCCTGGCATACTGTTATGACCCCAATGGCAGAGGGTCTCTGCAATAAATACCAAGTCTGCAAACACAAAAAACCAGCTCATAGGGCAGTGGTAACTGGGCTGAGCGTATAGCTAATCCTAGCACCACAAATAGCAGCAGCCGGGGAACGTGCCTACGTTGGTTCTAGACGTCTCGCGCCAGCCGGAGAACTAACTAACCCTAGAAGGGAAAAGATAGACCTTTCTTGCCTCCAGAGAAAAGACCCCAAAAGTTGGATACAAGCCCCCAACAAATAATAACGGTGAGGTAAGAAGAAAAGACAAACGTAAGAATGAACTAGGTATTTAGCAAAGAGAGGCCCACTGACTAATAGCAGAATATAGTAAGATGACTTATACGGTCAGCAAAAATCCTATCAAAAATATCCACGCTGGATATTCAGGAACCCCCGAACCGTCTAACGGCCCGGGGGGAGAATACCAGCCCCCTAGAGCTTCCAGCAAAATCAGGAATCACATTTAGTACAAGCTGGACAAAAAATAAGAGCAATACAAATAACCAAAAAACAAGGAAGCAGGACTTAGCTTAATTTTGCATTAACCAGGACCAGCAGAAAGGACTGATTACAACGATGCCAGGCACCAGACTAAGAATTCAGGAAGTTCATATAGCAACACCCCTGGACTAACGACCCAGGTGGGTGCCAAACTAGGGAAAGACAATCTCAGAGTCATACCACTAGTGACCACAAGAGGGAGCCAAAAAAGTCTAATTCACAACACCTGTGTCAGCGAAAAAGCTGCAGGCGGCGATGATGACAATGCTGAGGGGGAACAGACAGAGAGGTAAAAGTTGTTGTGTTGTTTTTTTTAAGCAATACACTGGGGATAGGACACTGATAGGTGGCGGAGGAGAGGACAATAAGGTGTGATGGGGAGAGGACAAGTGAGGTGGGGAATAACAATGATGGGACTGGTGGAGAGGACATTGAATTGTGCTGGGAGAGAACAATGATGAGCATAGGGGAGCACAAATATGAGGGTGAGGGAGAACAATGGTGGGATAGTGGAGAGGACACTGAGGTGTGGTGGGGAAAGGTATGTTGGGGATGGTGGAGAGGACACAGATGAGGTGGGGGAGAACAATGATCGGGTGGTGGAGAGGACAATAAGGGCAGTGGGGAAGAGGACAATGATGGGGTGTGGGTAAGAGGACAGTGATGAATGTAGGGGAGAAGACAATCATGGATGTGGGGGAGAGGACAATGATTGATGTGGGGGTGAACAATCATGGATGTGGGGGAGATGACAATGAAGGGGGTGGGGAGAAGATAATGAGGGGGTGGGGAATTAGGATGGGAGTAAGTGGCTTCTAATGGACTTATGAACGGGGGAGAGGGAGGACTTTAGATATGGATGTAAAATGAATTAGGCGGTGGAGGAGGGTGCTAAGTCCCTGATAGCGTCTTTCCCCATCTTACAATTCATTATGACACTCTTAGGGACTTAAAATTTATTGTGGAGATGAGGGGGTAAGGTGCATAGGACACTTTATAATGAATTGAAAGGTTGGAGAAGGCTCTGTCGGGGAGTTGTAATGGATTGGGAGGTGGCGGAGGATGCTCAGTACCTGATAGCATCATAATGAATTTTGGGTGGGAGAAGATGCTATCAAGTATGTATAATGAATGGGGGGGGGGACACAGGACACGGACTAAGGTTATGTGCACACGTTCAGGATTTGCAAGAGAAAATTCTGCTGGATGTCACATTTTTCCCATGCTTTTGTTACGTATTTTTCCCCATTAGTATGGGTGAAATACGCTGCAATAATTGACATTATGCACATTTGAATCTGCTGCAAGTCTGCGAGGAAAAAATAAGCAACATGTGCATGAGACTTCAGTGATCTCATTCACTTTTCCTGTACTGTAAAACCTTGCACATTTTCCGTGTGCACATACCCTAACAGTTAATTGGGGAGAGTCACAGACTGAATAATTTATATTAATGGGTGGTGGAGATTATAGTTAATGGGGGGTACAGTGCTGCTTATCACTTTATATATTGATTGGTGCGTGGCTAATAGAATATTAATCACGGATTACATATCTGTATTCAAGGGTGCAGTGCGGGGGAGATACATGTATATATACAATGTATGTGACCTTGTTATTTTTAGGGCTGCAATGATCATAGTAACAAGACGAGTCATGGCTGGGAGATGTCGACATGAATGTCTGACCAAATGGAGAAGAAACAGCAAAAAACAAGTCTAAACAGTCGAGATGTCAGCGGTACGTACCTGGATGTAGATATTTTTCTGTATCTGCACTGTGTGACGTGGAGTGATGTTATCTGTAAAATCCCTTATTCTACATTCTCACATTTGTGTGCTTCCAGGTTTTCTATCAGACAGCACATGAACTTGTAGAGTTTCATAGGTCCATTCACATATCTGAGAATGAGATTCGTGAAGGTCAGAGAATATCCTGTTCTGATCTGATTTTGAGGATCAGAGTAGGAAATGCTCAATGAATCTGTAAAAGACAATAGCACACAGACAATGAACATAGATACAGGAATTTAGCCTTATTATGTGTAGTATATAGTGTACTCACTTATTATGTATAGTGCCCTCCTTAGTTACATAGTTTCCTCTTTTATTATGTACTAGCTGTACTACCCGGCTTCGCCCGGGTTAATGACTGCTGTTAGCAAAATAGAATGTGTTAACAAAAATTTATTCTGCACACAAAAACCACAAAACAAATAGATAGAAATGTAATTATTAAAAGGCAAAAACTAAGCTAATAGAAGCATTTCTTAACATATATTAGCTTTGTTATACTGAGAATGTCTTTGTTGCCTATATTAACCAATCAGAGCTCAGATTAATTAACTGTAGCAAAATAGAAGCTGAGCTGTGATTGGTTGCTATTGGCAGCCTGATAAATCCCCAGCCAACAGGAAGCCCTCCCCCCTGGCAGTATATACTAGCTCACACATACACATAATAGACAGGTCATGTGACTGACAGCTGCCGTATTTCCTATATGGTACATTTGTTGCTCTTGTAGTTTGTCTGCTTATTAATCAGATTTTTATTTTTGAAGGACAATACCAGAATTGTGTGTGTTTTAGGGCGAGTTTCATGTGTCAAGTTGTGTGAGATGAGTTTTGTGTGGTGACATGCGTGTAGCAACTTTTTGTGTGTCGAGTTGCATGTGACAGGTTAGTGTAGCAAGTTGTGTGCAGCAAGATTTGTGCATGGCGAGTTTTGCGCGTGGCGAGTTTTATGTGTGGTGCGTTTTGAGAATGTGCAAGTTTTGCGTGAGGCAACTTTTGCATGTGGTGCAACTTTTGTACATGTGGCAATTTTTCTGTGTGTGCAAGTTTTGCATGAGGTGAGTTTTCCATGAGGTGAGTTTTGCACGTGTGGCGAGTTTTGCGTGAGCCTAGTTTTGCATATGGCGAGTTTTGCATGTAGCGAGTTTTGCGCGTGGCGAGTTTTGAGTGGTGACTTTTGTGTTTCGACTTTTATGTGGCGAGGTTGGTGTGTGTTGTGAAATGTGTGCTGAGGGTGGTATATGTGTTCAAGCACGTGGTAGTGTGTGGCGCATTTTGTGTGTGTGTTCATATCCCCGTGTGTGGTAAGTATCCCATGTCGGGGCCCCACCTTAGCAACTGTACGGTATATACTCTTTGGCGCCATCGCTCTCATTCTTTAAGTCCCCATTGTTCACATCTGGCAGCTGTCAATTTTCCTCCAACACTTTTCCCTTCACTTTTTCCCCATTATGTAGATAGGGGCAAAATTGTTTGGTGAATTGGAACGCGCGGGGTTAAAATTTCACCTCACAACATAGCCTATGACGCTCTCGGGGTCCAGACGTGTGACTGTGCAAAATTTTGTGGCTGTAGCTGCGACGGTGCAGATGCCAATCCCGGACATACACACATACATACATACACACATTTAGCTTTATATATTAGATATACCTGTATGTAATCTCCTGTATATAGTATATACCTGTGTGTCATCTCACCTATATATAGTATATATCTGTGTGTCATCTCCTCCTGTATATAGTATATACCTGTATGTCATCTCCTCCTATACATAGCATATGCCTGTATGTCATCTCCTCCTGTATATACTATATACCTGTAGATAATCTGTTCCTGTATATAGTATATACCTGTGTGTCATCTCCTCCTGTATATAGTATATACCTGTATGTCATCTCTTCCTGTATGTAGTATGTACCTGTATGTCATCTCCTCCTCTATATAGTATATACCTGTGTGTCATCTCTCCTGTATATAGTATATATCTGTGTGTCATCTCCTCCTGTATATAGTATATACCTGTGTGTCATCTCCCCTGTAAATAGTATATACCTGTGTGTCATCTCCTCCTGTATATAGTATATACCTGTATGTCATCTCCTCCTGTATATACTTTATACCTGTGTGTCATCTCTCCTGTATATAGTATATGCCTGTGTGTCATCTCCCCTGTATATAGTATATACCTGTGTGTCATCTCTCCTGTATATAGTATATATCTGTGTGTCATCTCCTCCTGTATATAATATATACCTGTATGTCATCTCTCCTGTATATAGTATATATCTGTGTGTCATCTCCTCCTGCATATAGTATATACCTGTGTGTCATCTCCCCTGTAAATAGTATATACCTGTGTGTCATCTCCTCCTGTATATAGTATATATCTGTATGTCATCTCCTCCTGTATTAGACCTCGTTCACACGTTATTTGGTCAGTATTTTTACCTCAGTATTTGTAAGCTAAATTGGCAGCCTGATAAATCCCCAGCCTACAGGAAGCCCACCCCCTGGCAGTATATATTAGCTCACACATACACATAATAGACTGGTCATGTGACTGACAGCTGCCGGATTCCTATATGGTACATTTGTTGCTCTTGTAGTTTGTCTGCTTATTAATCAGATTTTTATTTTTGAAGGATAATACCAGACTTGTGTGTGTTTTAGGGCGAGTTTCGTGTGTTAAGTTGTGTGTGTTGAGTTGCGTGTGGCGACATGCATGTAGCGACTTTTGTGAGATGAGTTTTGTGTGGCGACATGCGTGTAACAACTTTTTGTGTGTCGAGTTGCATGTGACAGGTTAGTGTAGCAAGTTGTGTGCAGCAAGTTTTGCACATGGCGAGTTTTGCGCGTGGCGAGTTTTATGTGTGGTGCCTTTTGAGTATGTGCAAGTTTTGTGTGAGGCAACTTTTGCATGTGTTGCAACTTTTGTGCATGTGGCAATTTTTCCGCGTGTGCAAGTTTTGCGTGTGGCGAGTTTTCCATGTGGCGAGTTTTGCATGTGGAGAGTTTTGCGCGTGGCGAGTTTTGAGCGGCGACTTTTGTGTTTCGACTTTTATGTGGCGAGGTTGGTGTATGTGTGGGGAAATGTGCGCTGACGGTGGTATATGTGTTCGAGCACGTGGTAGTGTGTGGCGCATTTTGTGTGTGTGTTCATATCCCCGTGGTGGTGTGGTGATTATCCCATGTTGGGGCCCCACCTTAGCAACTGTACGGTATATACTCTTTGGCGCCATCGCTGTCATTCTTTAAGTCCTCATTGTTCACATCTGGCAGCTGTTAATTTGCCTCCAACACTTTTCCTTTCATTTTTTCCCCATTATGTAGATAGGGGCAAAATTGTTTGGTGAATTGGAAAGCGCGGGGTTAAAATTTCACCTCACAACATAGCTATGACGCTCTCAGGGTCCAGACGTGTGACTGTGCAAAATTTTGTGGCTGCAGCTGCGACGGTTCAGATGCCAATCCCGGACATACATACATACATACACACATACACACATTCAGCTTTATATATTAGATAACACCATCCCTTATTACGTACCATCCTCTCTAGTTATATATAGTGCGGTCCCTTAGCTTCCTCTGCTGTTATGCACAGTGTTGCCCCTTACATAGCGTATTCTTGTTATTTTTCTTAACAAGGGCATTGTGTGATAAGGGACAGTGATATACATAATAAAGGAGACTATATAAGCTTTGTCGCCATAAAAGGAGGGGGCCCAGAGACATATCTTGCACAGGGGCCCCAAGCTGTCAGTGTCCGCCCCTGACTTGATTCATTGTCTACTGTTTTTAGTGCAACCAAACCCTACATCCATGCAGAACGTGCACATATCCACTTTTATGGCATCATGCCCTTTCTTGCTATTAAGCTGCGATCACACTTTGTATTCAAGGACTGATAATACACAGGACGAAGGGAACTGCACCAAAAAGGGACTCTGTGTAAATTTGTATGCCGCAATTGCTTGCTTATTACACAGTAAAGCCGAACATGTTGAACAGGACCTAGGGTCTCTTTCATATCTGTAGCTGCAGCCAGATCGGGCCCCATGCATGGGGAGGTAACAAGGACTCTCAAACTACAAGTGAGAAAAAAACGAACTCCACAGCACAACACCCCACACATGTCTGACTCCTGTTTAGAAGAGGGGTTTCAGGGCAAAGAAAACTCCATTCCGGCTCACAGCAAACCGTGTCGGATACCCCTTCAAACGCATACTAACACACAAAGGACATAAGATCAACAAGGTCTAATAGGTTATGTCTAAGTGAATCCATAAGGCCTTATTCTGATGGCTGTGAATCAGATACCCATTAAAGTCAATGATGCTATTCACATGTCTGTGTTATTTTGCAGACCGTGCATTTGCAAAAAAAATCTGGAGACAAGTCTGATTTTGATCGGAGTCATGGAATAAAATTACCAATACAAGTCCATGGATCTGTGCAAATCATGGACAGGACAATGCACGGATGGCATTGTGTAATCTGAGATTAACAATGCAATGTAGGGGGAAAGCTTTGTAAAACACTTATGGTAAAAGCAAATAAAGTGACCAAACACTAAGGCTACTTTCACACATCAGTTTTTTGCCATCAGGCACAATCATGGGAATTTTGAAAAAAAACGGATCCGGCAAAAGTTGCCGCCGGATCCGTTTTTTTTTCTCATCGACTTGTATTAGCGCCGGATTGCCTCATGTTTCATCTGTTTTTTGGCGGATCCATTGAAAATTCTTTTTCCGGCGGCCGGAGAAAACGTACATAGGAATGTTTTTTTCTGTCTGGCAAAAAAACGGCCAGTGATGGATCTGGCGAAAAACAAATCCATATTTTTTACACAAATCATGCATTTTCCATTCTGGTCTCTTTCTCCCTCTCTCTCTCCTCCCCAGAACAGAAAGTCCAAACTCTATCCCCGGGTATAAAAAAAAAACAAAAACAAAAAAAAAACGTATCCAGCAAAAAAAACCGGATCAGTCGCATCAGTTTTTCACAATTTGATGTGTGAAAGTAGCCTAATATAAATCAGATTCAAAACACTGAGGAAACAAACCAATTCATGGATGTCTGAATGAGTCCTAAGAAATAGCGCTAGATACAAACTGATTGGCTCTAATGATAACTCCAAATCGAGGATCGTATCCTCATGAGCCTATTTCTGTGTTACTATCTGGTTCCACTAGAGGATTCTATGGAGGATTAACATGACCTGGAGATGAATTACTAAGACAATATTAATATAAATCAAATCTGTTTCCTTTGTGATTACCTTAAAGTGGTTGTCTGGTCTAAATTGACAAATCTACAGTCACTCTGTGTGACTGCACACTTATGAATTTGCCGATTTAATGGTATCTATGAGTTATACATGCTTCAGGCCAGAGCCCAACTAGTGGGCACGGCTTCGCTCCATACACTTGTATTGTGTGAAGCAGCGCCCACTGGACAGCCGCATGAACAGGTTGGACGCGTCACTAGACGGGTGGCTACCTCGCTCAATACAAGTGTATTGAGGGAGGCGGCGCCCGCTAGTTGGGTTCTGGCCGGGAGTATGCATATTACATACATACCCGCCAGTCCCGGCTCAGAAGTAGGCGAATCCTCACAGCACACACTGCGTGTACTGGAGGGGATTCATAAGTCTGAAGTCACATAGAGTAATTGCAGACTTATACATTTAGACCAGACAGCTCCTTTAAAAATATATTTGTTCTAAATGCCAGGGAGCACTACACAAATTAGTGATTTTTTCTTTGTAAAAGTTGCTATCCAGGTGCCATTAGCGATTTATTGCAACTTTTCTTTATAAATCAGATAAGTGGCACCACTGGAGGCAATGTTTCTATATTCTGGAGGCCGCACGCAGACAATACCATGCCCACACTTGTTGGACTGAGTTTTCAAATAATTTGTTAATGAGGTACACATTAATTTGCAGGCTGATTGTTAAGGGTATGTGTCCACGGGCCATATTACATCCGGAATAGCTGCGGATTGAATGCTGTGTAGAGCCGCAGCCGCAAGGTAAAACACAGGGCCCTATGTGTGGGGTGTGGAGATTCCGGATGTGTGCAATGAACACATCCGGAATCATCGCATCTACAGAAGGGGGCGGCGCTTTGGGCGGAGCGAGTTTTCCGCTCCGTCCAAAGCGCCGGCCATCCTGAACGTGGACACATACCCTAATAGTGCCACAGTTTTGCTGTAAGAACTGCAGTAGTGCTGGAAAAATAATGCAACCAATTAATACTTGAGAATCCCACCCACTGTGTGGGCACAGTTTACTCAGCGAGTGATATGTGAATGTACCCTCAGCAGGGCCGGCTCCAGGTTTTCATGGGCCCTGGGTGAAAGAGTCCCGGTGGGCCCCTTTAACACATACCACAATTCAAAATGCACGGATACGGCAGAGAAATATAGGTATAGTACAATGCCAAAGATTTCACTTACTTCTTACATTACATGAGTGATATCTATTGTGCATTCTACATTAGCTCAGGAACCGGACAGTATAGTCCTCTATACAGAATAATGAGCCCCATATATTGCTCCAAACAGAATAATGAGCCCCGTATATTGCCCAATACAGTATAATGGCCCCATATAGTGCTCCAGAATACCCACAGAGCTACCTGCCAGCAGGTGCATTCGGCTATTAAAGGTACCCAATTACCTATGGAAGTGGGAACCATCTCTTTCACATGTCCAGGGAACCTGTCACTATGAAACTAAATTCCAATCTACAGGAACCATGTTATACTATAGAGCAGGAGGAGCTGACAGCTTTCCTTGTACAGTTGTGGCCAAAAGTATTGACACCCCTGCAATTCTGTCAGATAATACTCAGTTTCTTCCTGAAAATAATTGCAAACACAAATTCTTTGGTATTATTATCTTCATTTAATTTGTCTTAAATGAAAAAACACAAAAAGAATTGTCCTAAAGCCAAATTGGATATAATTCCACACCAAACATAAAGAGGGGGTGGACAAAAGTATTGGCACTGTTCGAAAAATCATGTGATGCTTCTCTAATTTGTGTAATTACCAGCACCTGTAACTTACCTGTGGCACCTATCAGGTGTTGGCAATAACTAAATCACACTTGCAGCCAGTTGACATGGATTAAAAGTTGACTCAACCTCTGTCCTGTGTCCTTGTGTGTACCACATTGAGCATGGAGAAAAGAAAGAAGACCAAAGAACTGTCTGAGGACTTGAGAAACCAAATTGTGAGGAAGCATGAGCAATCTCAAGGTTACAAGTCCATCTCCAAAGACCTGAATGTTCCTGTGTCTACCGTGCGCAGTGTCATCAAGACGTTTAAAGTCCATGGCACCGTGGCTAACCTCCCTAGATGTGGACGGAAAAGAAAAATTGACAAGAGATTTCAACGCAAGATTGTGCGGATGTTGGATAAAGAACCTCGACTAACATCCAAACAAGTTCAAGCTGCCCTGCAGTCCGAGGGTACAACAGTGTCAACCCGTACTATCCGACGGTGTCTGAATGAAAAGGGACTGCATGGTAGGAGACCCAGGAAGACCCCACTTCTTACCCCGAGACATAAAAAAGCCAGGCTGGAGTTTGCCAAAACTTACCTGAAAAAGCCTAAAACCTTTTGGAAGAATGTTCTCTGGTCAGATGAGACAAAAGTAGAGCTTTTTAGGCAAAGGCATCAACATAGAGTTTACAGGAGAAAAAAAAAGAGGCATTCAAAGAAAAGAACACGGTCCCTACAGTCAAACATGGCGGAGGTTCCCTGATGTTTTGGGGTTGCTTTGCTGCCTATGGCACTGGACTGCTTGACCGTGTGCATGGCATTATGAAGTCTGAAGACTACCAACAAATTTTGCAGCATAATGTAGGGCCCAGTGTGAGAAAGCTGGGTCTCCCTCAGAGGTCATGGGTCTTCCAGCAGGACAATGACCCAAAACACACTTCAAAAAGCACTAGAAAATGGTTTGAGAGAAAGCACTGGAGACTTCTAAGGTGGCCAGCAATGAGTCCAGACCTGAATCCCATAGAACAGAGGTCCCCAACCGCCGGTCCGCGGACCAGGACCGGGCCGTTGGGGTTTTTCAGCCGGTCCGCGGCGCCCCTGTTCAGCGGTCACGTGGGACCGCTCATTAGAGAAATGAATAGGCGGCTCCACCTCCCATAGGGGCGGAGCCGCATAATTCATTTCTCTAATCAGCGGTGCCGGTGACCGCTGACAGAGGAAGAGGCTGCGGCACCGAAGACCAGCTGTCCGGGGGAAGGAGCGGGACGCCGGGAGCAGGTAAGTATTACATATTCACCTGTCCTCGTTCCACACGCCGGGCGCTGTCTCCATCTTCCCGGCGTCTCTCCGCACTGACTGCAGGCAGAGGGCGCGATGACGCATATAGTGTGCGCGCCGCCCTCTGCCTGATCAGTCAGTGCAGAGAGACGCCGGGAAGATGGCGCCGAGGAGCTGCAAGCAAGACAGGTGAGTATGTGTTTTATTATTTTTATTGCAGCAGCAGCAGCACAGCTATGGGGCAATAATGGACGGTGCAGAGCACTATATGGCACAGCTATGGGGCAATAATGGTGCAGAGCACTATATGGCACAGCTATGGGGCAATAATGGTGCAGAGCACTATATGGCACAGCTATGGGGCAATAATGGTGCAGAGCACTGTATGGCACAGCTATGGGGCAATGGTGCAGAGCACTATATGGCACAGCTATGGGGCAATAATGGTGCAGAGCACTGTATGGCACAGCTATGGGGCAATGGTGCAGAGCACTATATGGCACAGCTATGGGGCAATAATGGTGCAGAGCACTATATGGCACAGCTATGGGGCAATGGTGCAGAGCACTATATGGCACAGCTATGGGGCAATAATGGTGCAGAGCACTATATGGCACAGCTATGGGGCAATAATGGTGCAGAGCACTGTATGGCACAGCTATGGGGCAATTATGAACGGTGCAGAGCACTATATGGCACAGCTATGGGGCAATTATGAACGGTGCAGAGCACTATATGGCACAGCTATGGGGCAATAATAAACGGTGCAGAGCACTGTATGGCACAGCTATGGGGCAATAATGGTGCAGAGCACTATATGGCACAGCTATGGGGCAATAATGGTGCAGAGCACTATATGGCACAGCTATGGGGCAATAATGGTGCAGAGCACTATATGGCACAGCTATGGGGCAATAATGGTGCAGAGCACTATATGGCACAGCTATGGGGCAATAATGGTGCAGAGCACTGTATGGCACAGCTATGGGGCAATGGTGCAGAGCACTATATGGCACAGCTATGGGGCAATAATGGTGCAGAGCACTGTATGGCACAGCTATGGGGCAATTATGAATGGTGCAGAGCACTATATGGCACAGCTATGGGGCAATTATGAACGGTGCAGAGCACTATATGGCACAGCTATGGGGCAATTATGAACGGTGCAGAGCACTATATGGCACAGCTATGGGGCAATAATAAACGGTGCAGAGCACTGTATGGCACAGCTATGGGGCAATAATGGTGCAGAGCACTATATGGCACAGCTATGGGGCAATTATGAACGGTGCAGAGCACTATATGGCACAGCTATGGGGCAATAATAAACGGTGCAGAGCACTATATGGCACAGCTATGGGGCAATAATGGTGCAGAGCACTATATGGCACAGCTATGGGGCAATTATGAACGGTGCAGAGCACTGTATGGCACAGCTATGGGGCAATAATAAACGGTGCAGAGCACTGTATGGCACAGCTATGGGGCAATAATGGTGCAGAGCACTATATGGCACAGCTATGGGGCAATAATGGTGCAAAGCACCAGGGAAACAAGCATGGTGCTCCCACTCATTCTGAACCTATGGTAAGTTGAATCACATTCTCATTATAAATGTCATAATTATATGATAAGTATGCACTAAGCTCCATCCCTCCATAACCCCACCCCCATATGACCAAAGCCCCGCCCCTGCCCCACCCCCACCGGGCCATGGAAAACTGGTCTTGCTTAAAGCCGGTCCCTGGTGCAAAAAAGGTTGGGGACCTCTGCCATAGAACACCTGTGGAGAGATCTAAAAATGGCAGTTTGGAGAAGGCACCCTTCAAATATCAGGGACCTGGAGCAGTTTGCCAAAGAAGAATGGTCTAAAATTCCATCAGAGCATTGTAAGAAACTCATTGATGGTTACCGGCAGCGGTTGGTCGCAGTTATTTTGGCTAAAGGTTGTGCAACCGAGTATTAGGCTGAGGGTGCCAATACTTTTGTCTGGCCCATTTTTGGAGTTTTGTGTGAAATGATCAATGTTTTGCTTTTTGCTTCATTTTCTTTTGTGTTTTTTCATTTAAGACAAATTAAATGAAGATAATAATACCAAAGAATTTGTGTTTGCAATCATTTTCAGGAAGAAACTGAGTATTATCTGACAGAATTGCAGGGGTGTCAATACTTTTGGCCACAACTGTATAAGTGAGCATAAAGAGATATCTGTCAGTCACTGACAGGACCACCCACTGGACCAAAGACCCCAGAAAGAGCAGAGGTTTAAATGATTAAAACACAGGTTAGGCTATGTTCACATGTCCAGTAATCATCTGTTAGAACGGATCCAGCAGCAAACCATTGACAAAAAGGTTGTGCAGACAATTTTTTTGTCCGTTTAAAAAAAATGGATGATTACTGGACAAGTGAACATAGCCTAATACCGAGTCCACACCCTGCTCTATAATCTGATGCCTGCAGAGTAAACTGTATTTTTATGGTGACAGGTTCCCTTCAAGGGCGCAGACAGACGGCCATATAACTCATGCGAGGATCGCATCACACTCCACACACTGGCCTGGCACCTCTCCTGTCCGGAGCATGATAGCGTGATGTATTTCTATGCAGTGGTCACGCTCAGGTCAGGAGTGCAAATGGCCAGTCTGAGGACTGCACTATGATCCTGGCCTTCTTTCTGCGCCCTAAGATGGGTTTACACTACATGGCTTGTGACCGAAAATGACCATCAATCGGCTACATTTTTGCTATTCGTGGGATATTCATTAGCCTGTTTACTCAGGCAGACGGCACTTTTTTAGATGGGCAGGAACTGACCTGCAATAGGTTGTTCAGTGTGTATAGACCATTGTTGTTCTCGGCAGCCTGCGTCTTATTTACGAAGGAAGATGTGCTGCCAAGAACGATGATTTTTATGTGAGTGAAACACAATGTCACCGGATGAACAAGCATTTTGCTCATTCTTTGGGTGATTGGCACCATGTTTACAGTGGCTGATTATCGGGAAATGAGTTTTCCCAGGAACGCTTGTTCACGATAATCGGCAAGTGTAAATGCACCGTTAGTAATTTTGCAAAAGAAATTCAGCTTTTCTTTTTAAATTGCCTTCCGTTATTAGGAAAGCACCCATTTCTTCCCACCATGCAGGTACACATGTAACTGCATTTATCTCATTTCTAGCTATTGTCTTAAGATCTAATTGATCTCCTTTGAAGTTAGCACAGTTGCCTTTTAGTAGCTCCCACGCAAGGAAAATTAACCTCATCAGCGAGCTTTTCTTGGTCTCGAGTTTCAAGTTTCAAATCGTACGCACGTTTCACTTCTGCTTTGAAAGAGTAGACGTTTGGGGGGGAAACACGCCAGAATCTAGGACACTGAATGAGATCCGAATCGCAGCCCTGGATTCCAACTTGCTTTGAAAACACATCCGGCGGAGAGATCTGCTCGCCTACATCTCTCAACATGTGCAACCATAGCTATGCTGTAAAAATGACAGGATTTCGCAAATAAACACTGCTTTTTGGAGCTGGCATTCCTGCTACACATCAAGCATGGTTTGTATTTTTCTAGTTTGTCACAGCTGAAAGCATTTAGGTGAGGAAGGATGAAATTAGAGTACCGGGTCCAGGAACTGCAGTATTGTAATGAACACCATGCTGAGGTGTGGGCTTCTCCGTGAGACGTGGTATCTCGTGGTTAACACTTGCTAGACCTGTCACTAAATCTTTCACTTGCAGGAGGGGAACAATACTATTGTGGGTCACCGCTAGTCAGAAATGGTTTCCAGAGGATTTCATCACTTCGGTGTGGGCCATTACTTTGTTGAGTAAGCAGTAGCCTCACCAGAATTTGTCTCGCCACATATAGGATTGAAAACTTGCCAGAGACTGAATTCTTGCACAGGAGCGGTGTTCATATAATGCATATCACACAAGAACAATTACATCTTTGCAATGGAGAACATATGGGGTTGCCCCATAACAGCAATCAATATTTTGTGTTGGCCTTTGTGATCGGTCACACTATCACACCGTAGCATCCAGAGAATGTGGGTGATTGCACCTTTCTTGGAGGGCAGTGTGGCGATTTGGGCGTCTTTAATATATATTCAAGAGTAGCCGTTGAGGTGCAGTCAAAATCACATCTGATTTTCCTCAGGTTGTGGTTTTTGCAGGAGAAATATGTGTAATAAAATAATAAAACGTTTTTTTTTCTGTTAAAACTGCAGCCTTATCAAAAACCACAGCAAACCCTGCTGCTTTTTAACTGCACCTTAACCACAATGTCGGAATATACCCTTATGCTTGCATTGTGGGTTTATGGAGTAGTGGAGTCCTATGAAGGTCAATATTACCCCTGCGGTAGAGGAATATGAATGACCTGTGCTTGCTCCCCACTCCCTGTTACATTGGGCTGGTGAAATGCTATTTGGTATTTATTCCACTTTCAGAATTTATTTTTACTTTAGTGATAGTAAAGAGAAAATTATTATGTATCTAGTGTTCTCCGAAGAGTCTATGTTTATAGCTACGAAAACTTGAAGTGCTTGAAACACATCTGATGTCCTTGCCGCAGATCGAGCATCCTGACCTTCAAGAATACTGCTTTCCGAATTTGGTAAATGTGGTTCATGTTGTTAAACATTGTAACAATATAACAATGCTTGTTCACTTGTACACCACATTATCTTTATGTAGACTAGGTACTTCCATTAAAACGATTATGCCTTTCTTCGGAATGTATTGTATGTTAACATACTAAAGGGATATTATCATCGCCGCTACGATATGCCATAATCTGGTCGCTGGACATCTGACATTTAGGATTCCCACAAATCCTGAGAATGAAGTGGACACGCCACTGGTTCACTGCACACCACAGTGGCTGGGTGCCATTGTGCAGATAAAACTATGAAGGGGATGGAGTTCTGTATACCCTTTATTTTCACACTCTGTAAAGTTTCCTCAAAATAGACCTTTCGAGCTGATTAAGTGATAGCATATCATAGTAACATACTATCATGAGGGTGTCAGTCCTCTTGGAAGACCTGGAGTTAGAAGGTCATGTCTGGTAATGATTCTTCTAATGAGTCTTCTTTAGAGATGGTGAGATTTGTGTCCCATATTAAATGGATTTAGTTTACTCTGGTGCTGAAGAGGTTAACTACCCTAATCTGGTCAGAAACATGCAGCTCCATTTCAGCTGCTTCTGATCTGGTCATTACCTCTTCCTATAGAAACTGGTCAGACCTTCTTGTCCCTGGCAGTGAAAGAATTGTGTTCCTGTGCAGTATGCTAAAGCTAAGTGGTTGGAGTACAGTTGTTCAAGTAGTGTTCTGTGGTTTACTGTAGTATATGTATGTTTATCTCCTGGTTCCTGTTCCCACTTAGTTTATTCCTCCCTATCCCTATCCTCCTACCTATTGTTGGTTAGTGCTTTTGTATGATAGAGGTTTTCTGTTATCCATGTTTTGTTTTTGTGAATATTTACCTTACATTTATGTCCCATGCCTCATGGGGTGAGGGATGGGACAGATCAGGGTTTAACAGGAGCATAGTAAGGTTGGAGACTCAGGCCTCTCTACCTTCAAGAGTGCCCCGGGACAGGGATAGTTAAGATCCCAGTTCCAGGGACAGTTTGAGGCCCCCCTTTCCTTACCAAAGACAGAGAGACACTTAAGATCCAATGATTAAAATGAACTTTGTTCATGGGACAACCCCTTTAAGGTCCAAAAACATTAGTTTATCAGGTGATTGGATCCTTTATGCTGGCATAAAAATCATCGTTCTCGGCATCACATAACCCTAGGTAAATAGCAGATGTGCTGCTAACATGATGCTTTGTTGTTAGTGAGTGATTGTTGGTTCTGTTCCCATCAGAAATTATTAAACCTGTATAACCAAGGCAGTAAATGAGTGTAACTGATTTGTAAAAACTCAAAGTGGACTGAGATTACAAAACCCATTTATTGATTTTACCAATGACATTTATCTATTCAAAACTAGTCACAATGGGACCAATTCATCAAAGCTTTCACACCAGAATTCTGGTGTCAAAACTTTGAAAAGTTGCAAAGTTTAAGCACAACTTTTGGCATTTTCACCTAGCTCTGCCAAAATGGGCAGAGCTAGGGCAGGACGGGGGCATGGTGGCAGAGCTTGTCTAATTCATGACAAGCTGTGGTGTTCTGTATGTCACAAATCTCACTCCAGTACCTGACTGGAGTGTGATTTATGGCTTAGTCCACGGAGCCTCATGGCACTCGAAAGACACTGCAGGTCCATGAAGAATCCTGACCCTCTTCATAAATTAGGAGTGTCTGACTCCAGCATGCCAAGTCATCAAGACCGGCGTGAACAACCCCTGCAATGACCAGCTCCAATGTTCACACAAAGGGATATATAACGACCCTAAAAGAAAGTGAAGGATGACAATAATGCATTACTGGGACTAATGGAAGCCTGGCTGTAAGATGTTGCATTAAAAATTTTATCATTAACATCATCTTTAATAATCAGGTGAACAATGTGGTTTAATTGTAATGTGCTTCTACATATCACCAGCACAGGAATAAAGGTTTTAGGATACATTTAGTAAGTGTCAAACAATAACTGAATTTGTGACCTGTACATCCTGGTAGTGAATTGCTCTTGCACAATAGAAGCAAAAGTAATTAACACCACCCAGTACTGGCTGATATAATAGAGACAGGTATTACACAATGAAATACCTGGTATTATGTGCCGCCACCCTTGCAGGATGCTGTGAAACACTTTGATGTTTAACCCTGCTTTGATTTGGAATAGTACAGTGATGAGTCTTGGCTATGAGAAGTACAGAACGTGCGCATTTATAGCATCAAATGACTGATCATAGTCGTAATTGCTGCGCATAAATGGATGAAATGATGGAGCTCATTAGGGGAGAAACCATCTGACCAGTTTAAAAATGTTTCTGTAACACTGACTGTACTTGCTACATACACCGTCGATTGTAGATAACCATGTTATAGTGGAAAATTATGATCCGATTCATCAAGGAGTTTCCGCCAGCTCTGCCAACTTTTAGAAAGGAGGGTCGAGTTGGAGCAAGATAAAGCATGGCGAAGTCCACCCGACAAATTCATCATAATTTACATCACTAATGTGGCATAATTAACACCAAAAATGTGCAGTTCCTAGTGGAGGTGCGAGCCTCCTGATGAATTTTGCTAATCTTACTCCAGTGTGATTGGGGTATAAAGCTGAATGAGCGCTTAAAGCACCACTTCAGCGTGTTTTTTTTTCATTTTAGCGTGGAGTGGTGCCACTATTCTAAGTTCCCTGCCCCTAGTATCATACTTACCAGCTGCCATCTTCTTCTGTTAACGGGGTCGCTCTGATCGTCTTCTGCAAGTTGTGACCTGCCGGATCTCTCCAGTGTTTCCTAAGTGAGACAGAAGTTATTGATCATTGTAAGACTGTGAGACCCAGGACAAGACCTTACAAACTTACATTGAGAGCTTGTGACCGTTACCTTTGGCATCCGGTCAGTCAGAAGTTGCGGTCCCAAGGTGGCGGATTGGGAGCGGTGCTGGGAACAGCGGCTAGTGAGTATAATGCTACAGGCAAGGAACTTACATCAGTGGCACCATTTAACACTCTCCACTAAATTCCAAACTGTCCATGTGGTGGGTTAGTTACAATGGTATCAATTAAGGTCCATTGCACTTGCCATCATAGGTAATATGTATTTCTCCTTACACTACTATTAAACTGCACTGTTACATGTATTACATTTTCACCTGTAGTCACTTGGCTTTGACATCCCCTTATAGCATACAGATAAGTTTCTATATCTTATTTTAACATGAGTATGTCTCCTGATGAACCTACAGAGGGGAAACGCGTCGAGCTGAACATACTTGTGAGCTGAACATATTTGTGGGTTAAACGTACTTATTTATATTAATTGTTTATATATTGTTCTATTTGAGCTGTTACTGGGCATTTTTGTGTATTTGTATTGCACTATTTTCTGCACTTTACCTTGTTGTTTTCTAGCTCATTTGCTTGGTTTTGCACCTTGGTTATAATATATAGGGTGTGCTAGGGACAGTCGACTGGAGCGGGGGCGCCAATTGCGCAGGTATATAGGGTGCCAACCCCCACAGATAGGCTGTTCGTTTCTAGGTTCAGTGCAGGTATATAGGCTATTTAGCCGCAGAACAGGCCTTAATCTATGTGCAATTTTTTAAAGTATTGAATATAGAGACACTATTTGCACAGGCCTTTTTTTCTAGTGTATACAATTCCCAATGTGGCATTAGACAAAATATACTATTTAATTGTGCAATATATTAAGGGTACATCACATTGCACTTTTTTGCTCAGCTCATCAATTGTGCTGTATGTAGTGTATGGACTGCTGTATGTTGTTTTGACTATCTTCTGCACGATAGGGCCTATCAGGGACAGGTAGGGCTAGCCTACGTTGAGCAGGGGCGCCATTGCGAAGGATTTTTTAGGGTGCCAACCTCTGCTGTGAGGTAGGGAATAGATAGTAAGCCCTCTAGGGAGATAGAGCACCCTGTATCTTTGTCTGCAGCCATACATGTTTTTAGGTTGTGAATGTTGTTTTTGAATTTTATTGATATTAAGTAAATGTTAAGTTTTATTGTGTCATTTACTATATGAAAAAATAGTGTCTTTTGCCGGTGAAAGTTTGTATTTAGCTCCAAATTCTTGTTAATATCCAATTACAAATGTTTTTACAGATAATATTACTACATGTGATACAGAACTATATGTGTTACTGTATATTTGATGAGGCACCAAGCATGACCATGCTCTTTATATGAAGAAGGAGCTACATCCATGCCAGACAGCTCTGGTGGTGCCTAATCTCCGGTGAGGATATGGCGTGTTGATAATCAACATTTTTGTCTCTTTCATTCTGCCTACATTTTCTGTGGGGAAACACTGGGGCAACCCTTATCAGATGGTCTGCTGATCCTGCTAAAATTGGTGGGTGCACTTGACATTCATCTGAAGTGTATTACTAGCGAACTCAAAGAATTTATCATCAGAAAACTACAGCATTTTTACCCCTTGTTGAGTGTATGTTTGTTTGTTTCATGAGCGCTGTTTGCTTTTTTTTTGGCAGCCAATGTTTTTTGTGTGTTTTGTTTACTACCATTTTCCAGTTGTTGTTATTTTTTAAACCCATTCAGCAATGAAGAAATAACTAGCAATTTTTCCAAGGAAAATTTTTGTCAAACCACTCAAAAAGGCGTCAGCCATCTTTTACGTCGCAAAAAATAGAAAAGTTGTATATCGGCCCACCAACTGTTGAAAAACATCTTGAATTGAGGTGCGGTGCTCGGAGGCTCGCTCGCCAGGCTTCTTTTAAGACATACCATTGACTTTTATTATAAAATATACAGCGTCTTCACAGAGGAAAATACCAGAAGAATCAGGTCGCTCGTTTAAATCGCTTGGTGTTTTTGAAAACCTGAAGAGGTTCAAAGAAGCTCAAAGGACAGAACAATTGAAAAGCTAGTAATTTTTACATAGAAGTTTTTATGCTTACTGTTTTGAGCATTTAGTAAGCGCTTTTTCTGGTTTTTGGAGCAGAATCTGCCTGAATAGGACAAGATGAACCCATATTCTAACTGGGCAGGGTTTCATTTGCCAGTGGTATATTGTCCTAGTAAAAACCATTTAGTATGAAATGAAAGACAATCCAGTAAAGGATGAGGATTGTGAAAGTAAAGACAGACCAACCTATTGAAATGAGGGCAGCTCAGCTAGTAGCTCTTTGTATTAGCATAACTTGAGTTCCATGGGACCCGGTACAAAATTTGGACCTAAGCCACCACCTGCATGTTGGTCAGGTGTATGGGCCTCTGTAGTGTTCTTCTGTAGATCCTATAAAGACATACATGTTCACTCCATATGTAATAATTTTTTTTCGAACTGGCTCCTTCTTGTAAAAATCTCCCCATCCTGGCCCCTTTCTGTACTAATCCTAGTTCTCTTTGAGGAATGTCCCCCTATGCTTGTCCTCTTCCAGTAATAATGTCCCCATCCTGACTCCTTACAGTAATAATTTCCCTGTCCTGTGCCCTTGCAGTAATAATGCCTATCATCATGAGTCCCATGATATAACAATGTCCTCCATCCTGGGCCACTTCCTGGTATAATGTAATCATGCAATAACGTCCCCTGTCCTGGGCCCTTTATTTACTAATTTCCTTCATCCTGGGCCTTTCCAGGAATAATGACCCCCATCTTATAGCAATGTCTTCCATCCTGGGCCACTTTCTGATATAATGTTTCCCCATCCTGGTACAATGCCCTCCTGGACCCCTTCCGATCTTTTCCAACACATTTTAAAAAGAAACAAATGATTACCGGTATTTTTACCTTTCCTGTATCGTAAGACGAGCAGCATCCTACTCTACAGCCAGAGCAGAAGCCAGAAGCTGACTTCGGCGTGCCAGCACAGGCAGCGTATGATGTTACTGCCACGCACCGCCTGTCATGGGCAAGCTGACATCTGCTGCTGGCCTCAGATTGGCTGGCAGCAGAGACAGTAGGTGTCTGAGCTGCAATATATTTCAGCAAAATGTCCATCCGAGGACGCATATCCAGGTGAAATTGGCGAGTCAGTGGGGCCCACTCCCGTTGTACCCTCTGCAACTGCAATCGCTACACAAATGTCTCCTTGATAGAAAGGAACTGTGTACTGTATGCAGGCTTGGACTGGCCAGCAGGAGAATCCTTTGGTGGGCCCCTGTGCAAGAGTGGGCTACCTCGCTCTTATATGAGCAGTACTTGGCACTATGTACTTGAATCACTACGTACAGACAAAGGCGGCATCTTATTCATTCACAATCTTCCCAGTTCATTGTTATATAAATGTGTGCTTGGAGATAATGTCACATGTGCATGTAGCTGAAAAGTGGGCCCCTGACAACCCAGTCCGACACTGACTGCATCTATATATATATATATATATATATATATATATATATATATATAAGAGGCAAGGTGATTACTGTCTAATCCAGCCCCCACCACATTACCACACATAATCCCACCCCCACCACATTACCACGCATAATCCCACCCCCACCACATTACCACACATAATCCCGCCCCCCACATTACCACACATAATCCCACCCCCACCACATTACCACACATAATCCCGCCCCCCACATTACCACACATAATCCCGACCCCCACATTACCACACATAATCCCACCCCCACCACATTACCACACATAATCCCGCCCCCCACATTACCACACATAATCCCGACCCCCACATTACCACACATAATCCTGCCCCCACCACATTACCACACATAATCCCGCCCCCCCACATTACCACACATAATCCCGCCCCCCACCACATCACACATAATCCCGCACCCCCAACACATCACCACACATAATCCCGCCCCCCAACCCATCACCACACAAAATCCCGCCCCCCACATCACCACACATAATCCCGCCCCCCCACCACATCACCACACATAATCCCGCCCCCCCACCACATTACTACACATAATACCGCCCCCACCACATCACCACACATAATCCCGCCCCCACCACATTACCACGCATAATCCCGCCCCACCACATTACCACACATAATCCCGCCCCCCCACCACATTACCACACATAATCCCCCCCACCACATCACCACTCATAATGCCGCCCCCCACCACATTACCACACATAATCCCGCCCCCCACATTACCACACACAATCCCGCCCCCCACCACATCATCACACATAATCCCGCCCCACCACATCACCACACATAATCCCGCCCCCACCACATCACCACACATAATCCCGCCCCCCCACCACATCACCACACATAATCCCGCCCCCCCACCACATTACTACACATAATACCGCCCCCAACACATCACCACACATAATCCCGCCCCCACCACATTACCACGCATAATCCCGCCCCCACCACATTACCACACATAATCCCGCCCCCCCACCACATTACCACACATAATCCCCCCCACCACATCACCACTCATAATGCCGCCCCCCCACCACATTACCACACATAATCCCGCCCCCCACATTACCACACACAATCCCGCCCCCCACCACATCATCACACATAATCCCGCCCCCACCACATCACCACACATAATCCCGCCCCCACCACATCACCACACATAATCCCGCCCCCACCACATCACCACACATAATCCCGCCCCCCCACATTGCCACACATAGTCCCCCCACCACATCACCACACATAATGCCGCCCCCTCACCACATTACCACACATAATCCCACCCCCTAACCACATTACCACACATAATCCCGCCCCCCCACCACATCACCACACATAATCCCGCCCCCCACCCCATCACCACACATAATCCCGCCCCCCACCACATTACTAAACAGAATCCCGCCCCCCTCCACATTACCACTCATAATCCCGCCCCGCACCCCATCACCACACATAATCCCGCCTCCCCTCCACATCACCACATATAATCCCGCCCCCCACCACATCACCACACATAATCCTGCCCCACCACCTCATCACCACACATAATCCCGCCCCCCATCACATTACCACACATAATCCTGCCCCCACCATATTACCACACATAATCCCTCCCCCCCACCACATGGTAACACAAGCCCCAATAAAAATACCCCAATAAAAACACATGACACCAGGATTTTGGTTGGAAGAAAATGGCCGTGGCGTTTATTTTGAGTTACCATAAATGTATTTAATCCAAAAATGAATATTAAACCATTGACTACTAAATAAACATACTTAACTCCAATCACATTACCAAATCCGCCCGAAATCAACGGGCGATTTTCCCACAAATAAACGGCATGACCGCTATAAATAAGAGAATAAACATAACTTAAGGGAGGGAGGGAGGGATCTTCGATCTTCATCAGCTGACTGGTGACAGTCCGTTGAAACAGCTGATTTTTATAGAGGAAATTCTTCCCGCACTTATTGCCTGGACCAATCAAAACATCGGAAAAGTGCGGGAAGGCAAACCAGATAGAACCAGAAGGAACCTGCTCGTGCCCAGCACAGCTTACCAGAAATTAACCCTTTACAAACCATAGGGCTTTGAATGAACCTAAAATAACAAGCTAAGGCCAAAAAGGAAAGAAAAAGAGGGGGAGGGCGAGGCTGTGTAATCATGCGACTCCCTTTGTATTTTGCCAAAGGGGGGGCGTTCATTACCACACATAATCCTGCCCCCACCACATTACTACAGATAATCCCGTCCCCCCACCACATTACCACACATAATCCCGCCCCCCACCACATTACCACACATAATCCCGCCCCCCACCACATTACTACAGGTAATATTGCCCCCCCACCACATTACCACACATAATCCTGCCCCCCACCACATTACCACACATAATCCAGCCCCCACCACATTACCACACATAATCCCACCCCCCACCACATCACCACACATAATCCAGGCACCACACCACATTACCACACATAATCCCGCCCCCCCACCACATTACCACACATAATCCCGCTCCCCACCACATTACCACACATAATCCCGCCCCCCACCACATCACCACACATAATCCCGCCTGCCCACCACATCACACATAATCCCGCGCCCCCAACACATCACCAACATAATCCTGCCCCCCAACCCATCACCACACATAATCCCGCCCCCCCACATCACCACACATAATCCCGCCCCCCCACCACATCACCACACATAATCAGCCCCCCCACCACATTACTACACATAATACCGCCCCCCACCACATCACCACACATAATCCCACCCCCCACCACACATAATCCCTCCCCCCACATCACCGCACATAATCCCGCCCCCCACCACATCACCACACATAATCCTGCCCCCCACCCCATTACCACACATAATCCCTCCCCCCACCACATATAATCCCGCCCCCAACACATCGCCACACTATTGTTATTAACTTCATTTTAAGTTAATTTACCACCTGCGTAAGCGCTATTGAATGTTGTCATTATTTACTTTAGTTTTATCACCAGCAGCGTTAATTAGATAGCAATGAGCGTGCCGAGCGTTAGCTGGCTGGAAACATCTAGTGTAATTATACAGTGGGTACGGAAAGTATTCAGACCCCTTTACATTTTTCACTTTTTGTTTCATTGCAGCCATTTGGTAAATTTAAAAAAGTTAATTTTTTCTTAATAATGTACACTTTGCACACCATCTTGACTGGAAAAAAACAGAAATGTACTAATTTTTGCAAATTTATTAAAAAAGAAAAACTGAAATCTCACATGGTCATAAGTATTCAGACCCTTTGCTCAGTGTTGAGCAGAAGCACCCTTTTGAGCTAGTACAGCCATGAGTCTTCTTGGGAATGATGCAACAAGTTTTTCACACCTGGATTTGGGGATCCTCTGCCATTCTTCCTTGCAGATCCTCTCCAGTTCCGTCAGGTTGGACGGTGAACATTGGTGGACAGCCATTTTCAGGTCTCTCCAGAGATGCTTAATTGGGTTTAGGTCAGAGCTCTGGCTGGGCCAGTCAAGAAAGGTCATAGAGTTGTTCTGAAGCCACTCCTTTGTTATTTTAGCTGTGTGCTTAGGGTCATTGTCTTGTTGGAAGGTGAACCTTCGGCCAAGTCTGAGGTCCAGAGCACTCTGGAAGAGGTTTTCATCCAGGATATCTCTGTACTTGGCTGCATTCATGTTTCCTTCAATGGCAACCAGTCATCCTGTTCCTGCAACTGAAAAACACCCCCATAGCATGATGCTGCCACCATCATGTTTCAGTGTTGGCATTGTATTGGGCAGGTGATGAGCAGTGCCTGGTTTTCTCCACACATACTGCTTAAGGTACCGTCACACTAGGCGATATCGCCAGCAATCCGTGACGTTGCAGCGACCTGGATGGCGATATCGCTGTATTTGACACGCAGCAGCGATCTGGATCCCGCTGTGAAATTGCTGGTCGCTGCTAGAAGGTCTGCACATTATTTGGTCGCTAGGTCGCCGTGTATCGCCGTGTTTGACAGCAAAAGCAAGGATACCAGCGATATTTTACACTGGTAACCAGGGTAAACATCGGGTTACTAAGCGCAGGGCCGCGCTTAGTAACCCGATGTTTACCCTGGTTACCAGCGTAAAAGTTAAAAAAACAAACAGTACATGCTCACCTGCGCGTCCCCCAGCCTCTGCTTCCTGACACTAAAGCGCCGGCCCTAAACTGAAAGTGAAAGCAACAGCGGTGACGTCACCGCTCTGCTGTTAGGGCCGGAGCTCAGTCAGCGTCAGGATGCAGAGGCTGGGGGACGCGCAGGTGAGCATGTACTGTTTGTTTTTTTAACTTTTACGCTGGTAACCAGGGTAAACATCGGGTTACTAAGCGCGGCCCTGCGCTTAGCAACCCGATGTTTACCCTGGTTACCCGGGGACCTCGGCATCGCTGGTCGCTGGAGAGCGGTCTGTGTGACAGCTCTCCAGCGACCACACAGCGACGCTGCAGCGATCGGCATTGCTGTCGCTATCGCTGCAGCGTCGCTTAGTGTGACGGTACCTTTAGAATTATCACCAAAATGGTCTATCTTCATCTCATCAGACCAGAGAATCTTATTTCTCATAGTCTGGGAGTCCTTCATGTGTTTTTCAGCAAACTCTATGTGGGCTTTCATATGTCTTGCACTGAGGAGAGGCTTCCGTTGGGCCACTCTGCCATAAAGGTGTGACTGGTGGAGGGCTGCAGTGATAGTTGACTTTGTGGAACTTTCTCCCATTTCCCTACTGCATCTTTGGAGCTCAACCACAGTGATCTTGGGGTTCTTCTTTACCTCTCCCACCAAGGCTCTTCTCCCACGATTGCTCAGTTTGGCTGGATGGCTAGGTCTAGAGAGACTTCTGGTGGTCCCAAGCTTCTTCCATTTAAGGATTATGGAGGCCACTGTGCACTTAGGAACCTTGAGTACTGCAGAAATTCTGTTGTAACCTTGGCCAGATCTGTGCCTTGCCACAATTCTGTCTCTGAGCTCCTTTGCCAGTTCCTTTGACCTCATGATTCTTATATGGTCTGACATGCACTGTGAGCTGTGAGGTCTTATATAGACAGGTGTGTGCCTTTCCAAATCAAGTCCTATCAATTTAATTAAACACAGCTGGACACCAATGAAGGAGTAGAACCATCTCAAGGAGGATTACCAGGAAATGGACAGCATGTGACTTAAATATGAGTCTCTGAGCAAAGGGTCTGAATACTTATGACCATGTGATATTACAGTTTTTTTTTTATAAATTTAGTCAAGATGGGGTGCAGAGTGTACATTAATGAGAAAAAAATGAACTTTTTTGAATTTACCAATTGGCTGCAATGAAACAAAGAGTGAAAAATGTAAAGGAGTCTGAATACTTTCCGTACCCACTGTATATATATTTTTGGGGACTATTCTGCAGTGCCAAGAGGGATCACAGAGGTACATCACATTAATTTATTAGTAAATGAAAAAAAAAAAAAGAATGATAATATATATAAGAACCCGAGAAGTGGACCCTCTGGGTCGCGGCTTCAGAGCCCCCAAAGGCGAGCGGACCAGATGGAGCCACCCCCTGTACAGGGAGTGATTGGGACAGGCCCAAGGAGGGTGAAGCCGCAACTGCCGGAGCCAAAGGGATGACTGAAGATAGGACCAAAGATGGGTCAGAGGACAGGAGAGAGATGGAGCCACTAAGGCAAACAGAACGGAAGAGACACCGGACGGGCAGAGACTGCAGAGACTATGTACTGACCGGTATGGAGGAGATACACGATGAATGGGGAACGTCAGGAACACTGGACCGGCAGAGATGGCTGGAACACAGGACAGGCAGAGAAGACTGGCACACAGGACTGGCAGAGATGGCAGGAACAAAGGACCGGTTGAGACGGCAGGAACACAGGACCGGCAGGAAAGACTGGAACACAGGAATGGCTGAGACGGCAGGAACACAGGACTGGCAGGGATGAGCGGCACACAGGACTGGCAAGGACGGCAGGAACACAGGACTGGCAGGGATGACAGGTACTAAGGACTGGCAGAAACACAGGACTGGCAGGGATGACAGGAACACAGGACTGGCAAGACGGCAGGAACACAGGACTGGCAAGACAGCAGGAACACAGGACTGGCAGGGATGACAGGTACTAAGGACTGGCAGAAACACAGGACTGGCAGGGATGACAGGAACACAGGGCTGGCAAGGAAGGCAGAAGACGAGAATGAGACACGAGCCTAGACAGGGTAAACGCTAGTGGAGCCAAAGAAACTAAAGGGACGCCGGCTAGAAGCCGACAAACACAATAGACGCAAAGGCATCTTACCAGGACGGATGCAGGAGAGAAATACCCGACGGGCGCCGACATATTGGGGCGGAGCCAATGGGTCACGACCTCCCAGAAGCCCCAGCAGTAAGAGGAGCCATCTGCGCATGCGCGGACCGCCGAAGGGACGAGCACCAGGAAATCCAGATGGAGAGGAGCGAGGAGGAGCGTCGGGAGCGCGCCGGCCGGAAAGGTAAGTATTAGGCGGCGTAACAATATGTGGTTAGTTGCCGTTTCCCTTTTGTCTTTAAATATCTCCAAAATCTTTACTAAATAAACACCATTATCCCACACAAAAAACTACATATTGATGTAGTCTTTTTCAAGTCCTTTCTCAAAGTGGACGATCCATGATTTAAGCCCGTACCAGTAAAGCCAAAATGTAGTGCAAGAGTCGGGGACAAGTGTCCTCCCAGTAAAGGGAATCTGTCTGCAGGTTTTTGCTATGTAATCGAACAGAACCATGAGGTAGGGTCAGAGAGCCTGATTCTAGTGTCTGTATTACAGTTTACTGGGTGCAGCAGTTATGATAGAATCACAGTTTTCTCTGCTGCAATTATTGATCTGTGTATAATCTGCCTACACCACAGCTTTCTGGGCACATTGTATACAAAGAGCTGCTAATCAGTGCTGGGGACAGGGTTGGACAAGGAAGCATGAAGCCAGTAGTCGTCTAGTAATAATCTTCTTCTGATAAAACACTGATTGCATAAAAATCTTAAAACACAGTAAGCGACACATCAATGTAATCAGGGTCTACGCTCCTACATTATGGTGCTCCCAAAATACATAGCAGAAACCTTGTGACAGATTCTCTTTGAAAGACTCATCTATGCCACGCAGGCATTTACAAAACTGTCAAGAATTGTCCATAGAGGCACAGTGATGAGACAGGCCTATGACAGAAAGGTCTGATGAAGAGTGGACAGTTGATGATAATGAAATTGGAAATCAGGGATTAAAGGGAACCTGTCAACCCCCCCAGGCGTTTGTAACTAAAAGAGCCACCTTGTGCAGCTCTGATGCTGCATTCTGACAAGGTGGCTCTTTTAGTTCGGGTCCCTGGCACTGCTGAAATAATCGTTTTTGAAATTTGTCCCTCATACCTCAAAATCGCTATGGGGGAGGTCTTTCCCCCCTAATCCAGACGCCTCCCAGCCGTCACTCATGGCCTCTGCGCGCCGCCTCCTCTTCCTTCATTAACGTCCCCAACGCTTGCTCTGTAAGTTCGAATGGCAGCGCAACTGCGCATGCCCGGAAAAAAAAATAACAGCGCAGGCGCCGGGAACGCTAATGAAGGTAGAGGAGGCGGCGCCCGGCGTGCAGAAGCCATGAGTGACGACTGGGAGGCGTCTGGATTAGGGGGGAAAGATCTGCCTCCCTGGCGATTTTGAGGTATGAGGGACAAATTTCAAAAACGATTATTTCAGCAGTGCCAGGAACAAGAACTAAAAGAGCCACCTTGTCAGAATGCAGCATCAGTGCGGCACAGGGTGGCTTCTAGTTACAAACGCCTGGGGGGGGGGGGGGGTGTGACAGGTTCCCTTTAAAAAAGGAGGAATTTGTGTAAGCATTTAGGGATGACCTTTGATTTTCTCCAGACTTCTGTGGTTATTTACTCTTTATTATTGGATTTAGTAGGGGCACCTTATTCTCTTTCATTTATTTTTTTAAAGCAGAACTCCTCCCATCAAGTTTTTATCCTTTCAATATATTGCTGTCATCCTATTATATAGCACTGTGTGCTTACAATTCCTCATTTTGCCTTTCTACTCAGCTAATTCTTCTCTTTTCTCTGCTCTATGTAGCAACAGGAAGTCTTTTGTTCCTGTATCTATCATTCCCCTCTTCAATTCCTGATCCAGCTGTTCCCTCTACTCCCCCGCCAGGAACTTTTGCAGTGACTTATAACACGCATTATACAGGGAAAATTGACCTCCTGTTTCTACATAGAGCTTAGTAGGATTCAGATAGTCAGTTTATCATCACATGATGTCATAGACCTAATGGAAAACAGAAGAATTAGCTGGGTAGAAATGCAAAATGAGCAATTGTAAGCACATAGTGCTATACAATATGATGAGGCAATATACTAAAAGGATAAATACTTTGATGGAGAGCTTCTTTAAGTCGTCTTTACCTTTTAAGCCTTTTTTTTTCCTTGACAGATTCATAAACATTTGACTTTTTCCAAATGTTGCAGCTATTGTTTGGTGCAGATGAAGACTATTGTGCATCATTTTCAAAGATAGAAACTTTTTGAGCTACAAAGGTCACAAAAAAGTGAAAAACAAAAATAAAGAGCATTTTTTGATTTAGCACCAAATTCATGAACTGAGCCAAAGAAGTGGCAAGACAGAAAAAGAAAAGTGACTTTAAAAAAAAATTAGAAAATGGTGAATTGTAACCTTTGAGTTTGAATTATTGGGTGAATTGGTATGAATATTTAGGAAAGAATAAAATAAAAAAAAGTTGGAAAGCATGACAAGAAAAGCCATAGGGCATGTCATGGAATGATGCCATCCAAGCAGATGCCGCCCAGTTCCTTAGGAAAAGAAACTGGCATTGGGCTAATATAAATAGGAAGGAAAGAAGACGACTGAGGAGGCCCAGGCTCGGTTTGGGCTGCAGAGTCATATGATGTGGGGTAAACACATTTGGTATGCTATGACAGGCTGAGTAAAGCTGGGCATAGGCTGATAATTCTGCACATACAACTGATAATTAGCACTTGTCCCAATACCCAGTGCCAAAACTCTCTGCTCCAATCAATTGAAATCTGTTGAATCATTCATAACATCAGTCAATACCCAGCGTTTTTTGGTTGCTAATTATTCACGAGCATTTAACGACAATTATTGCGAATTTTCAATGTGAGGCTTTGCAAGCTTTCAATCATGCTGATTTTTGCAATGATGAGAACAATTTGTAAATGAGTAAATCATTCAGCCCTTAGTGTGTTGCTCTATTCAGAACCAATGACAAAGTCCTGGGACTAGGAGTAAATTTCCGCGGGCCGTAAAAGTGTTACGCCAATCTCAGGCAAGAAAGAGGCCACTTCAGATACATTGCAGCAATGAAGATAGCTAGCGCCAGATCCTGGTGTCACACTGTTCTGGCTGCAACACTTGTAAAAGATTAAAGAAAGTGAACTAGGGAACACAGTAGCTAAAGAGCACATTCCTGAACTTCCACTTGACATTGCATTGTTTGCCTGACTCCCCCTCCTGTTTACCATTTCACAGTCTGGTCAGTAGTCCTTCACCAAAGTCATAAAACGTAGATTTGTGTCAGGGTCATTCCAGCCTTGCAATGAAAGAACCTCCCTACTAGTCCTATATCCAAGGGGATATAACATAAACCACTGCCAAAGGGATTTGCATTTCTTGCTTGGTTCATCCAACATCATATAATGCTTAGCAATGCTGCACGTTGGAAAATGAAAAGAAAAAGAGAAAAGCCCCTCTAAGTGTGTTATTCTCATATAAGACAGTGAGCAAGGGATTGCATATGCCCACCTGCCTAAGCTGTGACCCGGCACTACTCCGTACTTGTAAAAATGAAGGGCTGCTGCTCCGACCGCTGACCCACATGCAGGTTGGAAGAAACATACTGAAACCAAACAGGAAAGAGTAGTGATTCCTGTGCGCTGCCACATAGTGACGACAAGGGTGTATGTTCTCTGGGCCTCTAATCACACACACAACATGTTTCGAAGTCAGGTTGACTTCTCCATCAGGTATATTTCAATACATATAGTTATACCAGATGAAGAAGTCAACCAGACTTTGAAACGCGTTGTATGTGTGAATAAAGACCCAGAGAACATACACCCTTTTCGTCACTTTGTGGCAGCGTCCAGGAACCACCACTCTTTTTTCTGTTTGGTTTGAATGCAAATTTGAAAATGTCAGGGTCTTTTATTATTATTATACATTTTTATAGCGCCATTTATTCCATGGCACTTTACATGTGAAAAGGGGGCAAATATAATAAACATGAGCAAAAACAAGGCACTAACAGGTACAGAAGGAGAGAGGACCCTACCCACGAGGGCTTACAGTCTACAGGGGATGGGTGAGGATCCACTAGGAGAGGGTAGAGCTGGTTGTGTGGCGATTCAGTAGGTTGAGGTTTGCTGCAGGCTTGTCGGAAGAGGTGAGTCTTCAGGTTCTTTTTGAAGGTTTCCGTGGTGGGAGAGAGTCTGATGCGTTGGGGTAGAGAGTTCCAGAGTATGGGGGAAGCACAGGAGAAGTCTTGGATGCGGTTGTGGGAAGAAGAGATAAGAGGGGTGTTTTGTCCATGTTCAGTTTTAGGAAGTGAGCAGAAAAGAAAGCTGATAGCAGACAGGGATTTTGGTGAGTAAGGAGGTGAGGTCAGGTCCGGATAGGTAGATCTGCATGTCATCGGCGTAGAGATGATATTGCAAACCGTGGGATTCTATGAGCTGTCCCAGGCCTAAGGTGTAAGGTCTTTAAGTCCACTACTATATCCCACTTGTACCCGACAATTGACATATCCACACAGACAACAGTATTATGAATGCCAGGAAACACAGACAACTGCCAGCCGAAGACAGTCCGCCAAGTGGGAGATATCCGCACTGGAGCCCACATATCAATTATAATTATGTCAGCCATACAGTATATGGACTTTTCTTCAAAATGTTCACAACCTGTAAAAATGTCTCTAAGGTATCATTCAGACGTCAGGTTTTTTGACTTACCAGAAAAATGGACTGAGTTTCATCAGTTCCGTCAAAGTTTCATCAGTTTATTTCACTGATGAGTAAAAAGACAAGTTTCTACACCTTCTCCTCTGTCAGTCATTGAAAAATGGACAGCACACGGATCGCAACCAAGTATTGTCTGATTTCTTCACTGACCCATAGACTTTTATTGCCAAAATTGATCTGACACTTGGATCAATATAGGACATGTCTCCTCGATTTTGCACGGACTATTTAATCCGCAAAAAAAATCACAAGCGTGAACGACCTCAACATAGCATTCATGCCTATAATAGTCTATCAGTGAAAAAAATGGATAGCACTCAGCAGAAGACTCCATGTGCACATCAACTAGGGCTATGTGCTTATGGAGTCTTCTTGCTGAGAGGAAACTGAAAGTTGTTCAGCAGTTTTGAGTTTTTGAGGGGCATTTGGGAAGTTTCCACTCAAGTTCTGCTCTACATGCTGTACCGTTAGGGTATGTGTACACGGAGTTTTGAAGCATTCAAAAATAGTAGTTACTCACTGATAACGGTGTTTCTCTGAGCCCATGACGGCACCACGGAGAGAGGGGATCCGCCCACCAAGGACAGGAAACCTACAGATAAAAAGGCGGTACCTCTCTCCTGCATCAGTTGTTTACTAGAGAACGATGGGAGACTATGAACAGAGACTTGCTTTAACATTATCTAAATACTTATCATGAGATACCGCGTGACTATTATCCTATTAACATAAGGCACTATAATGATGTGCACACCCAGGAAGTGAAGGGAGGGAATGTACGGGTGCCGTCATGGGCTCAGAGAAACACCGTTATCGGTGAGTAACTACTATTTTCTCTGACGCCCATGACGGCACCACGGAGAGAATTGCAGAGATTTGTACATTAGGGAGGGACCACTGCTTCCAGAACCCTTTTACCAAAAGTAAGGTCTGAAGAGGAGGTAAGGTCCAATCTATAGTGCCTATAGAAGGTGGACGGTGAAGACCAGGTAGCAGCTTTACATATCTGCTCAATAGAAGCTCCGGCCTTCTCCGCCCAAGAGGTTGCCACTGCCCTTGTCGAGTGTGCCTTGATATTTCCCGGGACGGGTACGCCACTTGCTGAGTATGACAGGCTGATGGCTTCTGTAATCCATCTTGCCAGGGTGCCTTTAGATGCTTTCTTCCCCTTCCGGGGACCCTGGAAACACACAAAGAGAGAGGAATCCTCCCTACTCTCCCTAGTGGCCTCTATGTAACGTATCAGACATCTCCTTACATCTAATGAATGTAACGCCTCTTCCTCTTTGTTTTTGGGGTTAGGACAGAAAGAGGGCAGTGATATTTCCTGAGTTCTGTGAAAACGGGATCCCACTTTTGGGAGATATGCAGGGTCAGTTTTTAGGATGACCCTATCATCCAGGATTTGAGTAAATGGGGGGTTGGCGGAAAGGGCTTGGATATCACTGACCCTACGTGCGGACATGAGTGCAACTAGTAGGGAAGTTTTTAAGGATAAGATTTTTACTGAAGCATCTGATAATGGTTCAAAGGGAGGTTTGGATAACGCCCTAAGAACTAAATTTAAATCCCACTGAGGGGTAGATTTCAACGGGTAGGGGCCTTGACCTACCGGCTGCTTTGATGAATCTAGATATCCACCGGTTCCCTGCTAGGTCATAGTTAAACAGAGCTCCTAGAGCCGCTACGTGCACCTTTAAGGTGTTTGTGGCCAGACCCAACTCTAATCCCTTTTGCAGAAACTCCAGAATGGCATTAAGAGGGACACCCTCCCCAATTTTGGAGCCTGAAGATGAGAGAAATTTTTTCCAAATTTTCCCGTACTGTCTGGTTGTAACGGGCTTCCTACTTTGTAACAATGTAGAAACTAGCCCCGGGGAAAACCCTCTGTTTTCTAGTAGCTCCCTTTCAAATGCCAAGCTGTCAAGTGCAAACTTGCCACCTGAGGATGATGAACTGGGCCTTGGGAGAGAAGGTTCGGGAGATCCGGCAGAACCCATGGATCGGAGATGGACATTCTCCTCATCCAGGAAAACCAAGGCCTCTTCGGCCAGAACGGGGCTATTAAGACTATGTGGGCCCCGTCCTCCCGAATCTTCCTCAGCACAGCTGGAATCAGAGCAATGGGGGGAAATGCATACGCTAGTTGATGGTTCCACGGTATTAGGAACGCATCCAGGGAAACAGGGTTCCCCCACGGTGTTATGGAGCAAAAGGTGTTCACTTTTTTGTTCAGATGGTTTGCGAAGAGGTCTATGCTTGGTGAGCCCCATTTTACCGCGATTTGATTGAACACTAACTGATTTAGCTCCCACTCCCCTTGTTTCAGGCGGGAGCGACTTAAGTAGTCTGCTCTGAAATTGTCTACGCCCTTTATGTGCAGGCCCGATAGAGATTGAAAGTTGCTTTCGGCTATGTGGAAGATTGAGCTGGTTATCTCCATCAGACTCTGAGAACAGGTACCCCCTTAGTGATTCAGATATGCTATCACCACCTTGTTGTCTGACATAATTCTGACGTGGTGAGATCGAAGGGGCCCCAGGAACTCTAAGAGTGCAAATTTGACCGCCAACAGTTCTTTCATATTGGAGGATGCCTTTTTCAGATATGGAGCCCAATCCCCCTGAGCTAACAGGTCGTTGAGGTGAGCCCCCCACCCGCTGGGACTTGCGTCTGTTGTCACTATCCGAGATACAGGAGTCACCCACGGGATTCCCTGAGAAATATTGCTTAGTGATGTCCACCAGCCCAGAGACCGAATTGTGTTTAGTGACAAAACGAGCTGACCTTCTAAATTCCCTTTTAGAGAAACTTCCTCTGACAAGATTTGCCATTGAAGTTCCCTTGAGTGTAAGTGAGCCCATTGGACTGCCGGGATGCAGGCCGTCATGGATCCCAGGAGGGACATCGCTTGGCGCAGTGTTATGGAGGGATTGTCTCGCCTTCTGGATACCAGATTTATGATGTTTTGGATTTTTTCCCCTGGAAGGCGACATTCTTGTTTTATCGAGTCCAGAGTGAGACCCAAGTACTCTTGGATCTGGCATGGTAACAATCTGGATTTCTTTAGGTTTATTAACCAACCTAGTTCTTCTAGGGAATGTCTGATTGTTTTTAGCTGTTCCTCGCAGTGTTGTGGAGAGGAGCCTATTATCAAAAAGTCGTCGAGGTAAGGTACTATCAGGGTATCTTTCTCCCTCAGGTGAGCCATTACCTCCGCCACTATTTTTGTGAAGACCCGCGGAGCTATAGCCAACCCGAAGGGTAGGGCTAAGAATTGAAAATGGTATACCACCCCCTTTATATGGACCGCTATTCTGAGGAATTTCTGATAATCTTTGTGAATAGGGACGTGATAGTAGGCGTCCCTTAAATCCAGGACTACCATAAAACACAGTGGAAACAGCATCTTTATTGAGGTCTTTATTGTCTCCATCTTGAACGGCTGGATTTCTAGAAATTTGTTTAACTCTTTTAGATTCACAATAGTTCTGAATGAGCCGTCCGGCTTCTTCCTCAGGAACAGAGGGGAGTAGCACCCTAGACCTCTTTCTTGTAGGGGAACTTCCATGAGAACCCCTTTGTTTACCAGTCCTATGACTTCTTTTTCTAATGCCAGCTGCTCTTCCTTTGAAGAAGTCATCCTGAATGAGGGGTGAGGGGGTTTCTGAAATTTCAATTTTAGACCGGACTTTACTATGTTCAACACCCAAGGACTGTTGGTAATCTTTTCCCAGGCTGAGGCGAAGAGGGCAAGTCTTCCCCCCACCTGGGGCAAGCCTTCATTGTGCGGGTTTTTATTGTCGTTAGGGGTTTTGTTGAAGATGAAACCCTTGTTTTTGTTTCGCTTGTCTTCCCACCTATCCTGGTTTTTCCCCGGCTTCCTTCGGAAGAACCTCTTGCTCCGAAAGGGCCTTCTGTATGAAGGGAAGCCCAGGGCGGGGAAAGATTTCTTTTTATCCCCTGCTTTTTCTAGTATGTCATCTAGAGTGGGCCCGAATAGGAACTCTCCTTCACAGGGAATTATACATAATTTAGACTTGGTCTGGAGGTCCCCAGGCCAACATTTTAGCCAGAGGGCCCGCCTTGCGGCATTAGAAAACACCGCCGACCTAGCGGATAACTTGATTGAGTCCACCGAGGCGTCAGCCAAGAAGGCGGCAGCTCCCCGCATAACGGGCAACATTTTTAGCATTGAGTCTCGGGAAGACCTGTTTTTGAGTTGGCTTTCCAATTGGTCTAGCCAAACCATCAGGGAGCGGGATGTACAAGCGGCAGCGACTGCTGGTTTAAGGCCTCCACCAGCCGCTTCCCATGAACCTCTGAGGAACCCATCTGCTTTTTTGTCCATTGGGTCTTTCAAAACCCCCATGTCCTCAAACGGAAGGGCATATTTTTTGGATGCTTTGGCGATTGCCACGTCCAGTTTAGGAGCCTTATCCCAGAAGGAACAGGACTGGTCATCGAATGGATATTTCTTTTTTGGAGTGAGTAGTGATTTTCTCACAGGCTTTTTCCACTCTTTTTTGATCAAAGATTGAATTTTTTCATTGAGAGGAAAGGCCCTTCTCTTTTTCTGGTCAAGCCCTCCGAACATTATGTCTTGGACGGATTTTTTGGGGTGAGGATCTGCCAGCCCCATAGTGTTCCTAACGGCTTTAATAAGGCTATCAGTTTCTTCTATGGGAAAGCAGCTACGGCCCCCTGAGGAGGATGAAGATGATGATGAGGATGAGGAGGAAGAATTAGCCGAGTCTGGATCCGTATCTTCCCCTGAATTACCCGATTCAGGAGATGGAGATCTATGTTTAGTCTTCCTTCTCTTTCTCCCACCTTTGAGGGATTTAAAGGTTACCTCTACCTGGACTTTAATCAGGTTTTTGAGATCTGCCGCAAACTCGGGAAGGCCTTCTGACACAGTCTGCTGAATGCAAACACTGCAAAGTCTTTTGTCCCATGAAGATGGAAGATCTTCTTTGCATAGGGCACATATGACATGTTTAGTTTTACTTGTGCTTTTCTTCCCCTATGGTAAAAGACACAAAGATAGATTCTCACTATCGCTAACATTCACGGAGATCACTCACCACCTTATGGACCCATAAATACCGGTTGGGCACGATCCGTGTTCTTAGAGCCGGACACAATGCTGGACTCTTTGCTGTGTAGCGATCCAGAACGCCCTCCGGTAGAGCCTTGGCCTTTCTGGGTCCGTCGCTTCTGCTGCTGCGGCGTTGGTTGTGGAGACGCCCTGGGAAGGGGAGATACCTGCTCCATATCGCTCACTGGTGAGCATTGGCCAGACTCCATTTCAGAAGCGCTTTTGCCCCCAGACGCCCCGCTTAAAATAGCGGTGGAAGGCGCCATTTTTTTTTTTTCCTCTTCCGCGCATGCGCAGTTCGCCCTGCGCGTGGAATCCCGCGCCTGCGCAGATCGCCCGGGCACGAACTCCCGCGCCTGCGCATTCCTCCAGCGGCGACGCCGGCACTAGGCGGGGATCGCAGCGCTTGTGCGCACGCAAGCCCCTGCTGCTTAAATACATCCGCTCCTCGCGCGGGCGCAGATGAAGCAAGATGGCGGCGCACTTACTAACGCTGACTCCTCGGGGACTCTCGGGAGCTCAGGCTGCAGACTGACGCCAGGGAGCCACATCACTCCTATCCATAGAGCGGACTCTTGGACACGGCTGCTGCTGGTAAGACTTCTTAGAGAGGCGGCTCCTGCCACCTCTCTCCGCGCACCCTAAAAGGCCTACCAGCCCCTAGCGGTGGCGCTTCGGGTCACCACATCTAACCGAGGCAGGGGGGCCCCCGCTGCCTAAATCGGCTGATTGGCCCCGGACTCCCACGAAGAACTTTTCCTCTAACGGAGGTGATCTGTAGGTCTCCCATCAAGGACAGGAAACCAACTGATGCAGGAGAGAGGTACCGCCTTTTTATCTGTAGGTTTCCTGTCCTTGGTGGGCGGATCCCCTCTCTCCGTGGTGCCGTCATGGGCGTCAGAGAAAATGACGAGTTTTTCTAGTAGAAACATCTTCAGGAACTTCTTTGTCCAGTTTTTTGCAGCCTTCTGACTGGACAGTGTTTAGTGTGGAGCGGATTTTATCAGAGGCAAAGTGGTTTTACAACTGAAATTTATAGAAAGTCAAGTAATTTTCAAGCGATTTTTCCTGCATTTTTAAGAGGTTCCACTCCAAAACCTCCTCAAAAACCTGTGTGCACAAACAGTATCTATTGATTAGAATAGGAATGAATGTGCAGTACCCTGTGGCGGCCACTACCAGAAGACGACATAGCTCCGCAAGTGAGCATTTCCAGCCAGCAGTCACAGCAGCCAACACCTATAACAGCTGATCGGCGGTGGTGCCGGACCCTGACTGATCAGATATTGATTACCTATCCTATGGATAGGTCATTAATGCTAAAGTAGTGAACAGCCTCTTTAAAGGATCTACACTTATGTATTTTATAAGGATTTGGTTTCTACGTTTCTTAAATTGGGGAACTCCTTTAATGCGTAGAATACAAACCAATGTAACTGATTTCATAACAAGATTAAAAAAAAAAAAAATCGAACACTCCCCCCCATCCTTATTTCCCCCCAAATGTCTGTTTCTTCTGTTAGTATCACTTTAACATGTATAGGCAGCTTTGGATCGGTCCTCATGAATACTCAAAATGAATATTAACTGTATTTGTGTTCTTTTTTTCACTGGACATCTGTTTTCAATCCATATTTTTCTCCTATGACTTACAATTCCACTTCCTTCTCTTTATGCTTTTTTCCCTGCAGAATAAAGCAGATGAAATCATTATTTTTTTACTGCAATTAGCTGATATTGGTAAGAAAGGGAAAAAATGCAAATCATGTCCTAATACATAAATGAACAGACCATTATTATACAGAGCAACTCAATGTGGTTCACAAACAAGTGAAATCATCACTGTGGATGTGGTCTTCGTTTACAGGTAAAATAGTGTTTCTTGATTTCCCCGGCTGTGGTTTTGTTCAATAATAAGTCAGAAAAAAAATGCTGTTTTTTTTTCCTCTTCTTTCTCCTTGCTCAAATGTTTCATTAAAGCAGCAGACATTGCATAGAAGCAGCACAAGTTATATCCGTAAAGGGGTATTCTCAAGTTGTCCATCAAGGACCTCACAACTCTGCAGTCTCCTCTCCTGGTCTCTGGCAGGGTGGGCTCTTCTCCTTGAGTGACAGCTCTGATTGGCAGCAGAGCTGTAGTTTTAGCAGAGCTATAAAGCTCAGCACCAGTTTTGCTGTAACACATTCAGGTATGAGTGGTTTGTTCACTGGTATTATTGTATATACATATAGAGATTACAGGGAACACAAACAAGCAAACAGCTCTGGGCAGTGAGAGATTTATAACAGCAGCTTGTCAGGAGCTGAGAGGGGGAGGAGGTAGGTGAGTAGATAAGTGCTGTATAAAAATCAATGGACTGGAAACAACAACATGGCTGGTATGTTACAAGTTAACTCCTCTCCTGGAGTGTAACTATTTCACAGACTGGACCAGGGTCTGGGCAAGTAATAGTAGCCAAGATCCAAGGAAACCAGCTGTATACTATGAAAGATAAAAGCCCTCATTGCTTGAAAATGACAGCAGATAGAAAAAGCAAGTAAATTGCAAACTTGTTTTCTTGCTAACTAACTAATCAATGCAATTTAATATTTTGAGAATACCTCTTTAAAGGATACAAAGTCTTTTTTGTAGCATTTATATTTTGCTTGATATGGTTTTTGCAATAGGGATTGGTGTCTGTAGCCTCCGTGTATCACAGTACATAGCAGACTGCAAAATGTTCCCAGTAAAATAAGTCAGAGTTGATTCTAGTGTTGGAATTGATCACTCTCCCCATTGGTCACAAGTTGTCCATGCTGTCTACACCGCTGAGCACAGCGATTGGCTGCAGCGGTCAGTGTAGGTTAGCTAGGACAATATCACTACAGGACAGTAAGCAAAAACCAATGAGACAACTGAAGTGGCAGTTCTGAACCGGCAGATTTACCAATAATACAAGTTATTTTAAAAAGTGTCCCACTTTCCTCAGCCTTCTAATCAGTCTTGACAATGCATAGTCCACACCTGAGCAGCATCTCATCATTCATTAACCACGCTACCCAGTAAATTTGTGAACAAAGTTAGTATAGTATTTGCATGCAGGTGAAAAGTGGGCCCCCCAAAGTCAATGTTATTGGTGGGCCCTTGTCACCCCAGTCCGACACTGTGCACAGGAGCCCTGCGGACTAACGAACCCCGGCTCTGACATGACAGGAACGGTGCGGTAGGTGAGGGAGTACGTTATTTTTATTTTACAAAGGAGACAACTGCCTGTAAAAAGCGGTGGTCCACTACTGTGTGCCCTAATCCTGCCACATTGCCCGCACCTCACACTGTTTGCCATTTATGAACAAGCATATTCTCACATAAAACCATGAAAGACACGGTACCAGCCTTTCATTCCTGGTGTGCCGACGACTCTGCCCTTCAGAGGAGTCGTGGCGGAAACTGCGAGTCAGACTGAAATGCCTGAAAATCTTCCACGCACGAATGAGCCTTAATTATCTGAATAGAGTGAAACAGGCGGCAATCACACGATCGCAGTAAGTGCAGCAGAAAATGGACTTGTGTGAGAGTCCGAAGACTCGTCTCTCTGTGGAGCATGGGAGCACATGTCCTCCTAGCTGCCTCGCACGGTACGTTTTCTTTTGGCAGTCATCGCTCTGTATCCAGCCATCAGACAGCGCTCTGCGCCCGCGCCGGCTTCCTGTATACATCAAGCTGTCCTGCTCTGCGCGCCGGAGGAAGCCTGTTTGGCACAGAACCTAACGGCAAGACGGAGTTTTCTTAAATTCCTTTTCTTATGGAATGCAATGAAAGAAAAATAATCTGAAAGTCATGCAGGCGCGCTGGGTTTTTTAAATCCTTTTTAGGACTGACCTGCATGTCACAAAAGTAAGCAAGGCTCGCAGACGCTGGGAACGGCTACGGTGTAAACACTTCCACCAATACAAGTTATTTCTGCCATCAGGGCCTCACAGAGATTTACCACAAAAAGAGCCAGAGGCATTCTGCTGGTGTCTGGGCTTTACCGCAGCCTGTACCATACACCACATGTATGAGGGGAAGAAGAATTATTTTCTGTGGTACTTTTTTTTCAGATTCTATCAGTATATAATTATAGGGGCGGCCATCTTGTCTGAGCTTCTATTCACAGCGTTTAGAGATGTGCTTTACTGCAGAGACATGGCCATCAGTCTTCTGGAAATGTTCACCAACTTCTCAGGCTGTGAGAAGGATCAGGCATGTCACCTCTGCAGGAAGTGGCCGTATTTGTACTTAGTGTGAACATGCTTCTATGTGAATCCTTTTCAATTGTAAATTGCTGTGGAATATGTTGGCGCTATAGAAATAAAATTATTAGTGACGTTCACTTGTGCAAAGTGTGGTGGAGTGTGTATAGGTGCAATTCACACCTTCTCACTCACATCCATTGTACACTGTGTGATGGTGTTCTCTGCAATCATGAGGGTCTGTTACTATGATTTGTGCTCTGAGGTTATTGTACAGGGTGGGCCATTTATATGGATACACCTAAATAAAATGGGAATGGTTGGTGATATCAACTACCTGGTTGTGGCACATTAGTATATGGGAGGGGGAAAACTTTTCAAGATGGGTGGTGATCATGGCGGCCATTTTGAAGTCGGCCATTTTAGATCCAATTTTATTTTTTCCAATGGGAAGAGGGTCACCACCACATTATGGGTGTCAGGTCCGAGCATTCAGGGGCGTAACTACCGCAGTCACAGCGGTCGCCGCTGCGACCGGGCCCGGCGGGTCAGGGGCCCGGCAGGTCAGAGCAGTGGCGTATCCGGGGGGGCAGCCGGGGCATGTGCCCCGGGCGCAGCCGACAGGGGGCCGCCAGCGGGCCGCCTGATGATGCGGCGGTCCAAGGAGGGGGTTGGCAGGGCCAGGGAGCGGGTGCTGTCTAATTATACTACCTACTCCTGGCGTGGTCCCTGCAAGTCCCTGGCTGCCCGGCTTCTTCCTGTACTGAGCAGTCACATGGTACCGCTCATTACAGTAATGAATATGCGGCTCCACCTCCCATAGGGGTGGAGCCGCATATTCATTACTGTAATGAGCGGTAACCGCTCAGTACAGGAAGCAGCAGCGCCGGGGAAGCAGGGACTGCACCACGCCAGGAGCTGGTGAGTATAACCGGGAGGTGAGTGCTGCGCGATAGTCACCTCTCCTCGTTCCAGTCGCCGTCCGTCTTCTGCAGTGACGCTGAGGTCAGAGGGCGCAATGACGTAGTTAGTGCGCGCCTGACCCATCAGTGCAGAGGAGGCGGAAAATGGAGCGGCGAATGGAACGAGCAGCGATGAATATTGAAAGTGCCGGGGACTTGAGCATGTGATTTTTTTTTTTTTATCGCAGCAACAGCAAATGGGGCAAGTGTCTGTATGGGGCATCTTATGGGGCCATAACATTTGTGCAGCACTATATGGGGGCCATAACATTTGTGCAGCACTATATGGGGGCCATAACGTTTGTGCAGCACTATATGGGGGCCATAATGTTTGTGCAGCACTATATGGGGGCCATAACGTTTGTGCAGCACTATATGGGGGCCATAACGTTTGTGCAGCACTATATGGGGGCCATAACGTTTGTGCAGCACTATATGGGGGCCATAACGTTTGTGCAGCACTATATGGGGGCCATAACGTTTGTGCAGCACTATATGGAGGCCATAACGTTTGTGCAGCACTATATGGGGGCCATAACATTTGTGCGGGCCATAACGTTTGTGCAGCACTATATGGGGGCCATAACATTTGTGCGGGCCATAACGTTTGTGCAGCACTATATGGGGGCCATAACATTTGTGCAGCACTATAATGGGGCAAGTGTCTGTATGAGGTCACATTATACAACTTTGCACTAAAGCTATAGTGTGCAAAATGAATAGGGAAAATATGAATTTGGGAGGAAAATATTTTGGCGTGGGGGGGGCCATTTGAAAGTTCGCACCGGGGCCCATAACTTTGTAGTTACGCCACTGCGAGCATTCCTACATGAACAGTTTCCTGGAAAGTGGATTGGTTGTCGTGGGCCAGTTGAATGGCCACCAAGGTCTCCCGATCTGACCCCCTTTATCTTTGGGGTCATCTGAAGGCAATTGTCTATGCTGTGAAAATACGAGATGTGCAGCATCTGAAACAGCGGATACTGGAAGCCTGTGCTAGCATTTCTTCTGTGTTGTTGCTATCAGTGTGTCAAGAGTGGGAGAAGAGGGTTGCACTGACAATCCAACACAATGGGCAGCACTTTGAACACACTTTATAAGTGGTCATAAACTTGTAAATAACTCATGACATAATAAAGTTAAAACCAAGCACACCATTGTTTTTCTTGTGAAATTCTTAATAAGTTTGATGTGTCACATGACCCTCTTCCCATTGAAAAATTAAAGTTGGAACCAAAAATGGCCGACTTCAAAATAGCCTCATGGTCACCACCCATCTTGAAAAGTTTTCCCCCTCCCATATACTAATGTGCCACAGACAGGAAGTTGATATCACCAACCATTCCCATTTTATTTAGGTGTATCCATATAAATGGACCACCCTCTGTAAATAACGGGGGTGGAGGTAAGTTGTGACCATCGCACATATAAGTAGTTATCTCATTGTTATCCTGCCTCTGCTGATAATGAGGTGACTGCTGAAAAGGGAGCTCTACAGAACAGGAAGAGTCAGACTATTAGGCTCAGTGACCAAAGGAGAAACTGCAAAGCTTAAAGGGAACCTGTCACTCCCAAAATCGAAGGTGAGCTAAGCCCACCGGCATCAGGGGCTTATCTACAGCATTCTATAATGCTGTAGATAAACCGCCGATGTATCCTGAAAGATGAGAAAAAGTGGTTAGATTATACTCACCCAGGGGCGGTCACGGTTCTGTTCTGGTCCAATGGGCATCTGGTCCGGTCTGGGGCCTCCCATCTTCTTACGATGACGTCCTCTTCTTGTGTTCACGCTGCAGCTCCGGTGTACTTTGTCTGCCCTGTTGAGGGCAGAGCAAAGTACTGCAGTGCGCAGGCGCCGGGAAAGGTCAGAGAGGCCCAGCGCCTGCGCACTGCAGTACTTTGCTCTGCTCTCAACAGGGCAGACAAAGTACGCCTGCGCCGCAGCCTGAAGACAAGAAGAGGACGTCCGTCATCGTAAGAAAATGGGAGGCCCCGGACCGTGCCACGACGCCCATCGGATCAGAACAGAACCGGGACCGCCCCTGGGTGAGTATAATTTAACCTCTTTTTCTCATCTTTCAGGATACATCGGGGGCTTAGCTACAGCATTCCAGAATGTTGTAGATAAGCCCCTGATGCCGGTGGACTTAGCTCACCTTCGATTTTGGGGGTGACAGGTTCCCTTTAAATAAAGAGTGATGTGGATATCTAGACTACTTTATACTATTAACTAGGTGGTGGCCCGATTCTAACGCATCGGGTATTCTAGAATATGTATGCAGTTTATTTATGAGGATTTTAGAATAATGCGATTTATACACAGGAGTTGGCCGGCCGGGCGCGACCAATTAGCAATGCGTGGTTCAAATCCCCCGCCAATTTGAGGCCGGATCACACCTGTCACTGATTGTTCGCGGCCGGCCGCGAACAATCAGTGAAGCCAGGGCCTGCTCCAGGTTTTTGAGGGCCCCGGGCGAAAGAGTCTCAGGGAATACACAGGATTCGGCCGGCCGGGCGCGACTAATCAGTGAAGCGTGGTTCAAATCCCACGCCAATTCGAGGCTGGACTGCGCCTGTCGTTGATTATTTGCGACTGGCCAGGCGCAACCAAAAAGTAGTATATAGCACAGCCCACGTAGTATATAGCACAGCCCACGTAGTATATAACAGCCCACGTAGTATATTGCACCGCCACGTAGTATATGGCACAGCCACGTAGTATATAGCACAGCCCGCGTAGTACATAGCACAGCCCGCGTAGTACATAGCACAGCCCGCGTAGTATATAGCACAGCCCGCGTAGTATATAGCACAGCCCGTGTAGTACATAGCACAGCCCGTGTAGTACATAGCACAGCCAGCGTAGTACATAGCACAGCCCACGTAGTATATAACACAGGCCACGTAGTATATTGCACAGCCACGTAATATATAGCACAGCTTACGTAGTATATAACAGCCCACCCAGTATATAACACAGCCCATGCAGTATATAACAGCCCACGCAGTATATAACACAGCCCACATAGTATATAGCAGTCAAGTAGTATACTGCACAGCCCACGTAATATATAACACAGCCCACGTAGTATATAGCACAGTCACGTAGTATATAACACAGCCACGTAGTATATAACACAGCCCATGTAGAATATAACACAGCCACGTAGTATATTGCACAGCCACGTAGTATATTGCACAGCCACGTAGTATATAGCACAGCCCATGTAGTATATAGCACAGTGAGGTAGTATATAACACAGCCCATGCAGTATATAACACAACCCACGCAGTATATAACACAGCCCACGTAGTATATAGCACAGCCCACGTAGAAAATAGCACAGTGAGGTAGTATATAACACAGCCCATGTAGTACATAACACAGCCACGTAGTATATTGCACAGCCACGTAGTATATAGCACAGCCGATGTAGTATATAGCACAGCGAGGTAGTATGTAACAGCCCACGCAGTATATAACACAGCCCACGCAGTATATAACACAACCCACGCAGTAAATAACAGCCCACGTAGTATATAGCACAGCCACGTAGTATATTGCACAGCCCACGTAGTATATAGCACAACCCATGTAGTATATAGCAGTGAGGTAGTATATAACACAGCCCATGCAGTATATAACACAGCCCACGCAGTATATAACACAGCCCACGTAGTATATAGCATAGCCACGTAGTATATAGCACAGCCCACGTAGTATATAGCACAGTGAGGTAGTATATAACACAGCCCATGTAGTATATAACACAGCCCACGTAGTATATAGCACAGTCACGTAGTATATAACACAGCCACGTAGTATATAACACAGCCCATGTAGAATATAACACAGCCACGTAGTATATTGCACAGCCACGTAGTATATTGCACAGCCACATAGTATATAGCACAGCCCATGTAGTATATAGCACAGTGAGGTAGTATATAACACAGCCCATGCAGTATATAACACAACCCACGCAGTATATAACACAGCCCACGTAGTATATAGCACAGCCCACGTAGAAAATAGCACAGTGAGGTAGTATATAACACAGCCCATGTAGTACATAACACAGCCACGTAGTATATTGCACAGCCACGTAGTATATAGCACAGCCGATGTAGTATATAGCACAGCGAGGTAGTATGTAACAGCCCACGCAGTATATAACACAGCCCACGCAGTATATAACACAACCCACGCAGTAAATAACAGCCCACGTAGTATATAGCACAGCCACGTAGTATATTGCACAGCCCACGTAGTATATAGCACAACCCATGTAGTATATAGCAGTGAGGTAGTATATAACACAGCCCATGCAGTATATAACACAGCCCACGCAGTATATAACACAGCCCACGTAGTATATAGCATAGCCACGTAGTATATAGCACAGCCCACGTAGTATATAGCACAGTGAGGTAGTATATAACACAGCCCATGTAGTATATAACACAGCCATGTAGTATATAGCACAGCCCATGTAGTATATAGCACAGCGAGGTAGTATATAACACAGCCCACGCAGTATATAATATCCCATGTAGTATATAGCACAGCCACGTAGTATATTGCACAGCCCACATAGTATATAGCACAGCCCACGTAGTATATAGCACAGTGAGGTAGTATATAACACAGCCCACGCAGTATATAACACAGCCCACGCAGTATATAACACAGCCCACGCAGTATATTACACAGCCCACGCAGTATATTACACAGCCCACGCAGTATATAACACAGCCCACGCAGTATATAACACAGCCCACGCAGTATATAACACAGCCCACGCAGTATATAACACAGCCCACGCAGTATATAACACAGCCCACGCAGTATATAACACAGCCCACGCAGTATATAACACAGCCCACGCAGTATATAACACAGCCCACGCAGTATATAACACAGCCCACGCAGTATATAGCAATGTGGGCACCATATCCCTGTTAAAAGAACAATGAAAATAAAAAATAGTTAAATACTCACCTTCCGTCGGCCCCCGGATCCAGCCGAGGTCTTTAGCGATGCTCGTCGCGACTCTCCGTTCCCAGTAATGCCTTGCGGTAATAACCCGTGATCATTTAGCGGTCTCGCGAGACCGCCACGTGATCTCGGGTCATTGCCGCAATGCATTCTTGGGACCAGAGCGTAGCGAAGAGCGAGAAAGGCTGGCGCTGACGGCCGGCCGCGACCAGTCAGGGACCCGGGATTTCCGTTACGGAAGTTACAGACAAACAGACGGAAGTACCCCTTAGACAATTATATATATAGATTAGATGGTGGCCCGATTCTAACGCATCGGGTATTCTACAATATGTATGCAGTTTATTTATGAAGTTTTCAGAATAATGCAATTTATACACAGGATTTGGCCGGCCGGGCGCGACCAATTAGCGTGGTTCAATTCTCCCGCCAATTCGCAGCCGGATTGCGCCTGTCGCTGATTGTTCGCGGCCGGCCGGGCATGACCAATCAGTGAAGCCAGGGCCTGCTCCAGGTTTTTGAGGGCCCCGGGCGAAAGAGCCTCAGTGGGCCCCCCTTTTTAACATATACCAATCAGCGACGTGGGATTTCCGTTACAGACAGACAGGCGGAAGTACCCCTTAGACGATTATATAGATAGACTAGATGGTAGCCCGATTCTAACGCATCAGGTATTTTAGAATATGTATGTAGTTTATTTATGAAGATTTTAGAATAATACATTGAATACACAGGATTAGGACGGCTGGGCGCGACCAATTAGCGAAGCGTGGTTCAAATCCTGCGCCAATTCGTGACCGGACTGCGCCTGTCGCTGATTGTTCACGGCCGGCCACATAGTATATAGCACAGCCACGTAGTATATTGCTCAGCCACGTAGTGTATTGCACAGCCCACGTAGTATATAGCAAAGCCACGTAGTATATTGCACAGCCACGTAGTGTATTGCACAGCCCACGTAGTATATAGCACAGCCCACATAGTATATTGCACAGCCCACATAGTATATAGCACAGCCACGCAGTATATTGCACAGCCGACATAGTATATAGCAATGTGGGCATCATATCCCTGTTAAAAAAAAAGAATTAAAATAAAAAAATAGTAATATACTCACCCTCCGATGTCCCCCTGGATCCAAGCGAGGCCTTTACCGATGCTCCTCGCGACACTCCGGTCCCAAGAATACATTGCGGTCTCGCGAGACCGCTGCGTCATCATCTCGTGAGATCGCAATGCATGGAGCAGTCACCGGAGCGTCGCGAGGAGTGGGAAAGGCCTGTTCCTGATCCGGAGGGCCGACGGACGTGAGTATAACGATTTTTTAATTTTTTTATTATTTTTAACATTAGATCTTTTTACTATTGATGCTGCATAGGCAGCATCAATAGTAAAAAGTTGGTCACACTGGGTTAATAGCAGCGTTAACGGAGTACATTACACCGCGGCATAACGCGGCCCCTTAACGCTGCCATTAACCCTGTGTGAGCGCTGACTGGAGGGGAGTATGGAGCGGGCACTGACTGCGGGGAGTAAGGAGCGGCCATTTTGCCGCTGGACTGTGCCCATCACAGATTGGTCATGGCTGTTTTGCCGTGACCAATCAGCGACTTGGGATTTCCGTTACAGACAGAAAGACAGAAGGACAGACAGAAAGATGGAAGTGACCCTTAGACAGTTATATAGTAGACTAGATGGTAGCCCGATTCTAACGCATCGGGTATTCTAGAATATGTATGTAGTTTATTTATGAAGATTTTAGAATAATACATTGAATACACAGGATTCGGCTGGCAGCGACCAATTAGCGAAGCGTGGTTCAAATCCCGTGCCAATTCGCGGCCGAACTGCGCCTGTCGCTGATTGTTCGCGGCCGGCCACGTAGTATATAGCACAGCTACGTAGTATATAACAGCCCACGTAGTTAATAGCCCAGCCACGTAGTATATTGCACAGCCACGTAGTATATAGCACAGCCCACAGAGTATATAGCACAGCCCACGGAGTATATAGCACAGTCACGTAGTATATAGCACAGCCTACGGAGTGTATAACAGCCCACATAGCATATAACACAGCCACGTAGTTTATAACAGCGCACGTAGCATATAACACAGCTCACGTTGTATATAACAGCCCACGCACGCAGTATATAACACAGCCCATGCACGCAGTATATAACAGCCCACGTAGTGTAGAACACAGCCCACGTAGTACATTGCACAGCCCACGCAGTATATTGCACAGCCCACGTAGCACATTGCACAGCCCAAGCAGTATATTGCACAGCCCACGCAGTATATTGCACAGCCTATGTAGTATATTGCACAGCCCACGTAGTATACAGCACAGCCCACGTAGTATACAGCACAGCCCACGTAGTATACAGCACAGCCCACGTAGTATACAGCACAGCCCACGTAGTATACAGCACAGCCCACGCAGTATACAGCACAGCCCAAGCAGTATATTGCACAGCCCATGTAGTATATTGCACAGCCCACGCAGTACATTGCACAGCCCACGCAGTACATTGCACAGCCCACATAGTATATTGCACAGCCCACTTAGTACATTGCACAGCCCAAGCAGTATATTGCACAGCCCACGTAGTACATTGCACAGCCCATGTAGTATATTGCACAGCCCATGAGATCGCAGTGCATGGAGCGGTTACCGGAGCGTCGCGAGGAGCGGGAAAGGCCGGTTCTGGATGCGAGGGGCCTACGGACGGTGAGTATATAACGATTTTTTTTTTTTAATTATTTTTAACATTAGATCTTTTTACTATTGATGCTGCATTGGCAGCATCAATAGTAAAAAGTTGGTCACACAGGGTTAATAGCAGCGGTAACGGACTGCGTTGCACCGCGGCATAACGCGATCCGTTAACCCTGTGTGAGCGCTGACTGGAGGGGAGTATGGAGCGGGCACTGACTGCATGGAGTAAGGAGCGGCCATTTTGCCGCTGGACTGTGCCCGTCGCTGATTGATCGCAGCAAAACAGCCACAACCAATCAGCGACTTGGATTTCCATGACAGGCAGAGGCCAATGAATATCCGCGACAGACAGAAGGACAGACGGAAGTGACCCTTGGACAATTATATAGTAGACTAGATTGTGGCCCGATTCTAACGCATCGGGTATTCTAGAATATGCATGTCCCCGTAGTATATGGACAATGATTGATGATTCCAGAATTCGCGGCAGACTGTGCCTGTCGCTGATTGGTCGAGGCAACCTTTATGACATCATCGTCGCCATGGCAACCATTATGACATTTACGTCGATACTGTGCCCGTCGCTGATTGGTCGAGGCCCAGGCGGCCTCGACCAATCAGAGACGCGGGATTTCCAGGACAGACAGAAAAACCATTAGACAATTATATATATAGATGGGGTGGTGCAATAGTTTCATGCTGAGGCTATAGGGTCACACCAGTATATTTCCTCTGAGAATCAGGGCCGTGAAAATCGCACCGTACACCGATGTCATCCGAGTGCAATCTGACGTTTTCGACAAGCTCACTGACACATGGCAGAGTCGTGCGATCAGAATATTGGATCAAACTAGGCAGGCAGCCATTGTTTCCTCTGTCCAAGGAAAAAATAAGGACCCGTGCACAGCCCCATAGACGAACATTGGTTTGTGTGTGATGTGATGTTCTGTGGGGACCCAAAATTATGGAGTTCTGCACCTGCCCTTGGGGTAAAGCTAGATCAGTAGGAGTCTGGCACCCCAACAATCCGCCATTCTCCCCGCCAGCAGTGGTGGATGCAGGCAGCGCACATGGTGCCGCTCACAGTGGGACCACCAAACACTCTCCGTACGATCGTGTGCGGTGCCCGCCCGGATAATGGCGCATTGCTGGGCGCCCACCACTGCCATCACTTCTCTCAGGGATCGGTTACATCTTAACACTGCTGGAAGCCCCATTACAGGGAATAACCCTCCACACGCCATGCCGGCCGCGGACCCATGACCACGGTGCCCATGCAACACTGGTTTAGGCCAGGACGACTCTGAAAGCCTCATACAGATTTCAGCTTTATTAAATATAAAAATCCGCGGCATAGATTGTCGGCTGCGACTTTCAGGAGTCGCGTCCCTGCTGAGGCATATGGCGCAGGGTCACTACTGACCTCGGCCACACTGCACACAGATAGCGCTTCATGGCAGAGCCGATTGTAACGTGCGCGATGGCTGCTGTGTGCGCGATGGCTGCTGTGTGCACAGGCGGGAGCGGTGGCGGCAGCTTTCTGGAGCCTGCCCCCGGCCCGTCCATGAGAGGAGCAGATGTACCGGCGGAGGCGCCATCTCCGGCAGTGCAGGAGCAGCACACGGCCCGCGCATAACAGGACACGTGTGTAGCTGACGGAGAAGCCGAGGGCCCGGCCGGGAGTGTGGCTCACACGGGGCGCCCTGCAGGACTCCACAGTGCCGGCACCGAAGAGCAGTTCACGTGATAGTCCGCCCTTCCTGTAGTCCGGCACGGAGGCCGCTGCTGGCGGAGGACATCGTGGCTGCTCCCGGGAGTGTGCGGAGCCCCGGGCACAGGTCAGATGGCGGCGGCCGTGATCTCCCCGTTATAGTTCCGTGTCCCGCATTGTGAGCGCTCGCTGCTTCCTCCCCATTGTAACCTCGTGCACCGTGTGCGGGTCATGTGTCAGCAGTGACGCACGGAGAAGCATGCGACATCTGTGCGGAACGTCACACATTCCCCACCAGCAGCAATGTGGAGGAAGCGACTGACAAGTCTAACCCGTCGTACGTGTCTGTTTATACGGCACTTCTGTGGTGATGACATAACACACATGTCGCAATATTACCGCGCCCTGTAAAGAAGCCTGTCGGGATTGGGGGAGGGGGTCGCGCAGTGTGAGTGTGGTGTGCGCCCCCATACTCCCTGACTGGGCACAAGCCTGCAGCGGGCACACCACATCCTCACCACTGCTTATAAATCAGGATGGCCGAACATGGGGGCTCAACCTCTAGGACCCCGTGACTGGGACAAGCACCAGGCACAGCCCCCCGTCTGTCTGAGCCACTGGGCCGTGTAATCCATGTGGCCCATTGTTAGGCTACGTTCACATTAGCGTCGGGCGCCGCTGCGTCCCTATATTTAACATGGGGGCGCATGGACATGCGTTGCATTTGCGTTTTGTGACGCATGCGTCGCTGTGGCGCACGCGTCAGGGCGCACAGGACGCAGCAAGTTGCATTTTTTGTGCGTCCAAAATCAAGCAAAAAAAGGACGCATGCGTCACAAAACGCTGCGTTGTGCATACGTTCACATTTGCGTTGTGCGTTGCCGACGCTGCGGCGCACAACGCAAATGTGAACGTAGCCTTAATGCTTTCTTGTAGAGGGGGCAGTGGTCAGATCCTAACCATCAATCACAGATGGTCTAGCCTAATGTGAGACATCAAAATAAGAGTTATGGCGATCAAGACCCCAACCTGCCATGCGCCCTGACAGCACGGCGATTTACATATAGCTGTGTTTGCAAAATGGGCACATGCCACAAAAAAGCCATACACACATACATGGCCATCATTTTCCGGCCCTGAGACCCCCCATCCACAATAGCCATCTACCTCCCCCAAACCCACCATCCGCAATAGCCACCTCCCTCGAGCCCCCCCATCCACAATAGCCACCTCCCTTGAGCCCCCCATCCACAATAGCCATCTACCTCCCCTGAGCCGTCATCCGCAATAGCCATCTATCTCCCCCGAGCCCCATCCGCAATAGCCATCTATCTCCCCCGAGCCCCCATCCGCAATAGCCATCTACCTCCCCCGAGCCCCCCATCCGCAATAGCCATCTACCTCCCCCGAGCCCCCCATCCGCAATAGCCATCTACCTCCCCCGAGCCCCCCATCCGCAATAGCCATCTACCTCCCCCGAGCCCCCCATCCGCAATAGCCATCTACCTCCCCCGAGCCCCCCATCCGCAATAGCCATCTACCTCCCCCGAGCCCCCCATCCGCAATAGCCATCTACCTCCCCCGAGCCCCCCATCCGCAATAGCCATCTACCTCCCCCGAGCCCCCCATCCGCAATAGCCATCTACCTCCCCCGAGCCCCCCATCCGCAATAGCCATCTACCTCCCCCGAGCCCCCCATCCACAATAGCCATCTACCTCCCCCGAGCCCCCCATCCACAATAGCCATCTACCTCCCCCGAGCCCCCCATCCACAATAGCCATCTACCTCCCCCGAGCCCCCCATCCACAATAGCCATCTACCTCCCCCGAGCCCCCCATCCACAATAGCCATCTACCTCCCCCGAGCCCCCCATCCACAATAGCCATCTACCTCCCCCGAGCCCCCCATCCACAATAGCCATCTACCTCCCCCGAGCCCCCCATCCACAATAGCCATCTACCTCCCCCGAGCCCCCCATCCACAATAGCCATCTACCTCCCCCGAGCCCCCCATCCACAATAGCCATCTACCTCCCCCGAGCCCCCCATCCACAATAGCCATCTATCTCCCCCGAGCCCCCATCCACAATAGCCATCTACCTCCCCCCAGCCCCCCCTCCACAATAGCCATCTACCTCCCCCGAGCCCCCCATCCGCAATAGCCATCTACCTCCCCTGAGCCCCCCATTCACAATATACATCTACCTCTCCCCGAGCCCCCCATCCACAGTATACATCTACCTCCCCTCGAGCCCCCATCCACAATAGACATTGACCTCCCAGAGCCACCCCCCTTGAATAATATATATCTACCTCCCCTTGAGCCCCCTTGCACAGGAACGTTCGGCCAAGTGCTCCTGTGTCCTCTGTAAGAGACTCCTATGACACTGTCTTATGTCTCTGAAAACAAAAGGATCAGTTATCAGATATTGAACAGACCAGATCCTTCTCTGCCCCATGATCTGTTTGGGGCTGGGGGTGAGTCAGGTTCTTAAGCGTATCCGTCACCCTGCTATGCCATGTATACTTTCCCTGACTCCCCATAAATACAGGCGTTCTGCTCGGATGAGTGTCTGTGTTATTTCAGTAGAGGGAGGGAGAGAGACGCCTCCGAGAGGAAATAACAGGATTGAACAGGTTGAAGATCCAACCCATCCCTCCCTTGATTTCTGGATGCAGATGTTGGGGTGATAGTCACAGTTCTCATACAGTGAACCCCACTAAATAAGATCCGCCAACAGATACTACAACCCCTAGTACGGCACGGGCAGCCACCTCGCCAAAGCCACTAACCTTCAGTAGTTCAGCGCTTGGACGGCTGTCTCCAGTCCCACCATACAAAGACGAGTGGTTCCCGATAACACACATACATAGATCCTGGGATAATCAGTGTACTGGTTATCAGTGCATCACGCCATGGTATAATTTGTCTGCACCATGGAGCCTGGGTGCCTCATACCCCTATATGGAGACATCCATCAGTAGGGGGATCCTGACATACACCGAGTGCACAGATCACCCTATCTGGCTGTGAGGACAGGCTGGGTGGTAGTTTATCTGGGACACGATAGCTTGAAATCCTCAAAGATCCTATTAGTGAGGTAGAATAATAGTGGCAGGCCGGGCTCACACTGGTAAATGCCAGACAAGAGCATGTAGGATACAGGGTAAAGCTGGATCTGGTGGGACGATCTACAGGGTCAGGGGAGAAAACACTACATTGTTCTCATATGGATGATGGCGGGATGATCAGAGCTGCTGATGATTGTGGATGCAGCTATTAGGCGAGCACTGTGGAATTTATAGGGTACAGATAGGCTGTGACTACTAGGAGCGACTACTGTGATATGGCTGTAAGTCTTGCAACCAATGTAAGGAATCATTAAGGTTGTGGCAATTACACAGCGACCAAGAGTCACAGCGGGGTCCTAGCCTTACGCCCCTATACATCAGATAGCCGTCTCAGCCGACAGCTCCGACACACAGTAACGGCATACTCGGCCAGCGCTCCTGCATCTCAGAGCTGCTGCCAGACTCTCCGGAGAACAAAAGGATGGGCTGTTGGAAATCTGACGTGCCAGATCCTTCTCTCCTCCAACATCATCTGTTTGGGGGGGAGTCTGGAGGCCCCACATGACGGCAGGTTCAGCCAACATTAGTCCAATGTGTATGGAGCCTTTAGGGTATGTTTCCACAGTCAGGAAACGCAATGCGCAGCGGCCAGATGTTACAGCATAGTGGATGGGATTTTATGAAAAGACGCAGGTGGCAGACACATGCGGCGGCGCGTCTTTCTAGACCACAGCGGAGACGCTCAGTCTCCACAAGATAAATAGCACCGTTCTATGTATAAGACGCGATGATTCCGCACGGTTCAATAAACACATCCGGAATCACCATATACAAAAGCCGGCAGCGCTGTCAGTCTGTACCGTGGAAACACACCCTTACTCACACTACTGTGTTTCCTTCATAAGACATTTATCACCTCTCCACAGGACAGGCAACACCTGCCCGATCACTGGGTGCCCCACCTCCGGGACCCCCGCTCACTGTGGATGCCACCGATTGGAGCGGCGTGGCCACACCTGACTGCTGAGGCGCCATTCATGGCTATGGGACTGACAGAGATAGCGGAGCGCTCTACCGGGTCCACAGACGCTGAATGAAGTGGGAGCAATTATGTGCGACTGTGCCCCGCCATTCAGTTAGGACATGAGGAGGAATGGAGGTGTCCGCTCCCACCTCTGTTATCAGGGTGGGCCCACGACCATCACACATTCATCTTATCCTGTGGATGGTGATAATCTTCCATGGGAAAATCCCTGTAATCACAGTGTTATTTAGGCGGGGTCTTCTCGGAGCACGTCCCCTGCGGATCAGACTCCGCCACACAAGCCCCGCTCATGTTGAGATGCATTTTTTGCTGACCCAGAATACACATGGTGGACACAGCTGACCGGTATGTGCCACAGGTCCGTGCATGGGAAGGCCCTAACCACAGGGCGATGCATGTGCGGCTGACCGCTGCGGCCCTGGGCGACTGTGACATGGCCGCCTGCACAGTGCAGACTTCCCATGGAAACCAATGGGAGCAGATGTAATGCCTCAGAGGAGTAACCGTAGTAACATAGTAACCCCTACACCGCCATACACGCTATTAGCCACGTTCAGTGTGTGGCGGGTTTTTTACCTCAGTACCTGTAAGCCAAAACCAGGAGTGGGTGATAAATACAGCAGTGCTGACGGGTTTCTATGATACTTTCCTCCTGATTTTATACTGAGGTAATACTGAGGGTGTGACCGCGGCCTTAGCGCTAGCGCCGCCATAGACATCGCTTCCAGTGTTCTCCTGTAGCAGATGATAGAATCCTGTCACGAGTTCACCACACACCGGTTACAGGCGGCAATGATCGTTGTTCCCACGCAGCGGAGACGCCGGGCGGATCACTCACATTAGCGCATCCGCTGGCTGTTAACCCCTGCGGCATCTCCCGGCTGCGCCCATTAGTATTCTGTGCGCGCCTCCTCCGGCGGTGCGGGCGCCACATACACCCTGGCAGAGTAATAAAATGGCGGTATAACTGCCAGGACACGATCGTCACTGACTACAGGGAAGCGTGTCACGTCCTCACAGCTGTCCTTCATCCCCGGGTTAATCTCCGGTGCGGAGCCCCCGGTGCACGGCCGCTGTCACACATAGGTGGCCGGGAGTTAATTAGGAAGTATTCTCCGGATCAGTGGCTCCACGGCCCATTAGCTATTCTGCTGCCTAATTGCAGGATTGCGCTGCTATCTCCGTCCCGTATCCCTGCAATCAGCGATCTCTCGGCAGCAGCTGGGGATTAGGCGGCCGGCGGAGCGGGGCTGCAGATTACACGCTGCTTAACCCCTCACTGCCCGGCGGCTCTGCAGGCATGTTCTTGTACTGCGTGCTGGGATGTGTAGTTCCACAGCCTTTTATTTTTGCAGCGAGCAGTGTCTGTCACAAGGAGTTTGGTGACCTGGGGAGACGGCGCTCATGGTCCGAAGTCCACACCATGGAGCCGTGCTCCCCGGTTACTGAGTCCTGACGGCGGCGGTGCGGACCTGAGGGGCTCGGGAAGTAACACTCGGCTCCCGCCCTGTGTGCCGCCATACGGTGCCGTGTTCCCCACAGCAATGCTTTATCTAGAGAATAAAACAAAACTCGTAGGACACGTTCACATGACACGTCTGTGGCCGCACAGTCGTCATTTCGTTGCAGTTTTCTGTGGCGCTTGATGCGTTTGAGCTCTCCGTTAATGAGGTCTTCTATCCCATGGAGTCCGTGCTGGTAGCTAGGAAATTGCCTCTGTCACCATAGCTGTCTGCTGAGCAGTCAGTGGGGCACAAAAACGTGTTTCAAACCGCCCGTGTGTTTCCTGCAATAGCTGCATGTATTGTATTAGGTGAATGTTAAATATGGCCGCACCATAGCCGCAGTAAGGCTACGTTCACATTTGCCTTGTGCGCCGCAGCGTCGCCACATGCGTCATGCGCCCCTATATTTAACATGGGGGCGCATGGACATGCGTTGTGTTGCGTTTTGTGATGCATGCGTCTTTTTGGGCGCACGCGTCAGGGCGCAGAGGACGCAGCAAGTTGCATTTTTTTTGCGTCCAAAATCATGCAAAAAAAGGAAGCATGCGTCACAAAACAATGCATTTTGCATGCGTTGCGTCGCCGATGCGTTGCCGACGCAACACACAACAACGCAAATGTGAACGTAGCCAAATGGCGGCGTGACTTGTACATGCTGCCGCACAGTCAGAATGTCTCCTGTAGACGAGGGCAAAGCGACGTGCACTGCCCTTGGCCCAGCGTCCAGTCTGGTTCACCCTGGCTGGCAACCTTCACTTCTGTGCCCGGCGTCCATTACTGGGTCCTGCTCAAGAGACACCCGCAAAGCCGGACACACACAGAAGGCTGCCATGCAGGAGCAGACTCTTCTCAGCTCTAGTCTCATTTCAGTGCCGTCTTCCCAATACAACATGTCTCTGACGGCAGTGCCTCATAGTGAGCATACACACCAACGCCCCCATAGACTGCAGTCCCCTAACAGTGCCCTGTTACTTTATATTAAAGGGAACCTGTCACCCCCAAAATCGAAGGTGAGCTAAGCCCACCAGCATCAGGGGCTTATCCACAGCATTCTGGAAAGTACTGCAGTGCGCAGGTGCCCGGCCTCTCTGACCTTTCCCGGCGCCTGCGCACTGCAGTTCTTTGCTCTGCCCTCAACAGGACAAAGTACACCTGCGTCGGAGCCGCAGCGTGAAGACAAGAAGAGGACGTCATCGTAAGAAGATGGGAGGCCCCGGACCGCAGCGGGACCGCCCCTGGGTGAGTATAATCTAACCTCTTTTTCTCATCTTTCAGGATACAGAATGCTGTAGATAAGCCCCTGATGCTGGTGGGCTTAGCTCACCTTCCATTTTGGGGGTGACAGGTTTCCTTTAAAGAGCATGTGTTCAGTAATGCGATTTACCTGCAGATATAGGGTTAATCTGCATAGAAATAGAATTTAAATCCTGTGTAGCTGGCGTAAAGGGAACCTGTCAGCAGAATTTTGCTACCTCATCTGAGAGCAGCCTGAAGTAGCCAGAGACCCTAAATCCAAAGATATATCACTTGGATTACTGGGTGCAGCTGTTCTGACACAATCAGAGCTTCTAGATTTAGAATGAAGCAGAGCTGAGAAAGCTGACCCTGCCCACACCACAGCTAACCCCGCCCACACATAGCTGACCCCGCCCACACATAGCTGACCCCCTCCAGACCAGGCTCTCTGTGTACAAAGTCCATGGACAGTGAGCTGCTTATCACTTACTAGTCCGGCAGTGTTGGTGATAAATCCTTCACAGTTAAACAGCAGGCACTTTGATAAGTGACACATCCCAGAGTTCTGTGTTTCTGCCTCGATCTCCTGCTGTCTTCAGAGTACATAGAAAAAAGCTGCTGACAGATTCCCTTTAATGGCGTTGTGGCTAGAAGGAGAACATGCCGCTTTGTTCTCCTTGCAGCTGCTCGCTTGCAGTTTTTTGAGCAGGTACAGTCACCGCTCTCTAATGTGATCAAGTTTACCAGCAGATTAACCCCATATCTTCAGGTAAATCACATTTCTAGAAGCGAAAGGTTCACTTTAAGCAATCTAACAGGACAACTGTTCCAGTAAATTGGCACCATGTGTATGTTGGGATGCGTTTAGACAGGTAGATAATGGTTCCTTCCCGGTATAAACATTGAGGCGATCGATCACCTGATGAAATTGCTAAATGTTTGATCATCAGGCGATACTGTCGTTTATGCTGGCACAAAATCATTGTTATTGGCAGCACATTGCCCTGTGTAAACAGAAGATGTGCTGCCAATAACATACTGTATGGGGGCAGAACGGCCATATTGGCAATCATTTTGTGCCCATCTTTGTTCGTCAGCCGGTGTAAACGAGCTCCAAGCAGTGCTCATTAAGGTGCATTGGCGGGATGAAATCTGCATGGGATCCACCCCACACTGTGATACATGGCCACCAGGGGATTATATTAGCTGTATTGGGTTTTGTAGGGTTGCATTTTGGCAGGGAAGAGGTTTATTTTGTCTGACTTGCTGAACAATAGTCTTGAAGAGTGCAGGAGCCCTGTCCTTAGATAACAAGTGCATGTCCCTGCCCCCTCTTGTCATGAGAGCTCACAGGGCACATGGGGCAGAGCAGTCTTGCGGAGCTCTTTCACTATGGTGCGCAGACCGTGCAGCCTGGCTCCCATCACACGGAGATCTCACATTCCTCTCACTGTTTGTTTTCATAACATTGGCTTCTGTCTGTACTTCTCCGGCTTTTCCTATACCGACATCTTATATGAGAGTGGGGGGAATCAGCCCCCTAAACCAAGCATTAACAAGCGATCTCTATAAATGCTCTTTCACGCGGCTGTCTAAAGTCTGTTTCATCTGCATGTTTCTAAGCAGAAATGGGAACAGATCCCAGGCCCTGCGTGCACTTTTTACATGTCGTTTTCAGTAACAACAGTGTGTCAGTGTAGATTGCACAGATGTGTTACGTATGTGCATTGTAAGCTGCGGTGTACTTTGTGGTGATATAGGCACATGAGGCCTGTGCGCTGGAGCAGAGTTCCAGGCCTGCAGCCCTAGCCTTGCTGGCTACACACAAGAACCCATTGGAAACCGAATATTATACCCTGTTATAAGTCAGTGTCATCTGTATAAAAATAGATCCATCATACCTGTCTTCTCTCCGTTAAGTCACAGTATTAGTGTGAACAGAGCCTTAGGCTTTCTCACGTTCCGTCGCCTCTTTAAACATCCGCTTGTCTGTACGCCTTTATTCTTTAAAAATGGGAATTGGAAGGGAAACATTTCCCGGCATTTTCTTAGGGAATGTTTCTTTTGTACTAATACTGTCCTATTACTAGGAGAGCACGATCTCCACAGTAAAGCATGAAGGCAACCTAAAGTGTTCCCTGTTGTATACGGCTAGGGTATACCGTCCTGCGTAATTCAGGCACACATTATTTACAGGCTTGCCCCGGGACTGACCTGCTCCATTGTCACACAGTGGCAGACAAGAACTGGCAATCTCTTATATTGTTGTATTGTAATATATTCACGGTGCCTGTGTAAGCATAGTACATAAAGAGTCAATACAACATCAATGAGAACGGGGAGACGGCAGCGTCTATCGACTGCAGGCAGCGCGTACATTCAGGATAAAGGCAGCAGGTCCGTGCTTCTCTCCTAGAGACACGGCGCTTTCAGACTGCACTTCAATGGTGGAGTGACTGACAGGTCCTTGCCTCAAGATGTCTTGCAGCAGAGCTGCTGCCTGATTATGAGATATCAGATCCCCATCATCAACACCATTACGTTGGTTTTTATGCCGAGCGAAGATGAAAATGCAAAGCAGTGCATCTCCAGTGATCCTACATATTGATGACCGTAGACTTGTGTCTAGGCGGTGAGTGCGGTAGTAGCAGCACACCTCAGGGTGAATTCACTTGGGGCAGATTTGTTGTATACATTTTTGAGATTGTCCCATTTATGGTATACTGAACTCCATGTCCCTGCTGCCACAACAACCCCATTCAGATTAATTGAGCTGATTGTTTCTTTAAGCTGGCCAAATTCATGAGATAGCTTTGTCAGCCAACTGTTCATGTGTTTTTGTTGGGGAGAGCAGAAAAGCCGCTGCCAAACACCTCGAACTGCGGTTTACCTCTCTTGAAAACAAAAGTACCGAGCGATGAGATTCCATCTGGAGGCTCCTATACATAGCAGATGGTCATATGGGACCGTATTGCTTAAATTGGCAGGTTTGGCCAACTTTCATCTAATTTGTATGGGGGTCTTTAGTGTCAAAATGTCTGCTACAGATATGTCACATGTATTTACCCTAATGCTGGCCAAAAACGTGATATATTCTCTGCAGATCATACTTAACTAAGGCTAGCCATACAGATGTATCACTGAGCCTTCACCCAACAGGTACATCTCCTGACTCCCCCATATGAAAGCAGGTTTGGAAGTGCAGTAACGCAGGGATTGCAGAACAATGCTGTATAACAATATTATTTAATTATTAACAAAAATATGAAAATTATCTCCTCGCAGGGAGTTAAATAACCGGAATCAAGGGAAGTAAAATAGTTAATGCAACAGTCTGATAGTTAAATGACACTTATCGTAGTCTTTGATCCTCATCCACATACAGTCTGATGGGAGTTGGAGCAACGGCTGGCGCAGTGTCCTCAGATGGATCCCAACAAATCACGGTCCAGCTTCTGGCGGCAACGGGTGGTCACCAGTTTTGCCCGCTGAGCCCCTAGTCCATAAATCTGTGCAGCCAAAGTGGGGAGCGCTGCAGTAGTCATATTGCACACGTGCGCTGCTGCGCATATATCAGCAATGGGAACGCACCTCAGGGTCCTGCCGCTGGCACCTGCTCTTCCGCGCGAGCACTGCACTCTGTTTGGCTGGTGCTTGTGGCACTCGGAACCCTCGCTGGCTCACTGGAGCGTTCAGGCAGGCAATCATCTAGGCCTATTGCAGGGTCATTGTAGGCTTTTTTGTGGTCATTTATATTATTGGTATCTTACCAGTTTGTTCACTGGGTAGGTGTTTTTTAATATTGGATTATTAAAAGATAAGTTTTAAGGGAATATATGTTCACTTCTTTTGAATTGATTCCTGGATTTTATTTATGATTTTAGTACAAAAATCACTGTAGCGTTCACCTAAGCTCTGCCCGGCACGTCTATGCACTGCCTCTGTAACGGCGGAGCACTGAGAGCACTCTCCTGCGCTTCCTGCTCACTGCCCGGCTTAGCCACGCCCCCTCTGCGCAGGTCGTGGGACCTGTCCGGTCCCCTATTCTTTCCCCCCGGCACCGCTTGATGCAGCCTCGACAGTTCTGGACCCGGCATGACGTAGGTACCAGCAGCCCGGTCTTCCTCCTTACACATACAGCGGTCCACTCTGCTCATTGGCTCAGGGGAGAAGGCCACTGTCAATAGCTGTCTCCCCTGAAGCAAAGGATCGGGCACTGATATATTAATTGCTTGATGTTTGTCTCCCCCCAATCTAACTTGTGGGTGAGGCAGGAAGCCCTCATACACACTGATGGGTCTTTGGTAGTTTTTATTCATGTTGTGTTTTTTCCAAGTTTATAGAATAACTCACTGATCACTCTGCCACCTCGGGCAGTGCCATAGGCAATGAATGGAGTGGAGGTGATAATGGCCAACCTCTTCTTCATTCAGATGGAACAGACCTCTAGCGATCAGTAGTATAAATTAAAAGGCCCCATACACAGCTGAAAAACGGGCAAAGTGTTCGACTTCTGTAGGGCTGGCTGAACGGTTTTTTGTTTTCTCATCTCACTCTGTTGAAGACACATGAACGCGGAGCCGATCTGGACACCCATATGTATGGAGGAGTTGGGAAAGTTAACTGCTGAACAAATGTATCTCACTTGTATGGGAAGCTTCAAAAACGTGGTCTAAACCCCCTAATGTTGTGTGTATGACCACCACATACATATTCTCAGCAGGTCTCACCACAGTTAGCTGGATCTGCACATCTGTTTGTAGATAAATATTTCATGCTTGGTAAAGGCGAAGGCTCCCGGTCAGATCAGTGTTTTAGGTTGGTCTGAGCTGCCTATGTACAGAGACGGACCGTGTGTATACCGGTATGTTACAGTGCCGCCTTGGGGAATAATGTTATTGTCACACAAGCATTCCAGATATTAGTCCGATTGATTGTCTATGTGCAATAGTTATTGTAAGTGCTATATCAATGGACTCCGGAATAAGCAGCTTCCAGAAACATGGGGCACCGCTTCTCTCCAGGGAAATCATAAGCTCGCGACAGTCAGAATCCATCTAGTAGGATAAATGTTTCCCTCAGTTGTCTGGTAAGTATATGTTATTCCCCATAGACATGAGATTGGCATGGATCACTAGATTGTCAAGCTGTCATCTCGGGGTGTACTCAGGCTGAGAATAGTGTGTGCCATAACTGCTTGCTACCCTTGCATCCAGGAGACTGGTGTAACGGCATAGAGATGTGCCCTACTGGGGCAGACGTGCCCTACTGGGGCAGACGTGCCCTACTGGGGCAGACGTGCCCTACTGGGGCAGACGTGCCCTACTGGGGCAGACGTGCCCTACTGGGGCAGACGTGCCCTACTGGGGCAGACATACCATTGGTGTGCCTTGCAGCGCTGGAGTCCTGGGTTCTAATCCCACCCAAGACAACATCTGCAAAGAGTTTGTATGTTCTCTCAGTGTTTGCGTGGGTTTCCTCCGGGTACTCCGGTTTCCTCCCACATTTCAAAGACATACTGATAGGGAATTTAGATTGTGAGCCCCATCGGGGACAGCGTTGATAATGTGTGCAAACTGTAAAGCGCTGCGGAATATGTTAGCGCTATATAAAAGTAAAGATTATTATTATTATTATTGGTGCAACCTGTGCAGCTGCACAAGGGGCCCCAGAGGTAAGGGGGCACAACTTCTAACCGGGTGCGTTATGATAAACCATTGGACTGCAAAGGGCAGATCTATTCTTGCACAAGGGCCCCCTGCTGTCTGTGTCCGCCTCTGCCCCACTATGTAGACCCTCACACAGCTTCTCTGTCACGCCATACTGCGCCGGCAACGTTTGTGATCCGCGGGCTGTGTGCTCCGCCAGCACATCTCCGTACGGCAACGATCCAGGCGGATGATTGAGATTCCCAATGATGCCTGGCAGAGCAGGCGTCTGATAGGGGAGACGAGGTTTTCTCATCCTTAAACAGCAGGATGGCTCTGCGAGCGCAGAACATTTGGTAACCATTTCTGGGAAGCGGAGTGTTTACAGACGGGAGGAAAGTAGCAGAGCACTTCCTAATCTCCAGCTCACCACAAGCCAGAGGCACATGGGGTCAGAGCAGGGAAGTGAGCATTAACTCTGTGCCTGCCATATTTATGCTGCGGCCGCGATTCCGTGCAGGGATGACTACGTGTGCGATATTTATTGTTCAGCTCGTGTTAGGGTGCAGTATACCACATTTCTATTTGATTGATCATAACTAAAGCTATTTGTGCAGACATTAGTCTAAATATTCACTTCTACAGTCTGCGATCCAGGCAGCTCAGCTTGCCATTATCCGTCACGTATTGTTCCCGTACCCCCAGTACGGTATACTGTAAGCATTCAGCACCCTGACAAGAAACACCAATTATTCTCCCTCGAAGCATATAGAAAAGTCAACGTTTACACTGCTGATGTGCAGAGTGAAGGCACTGTATGTGACACATATCATGTGCTGGTTTTGCTGTGATGTCCCCCCACCTCTACACACAAAATGGCAAGAAATATCTGTGAGGGTGGGTTCCTTTCCACCGCGCTGACCTTCATCAATTCTGATGATGCCTCTGGAGAGGAGCTGCGGGGTTTTTAATTTCTCCAGGTTCCTGATCCATGTTATATGGATTCCGTTGGCCCACACTGTACCTCCATGTGCCTTTGCTTACAGAGAGGCACACAGACCATTTTCTCACAGATTTCTTGAATACCCACAAGAGAAAATTGGTGGAAGGGCAGGTGCAGACAAGCTTATTTTTTCACATCTGAGAAAATCGGATCAATTATGCTAATCACCCTCTGAAGACATCCGAGTGTAGTCCGATGGCTTCCGGATCTTACTCTGGCATGCAGCGGTTATTTTTCTTTTTCATATGTGCACTGAATAAGATGGCAACGAGTGTTATCTGTGAAAACGATGAATAGCACTTGTCTGATTATTCCGGATGTCTGCACGACCCCAAAGTTCTCACTGATTGCAGAGGTAAAAAATAGAAAAGAAGGAGCAGCACCAGGGTAATGTGGGCGCAGAACCTCAGTGGCAAAGACCAAACCATCCAGATAAAATGTTACTGGAGGCAGCTTACCAAGCAATATGACAAAAACCAGTGGTTTACTAGCCCATACTGGCAGTGGCAGCATTTCCCTTCTAAGTGAGAGCCTTCCTCAAGCAGTGATAGGATACAATGCCATATATTCAAAGAAAAAAGTGATTAGGAAGGTGAATATACAATGTTGTGAAAATACACATACAAAGTGAATATACAATATACAGCTATATGACCATTTACATTAAAAGTACTAGTATTACTGTATCACAGTGTACCGAAAAAGTGCAGCAGTGCTTAATTATGCAGGTAAATAGCAGGTGAAAAATGACAATAATAAATATAGCACAGATGACGCCCTACAGGTCACAGGAACATCTTTATAACAAAACCTCTGTATTCAGCATCCTAATTAACCCACTGCAATGTCATGCACAATGACGATTGAAGTCACCAGCGCCATCTTGGAAAAGGTTAGTGATGGCTGTGCAGAGGTAAACATATAATGTCTACAGGTCTGTAATATTGACCCTTGACATAGGTATAAATACAAATTCAGCAATTTCCAGAATTTCAGTTTTTATCCATTATCTGTAATTTTTCAGCACTAATCCAATTTCAGCAGGTCTAAGGGTTGTTTTTGACGCTGGTTACTTTTATACGGGAGCAATATTTGTTCTAGTAAATGGGCCTATGTTATCGTACATTGTGTTGCACATCTCTGTAGTCCAGACGCTGCTCGCTGTGCAAAGAACATGCCCTGATTTATCTATTTTTCTTGCTTTTTCAGAATAAAAGAATTATGGCTGTTGATTATGAGTGCTAAGCCTTGTTTTCAACCACTGTTTTATCATGAGCTTTCGCTTCCTTTTTTGTCTATTGTTTACATTTTCTTTTTTATTGTTTACATGGATATATTTTTTTGTATTATATAATTCTTTTACTTATTTTATATTACAGAAGTCTATGATGCGCTCTGCATTTTCAGGTGTAATATTTATGTATAGTGTATTCATGTATTTTGTGTGGGCCGTGATCCATACTCAATGAGGCTGCCATTTTTGTGCCCTGACTCACCTTTGTGAATTACTACTTTTGCATAAAGACATGAGCGACACATGGAATCAAGACTTGTGCTACATATATGTAAGAGGCACCTTTAAGGAACTATAAACTTAGAATTTTCCATTACAGAGAAGAAAAACTTGTCCATAGTGTGTCAGGATACAGGATTTTCTGCATGCTTCTGGAATAAGAAATGAGTAGTCCGGCTAGGCCAAGCTTCAGCCATGTGCAGTAAGGCAGGTACATATATGGTTGAGGCTATTTCTTTATAACTCTTAGGCTGGGGTCACACATGCGTGTTTTACGTACGTAAGAGCGCAAAAACTACGTACGTAAAACTCGCATTACATACGGCACAATGCTTCTCAATGGGGCTGCTCCTATTAGCCGTATATTACGGTTCAGTATTATACGGCGTTCTACGGCCGTACAAAATCGCAGCATGCTGCGTTTGTCAGCGTATTGCGCAAATAATACGCCAATGAAAGTCTATGGGGGCGAGAAAAATACGGATTCCACACGGACCAGCAGTGTGACTTGCGAGAAATACGCAGCGCTGTTAGTGAAAAGTCGGTAATTCAATTGCCGGCTTTTCATTTCTCCTGCACAAACCCGACAGGATATGAGACGTGGTTTACATACAGTAAACCATCTCATATCCCCTTTTTTTTTGCATATTCCACACTACTAATGTTAGTAGTGTGTATGTGCAAAATTTCAGCGCTGTAGCTGCTGAAATAAAGGGTTAAATGGCGGAAAAAATTGGCGTGGGCTCCCGCGCAATTTTCTCCGCCAGAGCGGTAAAGCCAGTGACTGAGGGCAGATATTAATAGCCAGGAGAGGGTCCATGGTTATTGGCCCCCCCGTGGCTACAAACATCTGCCCCCCAGCCACCCCAGAAAAGGCACATCTGGAAGATGCACCTATTCTGGCACTTGGCCACTCTCTTCCCACTCCCTGTAGCGGTGGGATATGGGGTAATGAAGGGTTAATGCCACCTTGCTATTGGAAGGTGACATTAAGCCAGATTAATGATGGAGAGGCGTCAATTATGACACCTATCCATTATTAATCCAATTGTAGGAAAGGGTTAAAAAACACACACACACATGATTGAAAAGTATTTTAATGAAATAAACACAGCGGTTGTTGTAATAATTTATTGTTCTCTCAAATCCATTTGCAGTCCCTCGCTTGGCAACATAATAAACGCACAAGATACATACCTTCTGATGTACTGTCAGGTCCAACGATGTAATCCATCTGAAGGGGTTAACTAATATTACAGGCAGGAGCCCTGCTAAATGCAGCGGTGCTCCGTGCCTGTAATCCCCGGCGAATGAATGAAATGTAGGTCATTGACCTACATTTCATTCATTCGCGGTGATGCGCCCCCTGGTGGATGTCCTCATATGACCTGGAGCGTGGGAAAAAGTTCCCAGGCTGCAGTTCGTGAGAACATCCACCAGAGGGCGCCTCACCGCGAATGAATGAAATGTAGGTCAATGACCTACATTTCATTCATTCGCCGGGGATTACAGGCACGGAGCACCGCTGCATTTAGCAGGGCTCCTGCTTGGACCCGTGGAAGCACATTCGTGCGAAACGGCCGTCGTCCTCACCTCTTTCCCCGCACCCTCTTCTGTTCGTTTTCCTGCCGCCTCTCCATGGAAGTCTAAACGCTGAGTTCAGCGAATAAAGGACATTAATCACAGCAACGTTGGGTGAGTGCCTGATCTATTTTTTCGTTTGTTATACATAAAGTCTGGATTTATCCTTCTTCGGTGCACCGCCCTCATGTGCTGATGTCTTGGAAGTGTGGAAGTCTGCACAACTCCGGTCAATGATATTAACCTGATAAGAGCATTTCACCTAGTGCCGCAAATTATTCTGAATCTTTAAACAGTTCATATATATATATATATACTGTATATATGTTTTCCCGAACATTTGAGCACATAAATCCATTAGATGTCGGTTTTGCAAGCCTGCGCGATAATCTCGCAGTACGGATGCCATACGGATTACATACGGAGGATGCCATGCGCAAAATACGCTGACACACCCTGCCTACGGATCACTATTTTGGGAACATTTCTCCGTATTACGGCCGTAGTACGGACGTATAATACGTGGCGTATTGTCTTACGCCATGTGTGACCCCAGCCTTAGAAATGTATATCCGTATTGCGTGTAGAATTGTCTGATCTGTGTGATCTATATAGAAATATATAATTTTTCTTTTTCTTCCTGCATTCTAGTAAGTGCTGTTCTCATAGCCGTTTCCTACCCCGGATGAGTGATGGGATTAGTGCATTACGTGGCACAAATAGGCCTCTCTTCTCTGCAGCGCAAGGCAGGCTCTTCCTGACAATCAGAGCTGTGCAGACTGATTCCCGAGCAATTATGTGGAGCCTGCACGGAATGATTTGTGTAGTCGTATTAGAAGTCTTCGTGTTTGCGAGCAATTTTTATCAGGCCAGGGGAAAAGAAGACTGCATTTCATAATTATGTCTTAAACGGGTAGCAGCCCTGAAAATATTACCATGCGCATTAATACAGGACTTGCTATTAACATATAATGTGCACATCAGCATACTGATATAGTGATATTCAGTATGGTATTTTATTTTCTGTGGGCTTTTTTTCAGCTACTATGATTTAGCATTGGTGCCCTGCATCACGTTCTGCATATTTATTCATAATAATATATATATATATATATATATATATATATATATATATATATATATATATTTATATATATATATATATTTATTTATATATATATTTATTTAACACCATATACATGCTTCAAAATATCTTTGTGACATGTGGATTTTAAAATCTTCCTCATGTTCATAAAATCGACTGGATAAAGGTGCAAATTACACAAATTACAATGGATCCAATGTGTGTACTGATCTGTTGCCTAATCTGACTTTCACCTTTAGATTTGTACCATAGATTTCCCTATGTCAAGTTTATGTCTACAGCTTGCCAAGCCCTCACTTACTCCTCTGCTCCGTTTCCATGCTTTTCTTACAGACATGCAGTGCTATGCATCTGTTAGACCCAGCGTTGTTACTACTTGGTGCCACTTAAAGGTGATGTCCACTTTTAGGACAACTCCATCATAAACTGAGTGTTCGGCCCGATAAAATAATAAATCCCATACTCTCCTCCCGTGGCGGTGCCGTTCCAGCAGCGTCGGCACTAAAATTTACTACATTGCAGATTTTGGGCTACACAAAACCCCAATGGAGCCATTTTTTCCTACTATCTGTCTTTTATGACCCACAAAGATATCAAGTGATGCCAGAACTCTATCAAAAATGTAATCTGCCATGTTGGATTTTTTGGATGCCATCAATGGAATCCCGGATGGGCCACATAAAACCAGCAGAGAACGATTGCTGATTTGACATTTTAACAGACTGACCATGAACAACAAGTCGATCAGGAAAAAGGCATCTGAAACCCTTATGATACTTTTCCACTGAGTGAATACACAATGGGTTTTTGTGTGAAAAATCGGCAGCATATTCCAGTAGCAGTGTCGTTAATGAGATTTCATGAACTCTCATTCACACCATGTGGAGAAAATCTGCAGTGTAAATTTATCCGGCACGCCAGATATAAAATATGCAGCATGTCAATTTGTGGTGCGGATGTCGCCGTAGATTTCATCCTTTGCAGCACAGAGGGTGAAATGTGCATTAAAACCGCATCTCTCCCACAACGGTATTTATCTCTGACGACTTCGCTGCAGTCTTTCCTCTGTGGAAATTCGGCTGCAGATGCAGTATGTGCGAATGTACCCTCATGTATGGAGAGCCCGAGACAAATCTGTTTATGTGTAGGTTTATTTATTTTCTGCCAGAATGTAGATGAATGTGCAACTTTGATAAAAATTAGTTAAAGGTCGCCATCCTCTTATTAACAAAGACATACGGGTTACAAATGTCTGGTGTGTGTTTATTGGTTTTCTATATGCACGGGGCGCTACGTATAGATATTACAGCCTATGGATTATGACGTGCCCAGAGGGTCACCGCGAATAATAAACCCAGCAGTGTGGAGACGAGCCACCGTTGGGCTGGTTGCCGGCTTCAGTGGCAGATGAAGGATTATGTCCCCCACCATCCTATAAACTAATGAGCTTTGGAGCCTTGTGATTAGACATGCACGGGAGTCCGCTAGGAGAAGATCCTGACAGCATGAAATATAATTTGTGATCTAGAAGACAGTTTCCAGGATAATCTCATTACGCTCCACAGACTCCCGGTGTTATTCTGTAGAAGGCGGACAATGATCAATTTACATTGACCTAGGGCCGGCAGAGCTTTTAGATGGTAATTGCCACATTGATTTGCATTGCAAAAGGAGGGGGGGGGGGGGGGGGTAAAAATTAAAGGCGGAAACCAAACAAAATGAAATTTACTATGAAGGTGTAAAGCTGCGGATCGAGGTTGTGCTCTGTGCGTCATTCCATACATCTTTCATACGTTGCGGATCCATCTAATACTGTGGTGTCACGAACCTTATGGTGATCTCCGTTTGGTTCGGCTATGGGATCTTTGTGTGTGACCAGAACCACACACATGATCATAGCACGGCATGGTGATGAGGTGCTTAAGGATACGGGAAAGCTTTCCTGATCTCACAGAACGGGATTCAGTCTTGTCCTTGGTACTAAATATGCAGCTTTGGTGCCCTTGGCTCAATGGACACACTCTGATTTGTGATCTGTGATCCTATCTTTCTGATTGTAGAAAGCATGTTTACATCGTGAAACGGATAAATCAGATCACATCTTAATGACGCAATGGCCTTCTACGTCCCCTGATGGTAAGCTCTGTCCTCACTCAGGGGTGCGACATTACATCTATTAGGCCATGTTCACACCTTGCATTGTGGTGTGATGCAAAGCGGCATCACACACTGTGAAAGAAACACTTTTGTCAGATTGAATTCTGCATCAAGCATTAATACGCTCATGCATGCATGTTCATATAACTTCGGCATGCACAATAACACTCAGCTGCGCTCTTCGGGTAAGCGACGCACAGGCACAGATATTTCAGAGGCTATTCTGCACATGTATTTTCTTGCCTCATAGCTGCTTAAACAATACGCTCCGAGCATAAATCAGTGACAACCAAGCAAAGTTTTAAAGCCAATTCAATAATTAGCCCGGACGAAAGAACACGTTTCTATCAAACCAAAAGATGTGCTCCAGATGAAAAAAATAAAAAATGCTAATGGTTATCATGACTGGTGCATGTAATATTGTGTATGGAATATCAGCAGCGGCAGTAATTGCCATTAGGAGCGCGTTAATTAGCGTCTGAGGTGTCGCGCTGGGAAACGTGGCTTCTCTGTACAGAGATGAGTAATAAGCAGGCTCTCGCTCCACTATCGGTCGCGGAGAAAGATGAATCCTTTGTTATATGCGCTCTTATTGGCGTTCTCCACACATAAATTACAGCTGTGCAGACAGGAGCGGCTTATACTCTGGTGACTCCGGCGTGTTATTATTATTACTAATGTCCTTGAGTGGTCACTCTGGGGAACCTGCTCTGCCATGGCAAGGTCAGGTAGAGAGGCCGGCCGTCCTGGCTATAGTGTGGAGCTGTAACTCCAGCTTATGTGTAGTGGTCACGGTGGCGAAGAAAGGGCAAGAGACCACCGTGTGTGCCCTATCTAGTAGTATTGGAGGCAGAAGATGGGACACGTTTTGGTGGCATCAGTGAACACTGTCATTATGTGGTTGGCATTACCCGGTAGGCTTCAAATTCTAAAACTAAGTATTGAATGTCTCTTTAATTCTTTAAGAAAAGGTCTTTAGGACATCAATGGGGTTAATAAGTGCTTGGCTTTCATGTATTCTATGTGTGCGCCCCCACACATTGCCCTTTGTTTCTGCCCACTGGGGCATTCCCTCTTGTTACTGTGTCCTTCATTGTCGCCTTATGTCAAATATAAAACAATTTGGTTTCTAAGAAAAATCTGTCTAATAAGTGACTGGGATGTGAGCAGTTGTAGGAATCCCCGAGGCGCTGCTTCTGCGGGTACCTGCACGGTAAGCCAGTCCAAGTACCCAGGTGTTGTGGCGAGAGCGCCGGTCTCATTTGTGTGGTGCAGACGTCCCTATCTGCATTATACATGAGCCGCAATGTTATTAATCAGTCTTCCGAGCCCGGCGTGCGGATACGACACATGGCATATCTGAGATAATGTTAACACAATGAGGCACATGTATAAAGGTGTCGTCTGCGGGAATCAGCGGTGTTGCTAGGTTACAGGATGTCACAATTGTCTGCAATAAATTTCTAAAAGTTCCTTTTTTTTCCCCCCATTTCGTAATTCGCCTTTGCTTTTGTGGAGGATTTAACCAACGCTGCTGAAATTCAGCCCCTTATTTGTGAAACCAACATCTGTGCCTGCCCACAGACGTGGCACACCACACTGCACGCCAGGACATGTTGGCACATGCCCCTTACGCTAATTGTGCCACTTTTATACATTTGGCAGTGGCATTTTTACAGTTTGCACGTATGATGACTACAGCGAAACGGATTTGTGATGAGAATCCAAAATGTAATTCTCTTCGACCAGGGTGGTCTTCTTGAAGAAGATGGCCTTATGGATAGTAAAGAAAATCTTGTCTGGATAAGGGGTGGTCTTTTCAAAGAGTTTTCATTGCATATATGACTACATGTGTGCCCATGCTCCAGTAAGTAGGATTCTTTTCTGGGCACCATTGGTCGGGGTGCGGCCTCTTGTTTTGGGGCTTTTGGCCCCCTCCCCTGCCCGGAGATGACTGCTGGGGATTGAGGCACTAAGCTTGTGAGATCAGGTTTCCCGCTGAGCACCCGCAGGAGAAGTCAGCGTTTGATTGAAGTTCCACTTGGTTGTGAGCTCCCTGGGGACGGCCGCCTGGAAACACTAGAGCTGTCTCCAGCCCTCCTCCTCCTCCTCCTCCGCCTGTCTCTCTCCTTCTCCTGAAAGCCTTTGTGCAGTACGAGGCACGGATCGCTGAGCCCTCACAAGAATGTGCTGCTGTCTCTGCTGACAGGGTTGTGTTAGCTTTCCCCAGGCCAGTGGAATTATAGCTCCTTCACAACAACACAACTCTGTAGCCCATGCATATGGGAAAGCGCAGCCCACAAATTATTGCCTTGCGCTTTGCGTTTCTCGTCTCGATTGTCGCCACGATCCTCCATAGAGACCTGTCGTAACGGGAACAGAAATTGTATGTGAGCAAATGACACGATCCCTCACTTCTGAACACTACCATAATTTGATAAAAAATATATTTTTATCATTGGGAAAAAAAGCTTTTCATCACCCCCAAATCTCTATAGAAAACATTTTCACAAAGGAAAGCTGAATAAAGCGTTTTTTTTTTTAAGAGGCCCTAACATGAATACAATCAAAACATGAAAATGTTGACAACAATTATGTAACTCTAGAATGTGGAGGTTTATAAACATTTTCCTTTCTGATAAATATGACAAAAGTTTTTTCCAAATTCTACAAAGCCATAATGAAAACTATACTATCTCCAATAGACCCCTTAGTTTAAAAATGGCAACAAGCCTTTCCCAGCCTGGAAAAGGACCACAAAAATAAGCAGACCTCTCCCTGGTGGGACACGGCAATCATTTCCAGAAATCTGCTTATCCAAGTTAGGGTGCTTTCACACTAGCGTCGTACGACGCACGTCGCAATGCGTAGTTTTTGAGAAAAAACGCATCCTGCAAAGTTGCCCGCAGGATGCGTTTTTTCTCCATAGGCTTGCATTAGCGACGCATTGCGACGGATTGCCACACGTCGCATCCGTCGTGCGACGGATGCGTCGTGTTTTGGCGGACCGACGGCACAAAAAAACGTTACATGTAACTTTTTTTTGTGTGTCGTGTCCGCCATTTCTGACCGCCCATGCGTGGCCGGAACTCCGCCCCGGACATTACAATGGGGCAGCGGATGCGTTGTAAAACTGCACCCGCTGCCCCCGTTGTGCTTTTTTTTCCACAGCATGCGTCGGCATGACGCATTGCGTCATGCGTCGTATGACGCTAGTGTGCAAGTAGCCTTAAATAGTCACTGTCCCTTCAACAAACTTTGTATAAATCAAAAGAACAAGCATATTAAACTTTCTAAGATATCATATTTGAGAAATATGCTTTTTTTCTCCACTTATGAGCCACTTCTTCCTCCACCCACACTATCTCTGTAATAGACCTCCAGCTTGCTGAGTGATCAGATTGCAGTTGCCTACTGAAGTCTACAGAGAAAGGAGGCTGAGGAGCAGAGAGAGAGAGAGATATGCTACTTTCTAGTGAGTGTTTTATCTCTCCAGTGCTGGACTGACAGCTGCACTGCTCAGTACTGCGGTATGTTTATCATTCTGCTGCTTCTGAATATATGCTACATAGAAACGGGGGAGTAATAATTCTATAACCTACATATATTGGTCTAGAATGCATCAATTTGTACACACAGGTTAGCTCAATTTTGACCGCATTTGAGTGTAAATTGCTTTGAAAAGTGGCTAAATGTTGGCACAACTGCGAGTTGCGCAAAAAATTGATTGTGAATTTTGGTGTTTCATGCCAGATTCTCCCAGTTTTGCCCACTTTGGCAGAGATGGGGAGGGACAGAGGTGTGGCAGGGGTGTGACACCACTACACGTCCAATTTATTACTAACTGTGGCTTTTCCTATGCCAGAAATCTTACTCTAGTTAGAGACTGGAGTCATATTTCTTGCATAGTGCATGGAGGCGTATGCTACTCATCAGACTCATCAAGATTCTTGAAGAAGCATGCAAGAAAATTACCGGTCTATGTGAATAGGGGACAATGCTATGTTTTATGTTGGCTACTGGATATCTCCCCGAAATCCTATATTGTCATATTAGTTGAAATGAATAAATACTGATCTTCCTCCATACTAACCAACTTATTTATATGTTAGGGGGGCCCTGACTTCTCTAATATAAACCAATGTGTAATATATACCCAGGCACAATATAAATATTTTGTATATAAAACACATAGACATACTTTATACTATTAATTATAATGAACGTCTATATACCTAGCCTATGGGTGAATGTAATTTTTTTTAACTTTTACTGTAAATTTTAAAATTGGAAAAAAACCAACTTAAAAGTATTAAATAAATGGAAGACTAAGAAATCAGATTTGTTGCAGAAATGTAGAGAACTGTCCTACTAATCGTATTGGCATTGCAGAATTCCTGCCAAAACCCATCTTTCTCAGGACAAGACTGTCGCTCAGGGTCAGGTCCCTGTTCAAGTCTCTGGAGAGGGGAGGTGGAATAGCAGAGAAGGGGCAGAAATTCACGGAGAGAAAGTGCTGCTTTCTAGAGATTGTGCATCCTGCACACGACAGCTTGTGCTAGCTAAAAAAATCCCTCATTCGGGTGTAATCCCAAAGATCTGGAAATATTCACCTCTCATATTATCTAGCATGCTACCTCCTACCGACCACGGACGTAATGTGTGCGTAATACAGCAATGATACACATTGCTAGCCAGAGCCAGGATTAGCACTGTCACTGCGGGGCTTGACTATGGTGCCACTCGGATAAAGGGAACTTTGCTCCTTGCGCCGGCTTTCGTCAGTAAGGTCACCTCTTTGTTCTGCTGCCAGGTAGCATGGGTAGGGAGTGTGTCAGTCCACATGACAACAATGAGGAAATGTAGAAGTTGGGCAGCTCAGGTGTCACCATGATAAATGATGGCAGGGAGACTTCAGAGGGAATCCGACAACAGTAGCCTCCTGGCTTTTTAGGAAATGCCAGAACTGGATCCTTAAAGGGAACCTGTCACCCCCAAAATCGAAGATGAGCTAAGCCCAGCGGCATCAGGGGCTTATCTACAGCATTCTGCAATGCTGTAGATAAGCCCCCCGATGTATCCTGAAAGATGAGAAAAAGAGGTTAGATTATACTCACCCAGGGGCGGTCCGGTCCGATGGGCGTTGCAGTCCGGTCCGGGGCCTCCCATCTTCTTACGATGATGTCCTCTTCTTGTCTTCACGCTGCGCCTCCGGCGCAGGCATACTTTGTCTGGCCTGTTGAGGGCAGAGCAAAGTGCTGCAGTGCGCAGGCGCCGGGAAAGGTCAGAGAGGCCCGGCACCTGCGCACTGCAGTACTTTGCTCTGCCCTCAACAGACAAAGTACGCTGGAGCCGGAGCCGCGGCAGGAAGACAAGAAGAGGACGTCATCCTACGAAGATGGGAGGCAATCTAACCTCTTTTTCTCATCTTTCAGGATACATCGGGGGCTTATCTACAGCATTCCAGAATGCTGTATATAAGCCCCTGATGCCGGTGGGCTTAGCTCATCTTCGATTTTGGGGGTGACAGGTTCCCTTTAAGAGGGAAATATCACAGGAGCGGAGTGTAACCCTTAGTGTGGTAACAGAGGGTGTATTTGCAGGGGCGGTGGTGTGCGGCTCGCTACGTACTGTATATACACCCTTACAGGTTTCTTGTTTTCTTTGAGTTCAGCCCTGACCGGCTGCACTTTTATTTGTGGTCCACTCTTATGTGGGAACTCAATTATTTGTACTGATTGAGATTAAAACAAAGTTCTTAATTCTTCTGTCATCAGTGACATCAGTGTAATAGTCTGGAAAACACTTTTAATATGTTCAAAACTGTGTGAACTTAACTTTACATTTCATGTAAAGACTTCCAAACTTTCCATGTTCTCTCCTATTTACAGGTCTTTATTTGGCAGCTACACTTTGGTTTCCCATCCATGACAGACACCAGGACGAAGCAGGACGGACCACATTAGGTGCATTACGTGTGGTATCTGGCACTGTTACTAGGTTTCTGGTCACCTGGTGACCATCTGAATGAAGCCTAGAATAAGGTTTCTTGAGGCGCTGTGATTGCCCATGTGTAGTGCGTGCAGGCAGCATCTTGTCACAAACCTTCCTGTGCACCACCCTTTTCTCTGACTGACTTCCCGTGGCTGGCGGCGGACCCTCTTATCAGAAATATGCATACTAGAGTTCAGGCTGGAGCTGTCAGTCATGCAGGGCCATGTCACCCTTGTCCCTGTTTGAGCAGGGAGCTCCCAGATAAGCGTCTCCACTCCTTGGAGGTGACAAAATAAACACCTGGATCGAAAATTACTAATCATTGCAGCAAGACAGAGCCAAAGAGCTGATAAGTTTACAGACAATGGGAGGTGAATATTACATGAAGCAGAAATTGTATCTGCGCTTGCATTATTCCCACAGTCTCCTGAAGGGCAAATCTGCCTAGTTCTCCAGAGATATGGGACACCAATATTCTGCTATGCCCATTTACATTTCAGGAGCCTCAGAAAAGCTGGTGACAAACCAAGTGGGAGCCACTATAGAGCTGATCACAGGGTAACCGGAGTGTGCTCTTTTACATTTGTTTTCTTAGGGCAAGTGCATATGGCCATATAATAAAAGAGGCCAGTCTTCTCAAAATGTAGGTATGATTGGTTCTGTATGCTCATCCACATTGTGGACAGGCGCAGGAGATGCACTCTATTACATACACTGGTCTGTAAAACAGAGCAGAATTGTGGCCACTGTGATTATTTTTCCACGTAACCCATTGATTAATATGAAAAAAAAACGCTCAAGTGCAAAAAACACATTGGTCACAACTGATCCTTGTGCTGTGGGCCATCACTGACCGAACACATGCACATCTGAATGAGCTCATACTGTGTGGTTTCTATGTTGTGAATCTACATGAAATAATATAGAATACTCAGCCACTTTGATATGAATGTGCCCCAATGTGAGACCTACAATTTGTCACCCAGCTTTTCCAAAGCACATAGCTAAGAGTATCTGGATACTATTTACCGTAATTACTTGTTTGTAGATTTTATTGGGGAAACCTTTTTAATGAGTACATAACCAGGTGAAAAAGGTGCAGTAAGGAGCTGCTAATATCATTCACACGGATTGGCAATGCTATGCCAAAACTGCAGCCATTTTATCTTCATAGTGTTCTTGTCGATATTTCTACCCTGCATCAATGGAGATAGCAAGCCAGTAAATCAGGCATACTATGGCAGATTTACAAAAGTAGCCAAAAGGTTTGAGACTGAGTCAAAATTGTATATTCACAAACTTGGATGAATTGCCATGAAAATAAACTTAGTAACAAAAAACATTTCCACTGAATCTCAGCCCTGTGACAAGATGACCAGTGATGTTCTCTTTAGCTTAAGGTACCTTCACACGAAACGACTTTACAACGAGAACGACAACGATCCGTGACGTTGCAGCGTCCTGGATAGCGATATCGTTGTGTTTGACACGCAGCAGCGATCTGGATCCTGCTGTGATATCGCTGGTCGTTGAATAAAGTTCAGAACTTTATTTGGTCGTCAGACCGGCGTGTATCGTCAGGTTTGACACCAAAATGTTTTACGCTGGTAACCAGGGTAAATATCGGGTTACTAAGTGCAGGGCCGCGCTTAGTAACCCGATGTTTACCCTGGTTACCAGCGTAAAAGTAAAAAAACCAAACACTACATACTCACCTGCGCGTCCCCTGCCGTCCGCTTCCTGCTCTGACTGAGCGCCGGCCCTAAAGTGAAAGTAAAAGCACAGCGGTGACGTCACCGCTCTGCTGTTAGGGCCGACGCTCACACAGTACAGGAAGCGGACGCCGGGGGACGCGCAGGTGAGCATGTACTGTTTGTTATTTTTACTTTAACGCTGGTAACCAGTGTAAACATCGGGTTACTAAGCGCGGACCTGCGCTTAGCAACCCGATGTTTACCCTGGTTACCCGGGGACCTCGGCATCGTTGGTCGCTGGAGAGCGGTCTGTGTGACAGCTCTCCAGCGACCAAACAGCGACGCTGCAGCGATCGGCATCGTTGTCGCTATCGCTGCAGCGTCGCTTCGTGTGAAGGTACTTTTAGGAGAAAGTGTTAACAAGGACAGGGCAGCTGATATCACTCTGTCATGCTGATTGAGCAGACTGCTTTAAAGAGGGCTATGGTGCTTGAAATCCTTTATTCGGTTAACCATGATTACTTTTTGAAACCCATGCACTCATCGTTGCTTTGCATCAAATTTGTTTTACAAGCAAGGACATTGCTGCTTGTAATACTGTTCTTAAATCAACCATTTATCTGATTATTAACAAGAGTTTCTAATAGAGAGGTTTGAAGAAGGCTTCATTAGATTGTGAGCCCTCGCGGGCAGGGTCCTTTCTTTTCCTGTACCAGCTGTGACTTGTATTGTCCAAGATTATTGTACTTGTTTTTATTATGTACACCCCTCCTCACATGTAAAGCGCCATGGAATAAATGGCGCTATAATAATAAATAATAATTGTGCATAAGAAAATCCAGCAAGTGCCAGGACCTTCTCTTAAAGTTAAAATGATACCTGTGGTGAAGAAATCCGTCTTGTGTCATCAGTGTTAGAAGTTTTCAGTTAATGATATTCTTGTGCTCCGGGGAGGGACTGTAGGCCAGTGAAACCAAGGAGAGACCTGCCCACAGGATGCCCCCATGCACAAACAGTCTGTCTGTCTCTGACTCTATGATAAGGAACATGTTTGTGCTTCAGGGTGACCTGTGGTCTCTTCTTGTTTTCTTTGGCCTAGAGCAGGAAGATAAGACTCTGCCTACAGTCCACCCCGGAGCACGAGCATATTATTAACTGAAAACTTCTAACACAGATTATACAACAACCACAAGACTGATTTCTTCACTCCAGGTATTTTAGTCAGTGTAACAGCATCAACATGATAATGCCTGTAGTTTACGTAGCAAAATCCTGGAGACTGATACGTTTTAACGAGGATTCAGCTACTGGATCGGTTCAACACCAGTGCAGCGCTTGCTCAGGAATGACAGTGTACAGGTATCAGTGCATCTGCACAGACAGTGAGGCAAAGGATTGTGGAAGCTGGTCTGATATCAATAAGGGAAGCAAAGAAGTCTCCTCTCTCCAAGAAAAACAACAGCGACAAACTGACATTCTGCAGGAAATGCACAGATGGACTGTGGAGTACTGGGCTAAAGTTATTTCGCTGATGAAGGCCCCTTCAGACTATTTTAGATATTTGGAAGAATGATTGGAGCAGAAAATATGATCACTACCATGAGTCCTGTGTCATGCCAACAGTTAAGCATCGTGAGATCATTCACATGTGGGGTTGCTTATCATCCAAGCAACTGGCATTACTCTGTTTTGCTTAAAGGGAACCTGTCACCCCCAAAATCAAAGATGAGCTAAGCCCACCGTCATCAGGGGCTTATCTACAGCATTTCCCCCCGATGTATCCTGAAAGATGAGAAAAAGAGGTTAGATTATACTCACCCAGGGGCGTTCCCGCTGCGGTCCAGTCGATGGGCGTTGCGGTGCGGGTCCAGCTCCTCCTATCTTCATAGGATGACGTCCTCTTCTTGTCTTCACGCTGCGGCTCCTGCGCAGGCGTACTTTGCCCTGTTGAGGGCAGAGCAGAGTACTGCAGTGCGCAGGCGCCGGGCCTCTCTGACCTTTCTCGGCACCTGCGCACTGCAGTACTTTGCTCTGCCCTCAACAGGGCAGACAAAGTTCGCCTCCGCCAGAGCCGCAGCGTGAAGACAAGAGGACGTCATCGTAAGAAGATGTGAGGCCCCGGACCGGACCGCGACGCCCATCGGACCGGACCGCCCACCCAGGTGAGTATAATCTAACCTCTTTTTCTCATCTTTCAGGATACATCGGGGGCTTATCTACAGCATTACAGAATGCTGTAGATAAGCCCCTGATGCTGGTGGGCTTACCTCATACGATTTTGGGGGTGACAGGTTCCCTTTAAGAACACTGCAATGCATAAAGAATGGGGTCTAAAAATCCAGAAAGAGCCACTTCTCCCAGCAATGCAGGAGCAATTTGGTGTGACAAAGTACTCCAGCATAATGGGCACCATGTCACAAGGTAAAAGTGATAACTAAGTGGCTCGGTGAACAAAATATTGAAATTTTGGGTCCTTGGCCAAGAAACTCCCCAAATCTCAATCCCATTGGGCACTTGTGGTCAATCTTCAAAAAAGCCGAAGGATAAACAAAACACAGAAATTGTGTCTTGAAAATAAAGGACAACTTTGTAAATGTTAATCCTTTACATTAATTTGATGTATTTGTCAATAAAAGTTTAAAGATTTATGAAATACTTATAAATGTAGTTCATAACCATAAAAACTTCTGACTAAAAAAAACCGAAGCATCAATCTTCTAGCCTTCTAGTCTCAAAACGTCTATCCAAGACTGTATTTTCACCAGTGTTCTTACATAGCAGGGCCATTGCACCTTGTTTATAGAACTATTCTTTCCAGCGCATATAAGAGTTGGAAGAACATTATCTTCAAAAACATCAGCAGATTCATCAATGGACTTGTGTTTGGTACATACATGTTACATGTTATACTAAGTAGAGAGAGGCACACCATTAAAATGATCTGCCAAATATCTCCCTTCTTTGATTATGCAGTTCCAGTTTTCAAGCTGCACATGAACTCTGCAGCACAATGTAAACTTTGAAGCTAGAATAATCTTATTAAAGAGTTTTGCAGACAACTCAGCAATGGCTGGCCATTGTGTAATGGCTGATCACTGTGCAATGGCTGACCGTTGTGTAATGGCTGATCACTGTGCAATGGCTGACCGTTGTGTAATGGCTGATCACTGTGCAATGGCTGACCGTTGTGCAATGGCTGACCGTTGTGTAATGGCTGATCACTGTGCAATGGCTGACCGTTGTGCAATGGCTGACCGTTGTGCAATGGCTGACCATTGTGTGATGGCTGATCACTGCGCAATGGCTGACCATTCTGCAATGGCTGACCACTCTGCAATGGCTGATTACCGCGCACTGGCTAATTACCGCACACTGGCTGATTACTGCGCACTGGTAGATCATCGTGCAGTGGCTGACCTGTGCAATGGCTGACCATCGTGCAGTGGCTGATCACTGTGCAGTGGCTGACCATTGTGTAATGGCTGACCACTGTGCAAATGGCTGACCACTGCAAATGGCTGACCACTGTGCACTGGCTGATCACTGTGCACTGGCTGATCACAGGAAACCATAGATCACATTCTACTATATAGTTAAAAAATAACCCTTTTATCTTACTTGTGTATTTCTCATTATTTAACCTCTACATATTGGCTGAATTTGAACTTACTATTTATAATGAATTTGTCCTTTAATTATATCAGAATTGAGAAGTGGATATTCCTATATTTCTGGAAGCTGTTATATCCATATGCTTACGGGGGCCCTTACTAGTAATTCCCACCATGTTTTACCCTTTATCTAGCATGCCTGTGCATAACCTTTTAGAATTCACTGGTTTAATTCACATTCAGCATTCCGAGGGGGGAAATGAAGATGAAAACAGGAAAATGCAAGGCTTTCGGCAATGAACATGTTAACATCTGCCAATGCAAATTTATCCACTTGCTTCACATCCTATTGTAATTATAATGAAGGCGAAGGGCAAGGATTGAACACTTTGCTAAAGTCTAGAAGCCCCAGAGCTCAGGCTGGATGGCATAAAAACCCAGCGAAATGCTGATAAGAGCAGATCCAGCCTTGTCACTGCTATAATGGGAGCGCTTACTGCATCTCAATCACCTCCTATGTATCATGTCTTCTGCCACCTCACCCTGTGACACAGTGATGGTGACATCCAGACAGTGTCACCACGATCCTCTCTAGAGATGTGATGGATGGCCTCACACATATTCATGCAGAGGGGGAGGGGTGTATTACTTAAAGACGAAGTACTCGGAAGCGTTGCTGCTCGCAGGACTCTTTCAATGGATGCATTTTCCAATTTCATCTCTTATGAGGAAGGGAAATGTTTTGTTGGATGAGGCATCTCGGTTTGAATACATAAGATATATACATTATATAGTACTCAACATACAAAAGTGCATATGAACTGCAACCACTGATTTCTAGCAATCAGACATTTTCCACCTGCCCAGGTTATTTCTGTATTGCTCATCTGCCATCAAGGCCTCAGCTTTTACTACGAGCGCATTTGACCTGTGGTTTAGGGTGTATTCAGACGCTGCCCAGCAATACCACATACACGACTATGCCATACTACTGTCGTGTGACTTTTCTAGGTCATAAGTGTATTTGCTAATGTGGCACCCAACCTGGGGTTCATGTATATGATGGCATTACAGCTGTATGAAGCCTCTGGATCCCAGCAGAGCTCGCTACACTTGCTGTTGTATAGATCTGCACAACCCTTGTGTGCTGCCATAGACTCCGCAGTGCTCTGTGTGCACAGATCTAGGGAAGCAATGCTTGGGTACGGAGTCTGATGAAGCACACCACATTTTATTTTACTAATTAGGACTCAAATGAAATCTGAAAGGAAAAAAAAAGTCCCAAATGAAATCAGAGACAGCAGAGGGCCCATGTACCTCTATGGAAACCCTAATAACACTTCGTGCAAAACAGAGCTATAAGATGGCTGTGTGCACAAGCAATTAGTCTGCAGTATCTACTGAGGTAAAAAAAACACCATAAGGCCGGCCTCACACTAGCGAGTTTTACGGACGTATGAACGCATAAACTACGTCCGTAAAATTCGCATTACACACGGCCCAATGAATCTCTATGGCCCAGCTCATATCTGCCGTATATTACGCATCCGTAGTATACGGTCTTGTACAGCCGTAGAAAATCGCAGCATGCTGCGTTTGTCACCGTATTGCGCAAAAAAAATCGCCATTGAAAGTCTATGGGGGCGAGAAAAATACGGATTCCACACGGACCAGCAGTGTGACTTGCGAGAAATACGCAGCGGTGTTAGTGAAAAGCCGGTAATTCAATTGCCGGCTTTTCATTTCTCCTTCCCAAACCCGACAGGATATGAGACATGGTTTACATACAGTAAACCATCTCATATCCCTTTTTTTTGGCATATTCCACACTACTAATGTTAGTAGTGTGTATGTGCAAAATTTGGGTGCTGTAGCTGCTAAAATAAAGGGTTAAATGGCGGAAAAAAATTGGCGTGGGCTCCCGTGCAATTTTCTCCGCCAGAGTGGGAAAGCCAGTGACTGAGGGCAGATATTAATAGCCAGGAGAGGGTCCATGGTTATTGGCACCCCCGTGGCTAAAAACATCTGCCCCCAGCCACCCCAGAAAAGGCACATCTGGAAGATGCGCCTATTCTGGCACTTGGCCACTCTCTTCCCACTCCCGTGTAGCTGTGGGATATGGGGTAATGAAGGGTTAATGTCACCTTGCTATTGTAAGGTGACATTAAGCCAGATTAATAATGGAGAGGCGTCAATTATGTCACCTATTCATTATTAATCCAATTGTATGAAAGGGTTAAAAAAACACACATTATTAAAAAGTATTTTAATGAAATAAACACACAGGTTTTAATATTTTATTGCTCTCTCAATCCACCTGAAGACCCTCGCTCTGCAAAATAATAAACCAACAATATACATACCTTCTGATGATCTGTCACGTCCCATGAAGTAAATCCATCTGAAGGGGTTAAATAATTTTACAGGCAGGAGCTGTGCTAATGCACTCGCTCGTGCCTGTAAACCCGGGTACTGAAAGGAAAGCTGGGTGATCTGTACTTACATTGAGTCGCGGTGAGGCGCCCTCTGCTGGATGAACTCATGAACTGGAGCCTTGGAAAAGTTCCCATGCTCGAGTTCATATGAGTTCATCCAGCAGAGGGCGCATCACCGTGACTCAATGTAAGTACAGATCACCCAGCTTTCCTTTCAGTACCCGGGTTTACAGGTGGAATATGCAAAAAAAAAGGGTATATGAGATGGTTTACTGTATGTAAACCATGTCTCATATCCTGTCGGGTTTGGGAAGGAGAAATGAGAAGCCGGCAATTGAATTACCGGCTTTTCACATATATCGCGCTGAATTAAATATAAATACAGAATATATATATATGTGTCTGAATTATATATATATATATATACTGTATATATGTTTTATGAACATTTGAGCACATAAATCCATTAGATGTCGGTTTTGCAAGCCTGCGAGAAAATATCGCAGTACGGATGCCATACGGATTACATACGGAGGATGCCATGCGCAAAATACGCTGACACACCCTGCCTACGGATGACATACGGATCACTATTTTGGGGACTTTTCTGCGTATTACAGCCGTAAAAAACGGACCGTATTTACATACGCTGAGTGTGAGGCCGGCCTAAGAGGAAAAACCTCCACTATTGTTGACAAAAAACACCAGCACGCAAGCAAAGATGCTTACCTGTCCAAGGCCTCCAAACAATTGCACTATCCAAGGTGCAGCAGACCCAAGTTAAGATGGCAAATACACAGGTGCAATAATACCGATAAGGCAGCCAGCCAACAATCAGGGATTGGCCGCTTGGTGCACCTGTGCAAACAAATAATCTGTATGTGGCATGTTCACACAGAAATGCAGAGCATCTGGCAAAGCCTATTATTGACGCCATATAGCGGGTCAACCATTGCTGACTATAATGCATCCTGTGTGAACAGAGGCCACAGTTTACAGTGCCATCTGAGCCTTGGATAGTGCAATTGTTTGGAGGCCTTGGACAGGTAAGCATCTTTGCCTGTGTGCTGGTGTATCTACTGAGTTACCCTGTTGCTTTCTACATAGAGCACCAAAAGCCTTGTCCTGAATTTACTGCATAAAGTTGCATCCTCCACAGGCAAAAGAAGATGTAATCTGCATTCACTCTAAATATTGTCCCTATCCAGTTTAATGTAGTATTATACATTGTGAATACAGATTAGGTATATCCCCCTAAAACCAGCTTCACACTTCCAGTGATGAGAGTATCCCGTGATGTCTCCAGACTTGAACTTATCCGTCTCATAGGCTGGTAAGATCTAGTCAGGAGACCTATGCCAAGCCAGCGCTTTGGATGCAGCACATGTCCGCTCCGTCCAAAGTGCTGCCTTCTTTTGAACGCCTGTGATTCCGCATCTGTTCTTGGAACCGTGCAGAATCACCGCATCCTATACATTGGAGACGGAGCGTCTCCGCAAGATAACTTGACATGCAGCAGTCTCGAAAGACGCGATGCATGTCCGTCTCCACAGGGAAGCCAGAGGCTTCCATGCACATATAGTGGAGATGAGATTTCATGAAATCCCATCCGCTATGCTGTAACATCTGGACGCTGTGGATGTACGCAGCGTCCAACCCGCAGCGTTTACTGAATGTGGAAACATACCCTTAGTGTCGGAAATGTGCCATGGGTCTTAAGGTGTATTTGGCCATCTGGGATGTGTTGCATTTTACAAATGCATCAAAACCACGTCTGAAAAGGGGATGAGTTTTTTCTGAATTTGCTGTGATTTTGAGATTTAATTTCTACAGGTTGTGAGATAGCGCTTACCGCATGTGTTAGGGGACACTCGCTTAGCAATGGGATTCAGACACACAGGCACATTTTTCTCACAAAAACAGTCCATGCGGTTTATTTAGGCATCATAAACCGCACCGTAGGCCATGTTGCACATCACAGACCTAACACTTAGTTCATTATATACATTTTAACTCTGATACTTCATGGTACGACATTAGGTTGCAGGCACTGCACATGCTGGACCTTACTCCGTCCAGTTACCATTAACTGACCCCCTGTCTGTGCACGCAGTTCCCCATACTCTGGGTTACCTTCCAGGAGCTCCTGCTCCACTCACTGACTCCTGTCAGTACTCGCTCTCCCAGGGAAGCTGCCGAACTAGGATCACCGTCCCGGACAATGCCTTGCTCACCTGACCGTCCAGATCCTCAGACGGGCTGTAGCTCCCCCAATGCAATGCCATCACAGCCTCTGCATACATGCCTTTCCATGTGCTCTTCACGAAGTCCTACTCCCAGGATCTCCCATCACACAAGTCTCTCTGCGCTATTCAGGGATCCGATCCTACTCCCAGGATCTCCGAACACACAAGTGGTCAGGTCCACGGCCTCTCAGTGCGCTATTCAGGGATACAGTCCACACCCAGGACCTCCCAACACACAAGCCGTGGAACAGTCACAGACATTTCTGCAATATGTGAATTTACCTTTATCACAATGATAATCGATACAGTAAGGGCTCATTCATACATCAGTTTTTTTAACGTGCGAGAACAATGGACTGAGTTGCATCCTTGATTTTCAGAGTTTAATCAGAGTTTGGTTAAAGTTTCATCAGTTCTTTCCACTGATGAGAAAAAAAAAAGTTTATCTTATTCTTGTAGTTGTCAATCAGTGGAAAACTGACAGCACACGGATGCCATCTAAATGCTGTCTGAGTTCACTGACACATAGACTTGCATTGGCGATTTTGATCCGTCACTCAATATCAGACACGTCTCCGCAATTTTGAATGAACTACTCTGCCCGAGGAAAAAAAATCAAACATGTGAACAGCCTCATAGCAGGGTGGATTGATTTAAATCACGCCGATTTAAATCATGATTTAAATCACGATTTAAATCAAAAGATTTTTTTCTATTTAAATCGGATCGATTTAAATCATGATTTTAATCATGATTTAAATCACTGATTTAAATCAAAAGGTTTTTTTTAATATAAATCACGATTAAAATGAGAAGTGAGAGCAGTGCGCATGTGCGCCCATAGTTACACGGACGAAACTAGGGGCAACGATCTAACGCCAGGGTGAGGGGGGGACCCCAAAGTAAGTAAAAATCTTTTTTGTTTTACTATATGGCAATAGGTAGGTGTTTAAAAGCAGCATGTCTTAATTGTATAAACTATTAATAGCCTCCACATTTTGTTCATACTGCCCCTTTAATTCCACACTTCTAGCTTGGTTTCACTTTTGGTTTAGTTTCTTTTTCCATTCAGTTGACATGCCGAAACTTGTTGGATAGTCAGCATCCTACAGAAACCTCTGGAAGAGCATGGCATTGTGAATGTTACACATATACAGCCTTTATTCTACTGAGTTAAACAACTCAGCTTTATCTCATGATGGAAAAACCTTTGGATGGTAAAATATTTTCCTCAAAAAGCAGTTTATTGAAAAAAATCCGATTTAAATCAAAAAAATCCGATTTAAATCAAAAAAATCCGATTTTTTTGATTTTTTAAAAAAAACATTGATTTTTATCCACCCTGCCTCATAGACTGTCCAATATACAAGCGTTAACAGGGAAAACAACAGACAGCACTCCTACCGCCTTAACTCAGATTTTAACCTTTCGTGATGCATTTGTATTTACCGCTGTGGGTTTTTGTGTGCATTTTCATCTAACAGTGCAGATTCAGTTGTGGATTTCACTGTGGAAATCTGGCAGATTTGCTGGTGCTGTAATATGCAGCAAACTTTCCGGAGCATATTTGCTCCATGTGCTCATACATACAGAAAGCTGGGAATACTTATACACCCCTGACAGAACAGTCACAGTCTGGCCTAACACTGTGTAAATCCACATGTGTGATTTAGCAGATTTTGCTGTGGATTATGGTGTGGATTTCACCTCTTATATAAGACTAGATAGTGGCCCGATTCTAACGCATCGGGTATTCTAGAATATGTATGTATGTATGTACGTTGCGCTTAGCATAGCCACGTAGTATAAAGCACAGCCATGTAGTATATAGCACAGCCACGTAGTATATAGGACAGCCACGTAGCATATAGCAGCTACATAGTATATAGCACAGCCCACGTAACACAGACAGCCACGTAGTATATAGCACAGCCACGTAGTATATAGCAGCTACGTAGTATATAGCAGCCATGTAGTATATAAGACAGCCCACATAATATATAGCACAGCTCAAGCAGTATACAACTGCCCACGTAGTATATAGCAGCCAAGCAGTATATAACACAGCCCACGTAATATATACGCAGCCCACGTAATATATAGCACAGCCCACGTAGTATATAACACAGCCCACACAGTATATAACACAGCCCACACAGTATATAACACAGCCCACACAGTATATAACACAGCCCACATAGTATATAGCAGTGTGGGCACCATATCCCTGTTAAAAAAAAAAAAAAAATTAAAAATAGTTATATACTCACCCTCCGGCGTCCACCGAAGCTGTCCCAATGCGCGCGATGCTGCCGCCAGCTTCCGTTCCCAGTGATGCATTGCGAAAAGACCGCTAAGTCATCTGGGTAATTTCGCAATGCATCACTGGGAACGGAAGCTAGCGGCAGCATCGCGCGCATCGGTGGACGGCGGAAGGAGAGCATAGCACAATTTTCATTTTTTTAAATTATTTTTAACATTATATCTTTTTACTATTGATACTGCATAGGCAGCATCAATAGTAAAAAGTTGGTCTGGGATGGGGCGACACACCGGCACTGACTGGAGGGGAGTAGGGAGGGGGCACTGACTTGAGGAGAGTAGGGAGGGGCCAATTTGCGGCCGGGCACCACCAATCAGCGACGCGGGATTTCCGTTACGGAAGTTAGTTACAGACAGACAAACAGACAGAAGTGACCCTTAGACAATTATATATATATATAGAAGAGATGAAATCTGAAGTGAAAAAGTGCAGAATGGAAGTGTCCACTACAGACCACCTATCCATCTTCCTATATTGGCCTGTGATTTGCCATGTTACAGTTAGCGAGTCTGATCGGTAAAAGCTATCAGCTTTTTATTAAGTTAATGATATACTGGCCTAATGCCTAAAACAGGGTCCAAGTGCTTGACATTTAAGGGATTCTCTTTTTGGTATTGATTTCTTCATTTCTTTATTCTGCATCACCCCAAACGTAAGGAAACATTTTATGCCCTCTCCGGTCTTACCCCAAAAGCAACAACTGATTGCAGGCACACCCAACTCTGGTGAAACCATCATATAGTCATGAAGAAACAGTAACCCACTGTCAGATCACACGTTCCATACTGGACAACAGGGCTGGACTGGGACTAGAATTCAGCCCTGGCATTTGAAGTTACACAGGCCCACTTGTCACATGGTGACTGTATAATATCTTTGTACACTTGTAGGTTACAAGAAGTGAGGGGAGTGTAACACGACTATATAACATATAATCACAGCTGTATCCAGCATTACAGCTCAGTCCTATTTATTGATTTTAGTTGCAGTACCAAGAAAAGCCGCTACTTTACCTACATAACTGGATCTCATAGATAATGAAGGGATGAGACGACCAAAGGCTATGGAACCTCATTCTGATGCTCCATAAACTTTGCCTACATCCACTTTTGGTTCCGCTGCGCAGCACGAGACCCGGTGACTCTGAAGAGTGGTGACATCAGTAACGTCACCGCTCTTCAGATATTACGGATCTTGTGCTGAGCTCAGCGACTGTGAAGAGCGGTATTGTTACTGCCGTCACCGCTCTTCGGAGTCACTGGTGTTGTGAATTCTGCTCTTGGGCTCCCTCCGGTGGTTATAAGTGGTAGTGCTGCTGTCTTTGGATCGCAGCATTCATCAGGTGTGTCCACTTATTGCAAGTCTGACTGGGCTATTTAGTCTTGTTTGACCCTTTAGTCAGTGCCAGTTGTCAATTGTTCCTGGAGGATTCACATCCCTGCCTTGTCTCTCCTTCTTTGCTGTTCATTTCATCAAAGTTAAGTTCTGGCCTTGTTTTTTGCAGTCCACATGCTGTGGGCCTTATTGTTCAGTTCTTTTTCATGTTTTGTCTTGTCCAGCTTGGTCTGTATAAGGATTTGTTCAGCCAAACTGGTATCTCTGGAGATGCAGATATACCCTCCATATCTTTAGTTAGATGTGGAGATTTTGTATTTTCTGTGGTGGATATTTTTTAGTGTTTTAATACTGACCGCATAGTACTCTGTCCTATCCTTTCTATTTAGCTAGAAGTGGCCTCCTTTGCTAAATCCTGATTTCAGTCTGCGTATGTTATTTCCCTCTCCTCTCACAGTCAATATTTGTGGGGGCTGTCTATCCTTTGGGGATTTTCTCTGAGGCAAGATAGTTTTCCCTTTTCTATCTCTAGGGGTATTTAGTCCTCCGGCTGTGTCGAGATGTCTAGGGAGTGTTAGGTACTGTACATTCCACGGCTACTTCTAGTTGCGGTGTTAAGTTCAGGGTCTGCGGTCAGTACAGGTACCACCTCCAGAGTGCGTCTCATGCTGCTCCTAGGCCACCAGATCATAACACACTGGGTCTCGCCAGGTCTGGGCTAGTAGTGGGGGTGTCTGATAGACACCTCTCCATTACTTACACCAGGGATTTATAGCAGCTGACATTACGCAGCTGACATCAACCCTAATAATCATTACATATACCAGAATTAAATGCCTTGGCGGCTGGGAAAAGCAGGAGTTAGTGCTATTCCCAGGCGACGGGGGCTAACTACAACTGTCATCATCCTTGCCTGGTCTCCCTGCGAAGCATTTCTGCTGTATTTACATGCGCTGATTTCAGGCCACGAAACGAGTGTGATAGACAATACTGAAGTCGTTCGCTTGTTTCCCGGCTGCTTTACACCAACTGAGAAAGAATGATGGGGACAGAACAATCACAATTAGATCAATCTGTCCCCATACACTATCATGTTATCAGCAGCTCAACTACAGTTTACACCGGCGATGTGCTGCTGAGAACAAGGATTTCTGTTCCCACATAAACAATCCAATCACTCGATGAATAGGCAGCATTTTGCTTGTTTAGTATAATACACCCCATAGTCCTCCATATATTATAATGTGCACCACAGTCCTGCATATAGTATAATACACTCCTCAGTCCTCCATATAGTATAATACACTCCTCAGTCCTCCATATAGTATAATACACTCCTCAGTCCTCCATATAGTATAATACACTCCCCATAGTCCTCCATATAGTATAATACACTCCCCATAGTCATCCATATATTAAAAAACACTGCAATTCCTCCATATAGTATAATGCACTCCTCAGTCCTCCATATAGTATAATGTACTGCCACAGTCCTCCATATAGTATAATACACTCCTCAGTCCTCCAAATAGTATAATACAGTCCTCATAGTGCTCCATATAGTATAATGCCCCACCATTGTCATCCATGTAGCACAATTCACTTCCCATAGTATAATGCACCCCATAGTTCTTCATATAGTATAATGTATTCCCCATAGTCCTCGATACAGTATAATGCAGCCCACATATAGTATAATGATGCCACCCCACAGTATATTGCAGCTACCCCACAGAATATATTGTAGCCCCGAGTATAATGTAACCCCCCAGAGAATATAATGCAGCCACCTCATATAGTATAATGCAGCCCCTGCATATATAATATATGGTAGCCCCCTCATAGAGCATAATGCAGCCCCCCATAGAATATAATGTAGCCCCTCCATAGAATATAATACAGCACCCCATAGAATGTATTTCAGCCCCCCATAGAATGTAATACAGCCCACCTCCCCATAGAATATAATACAGCCCCATAGAATGTAATACAGCCCCCCCATAAAATGTAATACAGCCCTCCCCCATAGAATGTAATACAGCCCCCCATAGAATGTAATGCAGCCAGCCCCCATAGAATGTAACGCAGCCAGCCCCCATAGAATGTAATGCAGCACAGCCCCATAGAATGTAATGCAGCACAGCCCTCATAGAATGTAATGCAGCACAGCCCCCATAGAATGTAATGCAGCACAGCCCCCATAGAATGTAATGCAGCCAGTCCCCCATAGAATGTAATGCAGCACAGCCCCCATAGAATGTAATGCAGCACAACCCCCATAGAATGTAATGCAGCACAAGCACAGCCCCCATAGAATGTAATGCTGCCAGCCCCCATAGAATGTAATAAATCCCCCCCATAGAATGTAATACAGCGCCCCCAATAGCCCCACAATCCAGTTATCACATATTGATATATTTAAAAAAAAGCCAAAACACTCTCCTCACCTCTACTCGTGTCGGCGCTACTCCCGGCTCCGGTCTCAGCAGCTGCAGTCTGCCCGCCCGACACACAGCAGGTGCGCGACGATATAACGTCATCGTGCACCCGCAGTGTCAGAAGCAGAGCGGGGAATGATGGGAGAGGGAGCGACAGCAGACGCTCTCTCCTCCATCATTGCATTCAACTGTACCGGCATCATAGACGCCGGTATAGTTGAATGCGGTGGTGCTGGCGGGGGGGGGGGGGGGGGGGAGTCGGCGGCAGGGGGAGTCGGTGCTGGCGAGCGTCCCACGACTGCCACCAGCCCTTCTGGCATTTGCCAGAAATGCCCGATGGCCAGTCCGGCCCTGCTGGACAACCACTGTCAGATCACACGTTCCATACTGGACAACCACTGCCAGATCACACACTGCATACTGGACAACCACTGTCAGATCACACGCTCCATACTGAACAACCACTGTCAGATCACACGCTCCATACTGGACAAGTACTGTCAGATCACACGCTACATTCTGAACAACCACTGTCAGATCACGCTCCATACTGAACAACCACTCAGATCACACGATCCATACTGGACAAGCACTGTCAGATCACAGACTCCATACTGGACAACCACTGCCAGATCACACGCTGCATACTGGACACTGTCAGATCACAAGCTCCATACTGGACAACCACAGTCAGATCACACACTTCATACTGGACAACCACTGTCAGATCACACGCTCCATACTGGACAACCAGTGTCAGATCACACGCTGCATACCGGACAACCACTGTCAGATCACACGCTCCATACTGAACAACCACTGTCAGATCACACGCTCCATACTGAACAACCACTGTCAGATCACACGCTCCATACTGGACACTGTCAGATCACAAGCTCCATACTGGACAACCACAGTCAGATCACAGACTCCATACTGGACAACCACTGTCAGATCACACGCTCCATACTGGACAACCACTGTCGGATCACACGCTGCATACTGGACAACCACTGTCAGATCACAAGCTCCATACTGGACAACCACTGTCAGATCGCACACTCCATACTGGACAAGCACTGTCAGATCACACGCTCCATACTGGACAACCACTGTCACATCACACGCTGCATACTGGACAACCACTGTCAGATCACACGCTCCATACTGGACAACCATTGTCACATCACACGCTCCATACTGGACAAGCACTGTCAGATAACAAGATCCATACTGGACAACAACTGTCAGATCACACTCTGCATACTGTACATCCACTATCATCACACGCTCCATACTGGACACTGTCAGATCGCACGCTCCATACTGGACAACCACTGTCAGATCACGTGCTGCATACTGGACAACCACTGTCAGATCACAAGCTCCATACTGGACAACCACTGTCAGATCACACGCTCCATACTGGACAACCATTGTCACATCACACGCTCCATACTGGACAAGCACTGTCAGATAACAAGATCCATACTGGACAACAACTGTCAGATCACACTCTGCATACTGTACATCCACTATCAGATCACACGCTCCATACTGGACACTGTCAGATCGCACGCTCCATACTGGACAACCACTGTCAGATCACGTGCTGCATACTGGACAACCACTGTCAGATCACACGCTGCATACTGGACAACCACTGTCAGATCACAAGCTCCATACTGGACAAGCACTGTCAGATCACATGCTGCATACCGGACAACCACTGTCAGATCACACGCCCCATACTGGACAACCACTATCAGATCGCACGCTCCATACTGGACAATCACTGTCAGATCACACGCTCCATACTGGACAAGCACTGTCAGATCACACGCTCCATACTGGACAAGCACTATCAGATCGCACGCTCCATACTGGACAAGCACTGTCAGATCACACGCTCCATACTGGACAAGCACTGTCAGATCGCACGCTCCATACTGGGCAACCACTGTCAGATCACACGCTGCATACCGGACAACCACTGTCAGATCACACGCTCCATACTGAACAACCACTGTCAGATCACACGCTCCATACTGGACAAGCACTATCAGATCGCACGCTCCATACTGGACAAGCACTGTCAGATCACACGCTCCATACTGGACAAGCACTGTCAGATCGCACACTCCATACTGGACAACCACTATCAGATCGCACGCTCCATACTGGACCAGCACAGTCAGATCACACGCTCCATACTGGACAACCACTGTCAGATCGCACGCTCCATACTGGACAAGCACTGTCAGATCGCACGCTCCATACTGGACAAGCACTGTCAGATCGCACGCTCCATACTGGACAAGCACTGTCAGATCACACGCTCCATACTGGACAACCATTGTCACATCACACGCTCCATACTGGACAACCACTGTCAGATCGCACACTCCATACTGGACAACCACTGTTAGTCACCACTCAGACGCGATGATGGCTGTGACAAGCGATTTTGGAGTAGAAGGAATTCTACATATATCTGAAGAAGAGCACGGATAAATACTGTTGTATTTACTTGTAAAGCGCCATGGAATAAATGGCGCTATAACAATAAATAATAATAATAATAATAATAATTTATGAAGAGCCTGATCTTTCCACCTGTCCAGCAATGCAGCACATGAACAGTTAACAGGCTTGCAGGTTCTTGAATGGCGCCCCACCCCCTCTCCCTGTTGTTTCTCTGAGGGGAAAAGGAAAGGTATTTCCTTAAATCCACAGAAGTGAGCCTGGAATGGCTCTTTAATTAAAATCCATTTAAGGACTGATTAGCCGTGTAATTTGCCCTAATACTGACGATTATGGAAATGTTCAACCTGACACAGATTCATAAAAAGCTGCCATTCCTGACTGCAGGACAAGTGGGGCCATGAAGGTCAAGGGTGCGATGGATCCATCCATGGCGATGAATCTTTGCAGACATCGCTGTTGTGACGGCGTCCCTGCATATGGTCTCTGGGACAGGCAGTAAGGAAAAGTGCAGTCGTTTTTCTTGTTTTTTCGGAACACCCCAGGAATTCTTTATAATCCATTTTTGTAGTCGGGTGTCGTATTTCGGAACAAGTACTGTCACCAGCTTTACCTCTGGCGCCATTAGTGAATTGCCACACAGCTGGACGTGGTGCTGGGCAGAAGGGGAAGTCATCTGGTACTGGGAGCTGACGAGGCCCTTCTCGCAATGTCGTGTAGGCCTGGACACTATTTTTAGATCTATTTTTTTCTACGGCAAACTGTCGTGTAGGAACAAGAAAAATCTCACAGTGACACGCGGGAAATGCTGTTGATTAAAGGGAAGTTGGCACAGCCTGGATGCTGTGGCAGGTGGGCAAAAGGGGATCCCTTGTAAGGGAGGTCGCCAGCTGCAACTCAAGCACCCAGAGCAGACACAAGGCTGGTGTTGTTGCTGAGCTCTCGCTGTGAATTGTTAGCCGGGATTTAACTATGCGGTAAGGAGAGAATGTGAAGGCTGTTTACAGCTAGTGCAAATAATGTGACAGCTGTTAGATTGCGGGCAGCCCTCACCACTCTCTTGCGCTTACACAAAGCTCTGATTATGGGAGACACACAAGCGGGACTTACAAGAGCCTGGCAAAAGATAGATGGGGCTCGGATTGTGGATCAACCGAGACCGAACGAGCCTGAATCAAAGCTCTGTTTTATCCTATGCTCCCCTCTGTGGCAATAAATATCCGGAGTACGACCACAGGTTGATTATAAAGAAAAAAGCAAGCAGGTGCCGTAAAGGCCGTATCCCAGTGTGTATTACACCCTATGAAAGTGTTGTGCCAACCCAACCAAGTATGCCGATGTATTCCATGTGCAGGGGTGGATTATGGGTAGCCAGGGCCCCGGGCTGTTCAGACACTGTGGGCTCCCCCCCGGTCATGTGACGGGGGTCATGTGACACCTGAACCAGATTATTCCAGAAAAATGGTCGGGCCCTACTCTACTGTAACCTATTAAATATTTGTTAAAATATGCAATACAATTTAGGTATATTTTGACCAATATCACATACAAGGAACAAATGCCACCGCACCATGACCAGACCACAAATTACAACCACAGTGATCGAATAATATCACATACAAGGAACAAATACCACCGCACCATGTCAAGACCACATATTACCACCACTTGGTGACCAAATAGCACATACAAGGGACAAATACTACAACACCATTTCCAGACCACATATTACCACCACATAGTGACTGAATACTACAATACTGATCAGTAATAAAAAACAAACACAATACTATCACCATAAGTGCCAGTATTCACAGGAGATCTGTACTTAGTATGCAGTGTCTGTGTAGAGGTAATACAGCGATCACTGGTGACATTGTACACAGGACCTCTGTATATAGTGTATAGGTAATACAGTGATCACTGGTGACATTATATACAGGAGCTCTGTATATAGTATACAGTGTATAGTGTCAGTGTATAGGTAACACTGACCAGTGACGTCTCTAGGTGAAGTCCTTCATCTTTCATCCAGCACAGATCGCCATCACTTCTTCCAGCCAGGACTTGTCTCTGCAGGAAATAACACAGTTGTCTCGAGCTCCGCTTGCAGAACACATTACTTAATTTTTCCCAACTTCTACATTACACCACATGAAGAAAAGAGGCAACATAGTGTCACTCTGCACAGTAACAGGACCCCCCCCCCCATTTAAAACAATGTCCTCAAAAAATAAAATAAATACATCACTGCAGTAATAATATCCCTTAATTAGCCCCTATGCCCAGCATTGCCCCCAGACAGTGTGTTCAACAATCTGCCCCAGTATGTCCAGCATATTGCCCCAGAGTGTCCAGCATTGCCCCCAGACAGTGTGTCCAGCAATCTGCCCCAGTGTGTACAGCATATTACCCCTAGTGTGTCCAGCATTGCCCCAGTGTCTCCAGCATTGCCCCAGTATGTCCAGCAATCATCTGCCCCAGTGTGTCCTCCAGCATTGCCCCCAGTGTCTCCAGCATTGCCCCCAGTGTCTCCAGCATTGCCCCCAGTGTGTCCAGCAATCATCCGCCCCAGTGTGTCCTCCAGCATTGCCCCAGTGTGTCCAGCAATCTGCCCCAGTGTGTCCAGCATATTGCCCCGGGCCCCCCGAATTGCCGTTCGTAAAAAAAACCGAGTTCTCCTCACCTGACCTGTGCGCTCCAGCGGCGAGCTCCCTCCAGCAGCGCACACTCGCCGGCGACTGACAATGACGTCAGACGCCTGCGGCCGACTTCAGCTACCAGCCTCCAATTGGCTGGCGGCTGTTGTTAACTATTGACTACGTCAATAGGAAACCGCCGCTGCGCCGGTATGGGCCCGGTGAGCAGATGAGACGGGGCCCGATGCGGGCCCCCTCTCTCTGCCCACCGGGCCCATAAATGATACGCCAGTCAGGGCACGGGCAGTAATGCCCTGATGGCGGCAGGCAATCTGTGCGGTAGCCCAGGGCCCCCCCACACCACTGGGCCCTGGGCTACCGCCCAGATTGACCCTCTTATAATCCGCCCCTGTTCATGTGCATAGTCATATGAGGGCTCGGTTTTGTATGGAGCTGGAATAAGGCTGCCAGGAATGTCAGTAATGCCCCTACTCTACCTCTATATTCCTCTGATGCCATACAGAGCCATACAAGGTTTTTCCTATGTAGGGTACCTGACGAAGGACACATAATAAAATGTGGCATGCTCCTTCAGACTCAATATGGTAGTGCACAGAGGTTGTATGGCTTTGTACTTGGAGCTGTAGACACCAAACCGACAGAGATATTTTCCACTAGATGTAATAATGACCTCTGTGCACACGTTTCTGCCGTGCCCAGCAAATATCTGTAGATGTAATGTCAGTGGCCCCGCTCAACGCCCACCGCGAAAGTGAGCAGAGTCGGATTACTCCCGTAACACGCACTGCAAGTCGTTTGTTCTCAGTTGAAAATCTGGAAATCTACAGGAAAACCAGGTGTTAATTACAGATGGGCAGCACAGTGGCTCAGTGGTTAGCACTGCAGCCTTGCAGCGCTGGGGTCCTGGGTTCGAATCCCACCAAGGACGACATCTGCAAGGAGTTTGTATGTTCTCTCCGTGTTTGCGTGGGTTTCCTCCAGGTACTGCGGTTTCCTCCCACATTCCAAAGACATACTGATAGGGAATTTAGATTGTGAGCCCCATTGGGGACAGCGATGATAAAGTGTGCAAAACTGTATAGCGCTGCAGAATATGTTGGCGCTATATAAATAAAAAGATTATTATGTTTTCTGAGGATTCTCATGTCTGTCAAATACTGACTGCTCGGATTAGATGACCCATTCACTGGGTCTCCTCACCTGAGCCAACTGCCCCATATATATATGCCTATGAGGCAGTTAGCTCAGGCTAGTAGGGCCGGCTCTTCCAGTCCGAGCACAGTCTGTTTTATGAACGTGTAAATCCAGCCGAAAGATTCAGATCCAGGAAATGCTCAGATTGTAATGTATCCAACATATCCTCTTAAGATCAGTGGCATTCGTCTGTTCTTACTGTTATTTCCTTGTGTACCTATCATCATTGGTTACTAACACAGATGTCCATCAAGTTACATTTTTTCTGTAGCCTATAACTCTATTGGAAAACTGGTTATTGGTTCCAAATCCCCCAAATGTCACCCAAAATAAGAAAGATTATGAGCAAAGATAACTTAGAAGCTAATGCAGATAAAGCAAGTGGTAACATGTACGAGTCAGAAATAGTCAAATAGTGATTCACCAGCTTGCAGCTATTATGGTGAAGTCATGAGCATGCTTCTTTCAACTGGTGTCCAAAGAGCAGTTCATCCTGCCACAGGTAGATGAGTCAGTACATGTAGTACTATACGACACTGCCAGGAGGAGCCAGTGCGTGCACTATGGCTGTACCTACCCCGATCACATGGCAAGCTATTAGACCTGTCTATGGTCATAGGCTATAGTACTCAGTCAATCACAGAGTTAGACGTGTGTATGGAGGCATCGTAAAGCCTACAGCTATCTACTGGGTGTGAGGTTCAGTGCATTATCTAGGCCTGCCTCTTTTTTCTAATATTAATTTGAATTTGCAAATAGTGATGAGCAAACATGCTCGAATAAGGCTACTTTCACACTAGCGTCGGTACGCCGACGTACCGACGCATGCTGTGAAATTTCTGCAAGATGTGGGCAGCGGATGCAGTTTTACAATGCATCTGCTGCCCATTCTGCAGTCCGGGGAGGAGGGGGCGGAGTTTCGGACGCGCATGCGCGGTCAAAAATGGCAGACCCGACGCACAAAAAAAGTTACATGGAACGTTTTATTGTGCCGACGGTCCGCCAAAACACGACGCATCCGTCGCACGACGGATGCGACGTGTGGCCATACATAATGTAATTCTATGGGGAAAAAACGCATCCTGCGGGCAACTTTGCAAGATGCATTTTTTCTCGTAAGGCTACGTTCACATTTGCGGTCAGCGCCGCAGCGTCGGGCGCCGCAGCGGCGCCGCATGCGTCATGCGCCCCTATATTTAACATGGGGGCGCATGGACATGCGTTGTGCTGCGTTTTGCGCCGCATGGCCGCAAGCGTTGGACGCAAGAAACGCTTCAAGTTGCATTTTTTTTGCGTCCAACTTTCGGCCAAAAAGGACGCATGCGGCGCAAAACGCAGCGTTTTAGCGTGCGTTTTGCCGCGTTTTTGTTTGCGTTGTGCGCTGCGGCGCCGACGCTGCGGCGCACAACGCAAATGTGAACGTAGCCTAAACGACGCATTGTGACGTAGGCAAAACGACGCTAGTGTGAAAGTAGCCTAAGGTGCCTGTTTGTTGGGCAATCCCTGCATGTGTTGCGGCTGTCGAACAGCTGCGAGACATGCAGCCACGGGGTCTCAAAAATATTTTTTGAGTACGCCCAAGATACTTGGTCAGCACTCGAGCAATCTCAGATAATGCCTTATCCCGAGCACGTTCACTCATCAGTATTTGTAAACCCAAATATTTGTTATGTTCTTGGACAGCTCTTTCCATCTGCCCATTGTCCTAAGGAGTCTAGATACCAGGAATATAAAGTAACCCATTTAAAGCTAGACAGAGAGTCTAAGGGTATGTGCACACGTCAGGATTTCTTACAGAAATTTTCCTGACAAAAACCGGACATTTCTGCCAGAAAACCGCATGCGTTTTTTTCGCGTTTTTGATGCGTTTTTTTCCAAATGCATAGAATTGCAGGAAAAACATGGAAAATCCGCAAAATTAATGAACATGCTGCTTTTTTTACCGCGATGCGTTTTTTTCGCGGAAAAAAACGCACCATGTACACAAAACATGCAGAATGCATTCTAAATGATAGGATGCATAATATATGCGTTTTTAATGAGTTTTTATAGCGTTTTTATCGCAAAAAATCGCGAAAAAACCTGAACGTGTGCACATACCCTTACTGCTCCAGTGTACTGAATTTAATACTGACACATGGCATGTCGTCCCAGAAAACTATGGCGTGCAGCAGCGAACCTCTAACATGACAATGCAGTTGGCACAACCGCCATGTGTTAAATTTTTTAAAGATTTTTGCACCACAACATAGAAAACTTAAGTAGAGTATGGAGCCATCAGTCTCTGTAATGGATGGCCTGTTATCAGTGGTGAACACACTGTGGGAGATAAGGAAATGACCTGGTCAGCAGCCATTAGGGTGCCACACACAGCACTATACAGGGGGCAGGCACTGCTGCATCATGTATGATGGTATTATAGAGCTTTAGTCAGAATTCTTTTTTTAAGGCTACATTCCCACTTTTGCTTCTATTTTTACATTTGTGTAACACTAAGGCTGGGTTCACATTGCGTTATGGCAGTCCGGTAGACGGACTGCGTTACACCTCGGCATAACGCGGTGTAATGTAGTCCGTTAACGCTGCCATTAACCCCGATTATCGGACGCATCGCCAACGCATACCATAATCAGCATGTGCTAGCGATGTACCATCATTCAGTGATGGAGCCTCGGACGCGGGCTGCAGCGTCTGAGGCTCCATCACCGCTAGCACAGATGAATCATCTGTGCTAGCGGTATAGCATAACGCGATGGCGTGTTCGCTATGGCTTTAACGCAGCCCGTCAACTCTATGCGTTGAACGGGCTGCTTTAACGCAATGTAAACCTGGCCTAAGGCTGGGATCACATATGCGAGAAATACGGATAAGTCTCACATGTTAATACCCGGCATTGCCGCCATCACTCAGGAGCGGAGCGTGTGGCTCCATGTATTGCTATGCGGCCGCAGGCTTCGCTCCTGAGTGACAGCGGCAATGCCGGGTATTAAAATGCGAGACTCGGCCGTATTTCTCGCATGTGTGATCCTGGCCTAACCGTTTTATTTCTCAAGTCATTATTTTTTGCCTCCACTATTCAAGTGATTCATCCGCTTTTTCTCATCGCTTTTTAAAAACTGAAGCCGGTAGACTGAACTTATTTATTTATGACTAATAACAATGTATCAGTAAAAAACATGGATGAAACTAGGATGGAAAACTGAAGTACAAAGTCTGTCTAATGTCTCATCTGTATTTTCAGGCTCCAAAAGATGATAAAGGCTGATGAGACTAGGACATGTCCTGAGCGTTACGGACCAGAGACAGCTGTTCAATTGGAAGTGTGTAAGGATCTATGGGTGATTGTGCTGCCCGAGAAAACACGGCCAACGCTAAGACGTATCGCATGGTTGTGTGAATGTAACCCAAGAGACAAAGCCTCACAATACAATTCGGAGAGATTTCTCAATTAGATTTACCAGAAAGTGCTGCCATGCTATCCGCAGCTGCGGAGCAAGAAAAATGTTTTTTTGGCTTGGAAGCGGTTCTACATGGCACACTGTCCAGCCCTGATGTTGGCTCCATAGAGTGTCATGTCAGACTGCTGGGAGGCTATTTATACCCTGCTCTCCAGGGAGAGGTGTGTAACAGCTGAGCTGTCTGCACATAATATATTCGCGTGCCTGTGTGTACGGAAAGTGTAAGAAGACGTGGAGAGAGCCATTCCCTTTCAAACCATCAGCAAAACATCAGGAGACAGGCACACCCATTCTGATGGGAAGCAGCGCACTTAACCCTGTGTGTGCATTCTCTAACACGCGGCCACTATTCCGAATAGCTGATGGTGACGATGAAATAACCAATTGTTGTCGGCAGATTTGTAGACAGTGAGGATGAAATTACACTTTCACTGAAAAATAATACAAAAATAACATTAAAAATACGGCTGGAATAACTCATACTTTCATCTACTTAACACCCAATAAAAGATTGTCCGAGACACTTCTAATGTTGCTTTAACAGGTTCCAAAACCAGGAATAGTGATAAATTAATAAAAGATGCAAAAGAAAAAATTAAGTATCCATCTTTCCTTTATAGTTTTCCCCCTTCTCCTGTCTTAACATTTCATTGTACTGTAGATACTTTGGTGGAGATTTCCATCTAAACTGTGGCAGAATTTTCGCTTTCATGCCAGATGGAGTTTTTTTATGTTCAATTTGTTTTTATTAATCAATTTTGAAAATACAAAAAAAAACATACGACCAAATATATTGTGATCAAATAAGTCAGGCAGGACTTAACAAAACTTGTAATGATAACAATATTCATGCGGAAATATAAACAGGTCGCTCAACATTGCAGCTGCAAAAAAGAAACAACCTAAATTTTAATATCAGCAAATGAAAAATTATTCTGAAAATTCCAATATAGAGGTTAAAGGGTTTTTTAAAATACTTTTTGCACCTTACTAGACATTTTTTGTAAACTGCTGTAGCTAATAAATGGTATAAGGCGACAGTCTAAAGATGCACCACATTTACACTGTAATAAATTTGGGCGATATTTCTTCCAGGGTCATGTGGCTGAATCCGAAAGAACAGTCCATTTGGCGCTGTAATGAGTTTCTGGTCCCAGCAGAGCAGCATTAGTGTACAGAGTCAATGACCGCTTACACATTTACTTTATGTCTGTCTCGTCTAAAGTCGCATACCATGCAGCCTGAAGTCATTGATTCTTTTGGGCCTCATTTTTGGCCTGAGTTGGCCATCAAATCTCAACAATTTAACATTGTACATGGAAATAAAATGACCTCCAGGAAGGTTTGGTAAAACACACAAAGATGACAATCTGGCTTTTATCTATTGGGACATGAATTCCTTGTCTACATGAAGTAGTGTGATTGTTTTTGTTATATACCACAATTTTCACTGGGATCCGCTGTCAATCTGAAGACTGTCCATGCTGTTATAGACATCTTCGGGCGTCTGTTCTCGGTGGGCAGAAAATAGATTGGCTAAGAGGGATTGTTTCCAGGCGAGTTCTATTGTTTTCCCTGGAGAAAAGTGTCACTGGAGAGATCTGGCAGCTACTCGCCCCTTGGGTCCCTATAGACCTCAACATGCGTGTTAGATCACACCAAACACATGTTAATGGGGAAACAGTCTGTGTTAATTGTCAGCCTAAGATCTCTGTGTGATCTGCTTTACTCTATATTTTAGTATGTGGTCAATGTTGGTGAAGAATATAATATTACATGGAGATCAATCAACTAAATGAGGTCAAATGCAGATTACATAGAAACAATTGAGTCAAAATGAGTCAAAATCTCACGCTGGATCCTCCGAGTGCTTTGCTGCACGCTCCCTATTATGTTATATTTCATTTACATTCAGCATAGATATTCTATTCTGGGAATCTATGTTGTGTGGTCTCCTGTATTCTTATTTTATATTCTGCACCACATTACTGTAGTCATTTTACAATTCATTGTCATCATACTGAAACTATAATTGTGTAGTATTTTCGTCTGGCAACAATAGAGTTAATCATGCAATCCATTTTTTGTGAAAGCGTCTCTTTAATCCTCCCACTGAACAGATCTCGGAATAGCTAATCTATGTGCGCTCCCGCCGGAAGCCTCTGGGTTATAACTTTCCTTCCTTGCCTTTGAGCTTTCTTTTCAGCTTGATTTATTTCACATTGCCTGTACGATTGCGGATCACAGGTGCCTTTTTTTTTTCAGGACCCCTAAATTATTTTGTTTCATTGTGGTCATATTTGTGTTAGTGTACTGCTAATTGCGCATACTGAGAACCCAGGGTCTTGTAGACCAAACTGAAATAGCTTTTAATTGGTCTTTTAACAGTTGGCAGCAGTTGGTATACTGTAATTGCTAGTGGCAAGGCTCTCTATTAATGCTGACCAAATACTGTGGCACTGAAAATGATATCGCTAGGTGAGCGTGGAGGAGTATAAAAGTCTCACTCTAAAAATTACCTTGTGAACTGATGGGTTCCTTCAAAAGCAGACCCGATGCAATGGAAAATAATTCAAATGATTTTATTCAATATTGAATGTGACTATATTAATAATTTTTATTTTTGTAGTGCCAACATATTCTGTAAAGCTTTGAAATTCATAGGAAATTGCATTATTATTATCATCATCATTAGTAATTCTCCTATATCTGTCTTTTCCCAAAACTGATCTCTTTACATTCAGCAGCGATTTTTGTCCTATAGGAGTGAGGCCAAAGGGAAATCAAATTTTGTTTGTGGCGTCTGTATTCTGTCAGCGGAGAGAGTAGATAATCTGTCGTGATGACCATCAGCATAATGCAGCAAGCCCTCTGCATTAGCAGCTGCTAAAAATGCTTCGGAGAGCAGCTACGGGCCTTTCATGTTTCTAGGTTACTATACATAAAAGGAGTTGTGTGAGTAACAGTAATACACGAGGGAATGGTTTGTGTTTTTTATGTTTTGCACGTGAAAACTTTATTATAAAGCATTATTGAGTCTTAGTCTCTAAATTCACAGTTTACTTCTTGAGAGCAGAAAATATAACGGCACTCACCGGTCAGTAAAATATCAATTCTATATTCCATCTAGTTTAAAAACAGCATGGAGTACAGTGTGGAGTACAGTGAGGAGTACATGGATACATCTGGCGACAGCCATTTTGAACCAGACAGAAGCTCTGGCTGTCGTTGATCGGCTGTTGCCATATGTATCCATGTACTCCACGCTGTACTCCATTCTGTACTCCATGCTGTTTTTAAACTAGATGGAATACAGTATTGACATTTTATTGACTGGTGAGTGCCGCCATATTTTTTGCTCTCACAGAGTATCTATGCTATTGAAACTGTTTTCTTATATGGCTGAGCACCTCCGGATGGCTGCAGTCCATGTAATCATGTAATGGTGTAGAAGTTTTCTACAGTGGTGGACATAGACAGGAGAGGGCCCCTGTGCAACAATATATGGGCCCTTTGCACTGCAATAGCTCACCATAGGGCACAATTCCATCTGATTTGGAGATGGCGGTGGGCCCATTTACTTCTTGGGACCCTGTGTGGCTGCACTAGTTGCACCAATGGATTGTGGCCCCTGGGTTTCCATATGTGATGAAAAGAGCTTTACTGAGATGTCTCCACCTGATACACTCCCAACATTTGTCATAGGCAGAAGAAGAGATACCGAAGCTTCTCCCCTTTCTTCAACACTGGCTGGTGAAACAACAGAGTTGCTAAACACAGCGATTGGCTGCAGTGGTCACATGTGATCACGCTGTTGATGTCACTGCTGCAGCCTGTCGACAAAGATCAACAGAGAGGTAGTGCTGGACTCTGAGAAGGTGAGTATTGTTGTGGCTGTTATAATGCAACCCTGAGGTTCAGTAAAACTGTAAACCTGACACCCCGTTTAAAAATGCTCCACCTGCCAGTGTGGCATTATTTTGAGACCCAAACATAGTAGATATCAGTTACCATATGTGCTTGTAAATTATAGTGAAATTTTCATTTTCCTGCAGATTTATAAATTCACCTTTGATTATTTCTGTGCTATTCACACTATTCCCATTTTTGAGCAGTAGCTTTTTTTTTTTTTTAATTTTTAAAGAAAAATTCCGATTTTCTCATGTTATAGGTCACACATCAAATGATCTATTATACTGTATACTAGGCTAAAATACTCATGTGTGGGATACCTGACGCGCTAAGTACCAAGGTGATGCTGTCTGGGATCCATGGGAGGTGGCACACACTCAGATCACACGTCCTGTCCTTGTACCTGAATGGAGTGGGTGTCCTGCACCACCACCTTTTTACTTTTCCTGTCCTTAAATATTTATATGACAATTGCTCAGACCAGGACAGCCGGAGACATTTGTGATGCACAGAGGGAAGATTTATAAAGGCTGAAGGATGTGTGTTATTCCACAATGCATCTTCGGTGTCTCGTAAAGCAATGGTGTGTTTCATGAGCCTGGCTGACGGGAATGAAACCATGCATTTGCTGTTCAGGGAAAAATATAGGTAGCTGGAAGGTGTAATTCTATGTGGGCCTGTTTGAGTGGGGAATTGAGGGGGAAGAGAATGTAAATGAAGAGGAAACTGATTATTTTAGCAATGCGCATTAGTCACTTGTGCTCCAGCTCCAAGGCAGACCTCATTTGTACATCTGCCAGCTTCTTTGCATCTGCTCTACCACTGCGCTATTTAACCTTGCAATAGCTGCACTTGTACTCTGTGCACGTCTGTCTATTATATATAGAGGACCTGTAGCACATAGGGTGAATATTTCCAGTAACGGAGCCTACAGTGTGTTTCTGAATTAATCTTGTGCAGCTCCAGAAATCTGTCTTGTGTACCACACCTCACACTATAGTAACGTCTTGTATCTCCTTGGTGCTTCCCCAACAGATGCTCCTGAAGTCCTAACAACACCATAGCCTAAAAATAACCAAACGGCATAAAGAAATCATATCTGAAGACGTTTCCTACATGTGTTGTTGCTAATTAATTGACATACCATAAATGCAATCTGTTTTCTTTCCAAGCTGTTTGTTGCTTACTTATTGACAAAGTGCCTGCATCAGCCATAGTCCAACAGTTGGGACCCTGACCGAGCAGTGGAATCGGGTTTCTGAGCCCACCAATACCTCCACACTTCACAACCACACTGAGAAGTAGCTTGGAGTGCCATTTGAGCATGCTGCGTTCCAAAACATTATATCCCAAATCGATGTGGTGACAGGGACTCAGCTCGACTGGGACATTTTCAATATCTTTATGAATTCTCTTGATGCATTTGGATTGTTAGAGGTCATGCTGAAATACATATGTTTCCCAAGTCTTATGGGGCTGTCTTATAGATGCAACCCCTGTCCATACGTCCTATAAGGGCATATGAATGTCATAAAAGGAGGTTTTCTTGCTTGGGACTCCATCTGTAAGTGCCAGTTGTTCTCCTTCTGACCAGCTTAAGACATTAGTATTTCTGGAGGTTAATCATTTTACGCAATGAAAATGTAGTTGGCTTCCTTAGGCAGATTACTGGTCACATTGTGGTCAAGGTTAGGTAACGTAGGGTAGCCGCTGACTGATCGCTTAGGACAACATTCTTCCATTTAATCTTTATTTAATCTTTAAGTACTGTAAGGGTCCATCTACACGGACCGACTGGTGGCACGATACGAGCAATTGGTGGTCAATTAAATTCCGGTTTAAACAGGCTGCGCACAGAGCCATAATTCTCGACAGCGCGAGTCCTGTTTAAAAAGAACGATGAACTACTGAGAACAATGTTTTTTTGCTCAAAAGCTCATTTTACCCAATTAATGAGCGTTTCGCTCTTTCGTGCAAGAAATCGTAAAAAGAACGTTTTTAAGAACACTTGTTCATGACTATCTTTCATTGTAAATGCAACTTAAGTCTGTCCATGCAGAAATTGCATGAATATAGCGTCCAATAATCCAGAACTTCTGTCAATCCAGTACGTATTTCCAGCATGGACCTGCAAAATACAGCGATATTTAACAGGATCGGCAAAAAAAGAGCCAGTTAGGAGCGTTGTCTAGTTGCACACATTATTCTCTATAGTGATACAGCGCCTCTAAATAATATATAATATGCTCTGCTTTCATCCCAGATAAGGCCTTTTCCAAGATGACCTTCAGACATCTAGAATCCAGGATACCTTTATGGGTTTAGTCCTCCAGAACTAAAACTACTGCATAGGATTTTAAGATGCATAGAATTATAAAAGCAAACTGCAGTGCGATACCTAAAGCAATGTTTTTGTTTTGTTTTTTTTAATATATGACACTTTTGGAAATAATGAGTATTTCTAATACAAAAATGGTTGCCTTCTCTTTCCATTGATCTACTGTGTCCTGGAGTCAAACCTCTGGCTGAATAAATAACAATGGTTCATTCAGGAATGGAATTGATTTTAGGTTAGTGAATTACCAATTCAGAGGTTTAATCCATGGGAGCGCTCTCCCATTTTAAGTCTTTTCCCTGGGGGTGTATGCTGAATTGCCTAGAACAACCTTGGCAGAAAAAGTAACCCAGAGCACACAGCGGGCGCATTCTGCTTCATTCCAGCGGTTAATAGAGCTGTAACATCATTAGGACATGATGTCACAACAGCCTGTCATTGATTCTGTGGCCATGTGCTGTCTCTCTGGTGTCACACATCATCACATTAAAAGAAAAAATATATATATCAACATGGGAAGTTGAGGTTGCTGGAGGTCAAAGGTCACTAGACAAACCCTGTAAATGTATCTCTTCTGGGCAACAGAAGCCAAATAAATAGGAAAGCCCTAATTTACAAATTGTGTCTCCATGCTGCCGAAAATAACGTATGTATTTTCAACTGCATATGAAAGATCATCAGTTGGTAATGAACCTGACCTCCTGGATGAGACTGTCCATTCCATTTCTGTTTGGTTGCTTTCATATACAATATATGATTGCTTCCACTGCTTTTCACCAGAGGCATTGTTTCCTGAATGAGTCATTGACTGTAGCCTATTATTACTGACACACAGGTCAATATGATAGCTTTTCTAATATTTCTGCAAAATATTTTGCTCTCTTTAGCTAACAGTTCTGGCTATACTACTTGAAATTTAGTAATTGAAATAGTCCTAAAGAGGGTGTCTGTGTCTGGTACAATAAAAATGGGGCAACCACTGCTTATGTTTTAAAATAACATACCTACTACAATATATGACCACTGCAGCCAATCACTGTGCAATCTATGAGCTCACTCAGCATCACCACTGGGCCCAGAGATTGGCGGCAGTGGTTATGTGTCATAGATGTGACATCATCGCTGCAGCCCTGCATACAAAGATCATTGAGGAGCAATGGAAAGGCTACGATGAAGTGACACGGGCTTCTGTAAGGACTCCTGATTTTGTTATTTTAAAGCATAAGTCGCATTGGCACTTATAAAAAAAAATCCCAAACAGCCCCTTTAATTAAAAACATTTTGTTACATTAGGTTTGATATAGATGTTTGTATCTCCAAAGTAACAGACAACAAATAAACACTGTGCAGTCTTTATTCTGCCATAACACTTTCTTCTCTCTGTTCCCCACTGTTCCCCACTTTCTACTAATATATATATATATATATATATATATATATATATATATATATATATATATTTGATGGATTTGCAAGAAGTGGGGACCAATATGTCTGCAGGATCAGGCTATGCAAAGCTTATAGTCTACCACCGTGAAGACACATTGTTCACCAAAGGAGTTGTAGAAACACATTAGTAGTAGATGTGTAAATATCAATATTTGCCAACTTCTTTATTTTTAGATTGCCGTAAATAAAAAAAGAGGTTGCAATAGGGGACCTTCTCTTTAAAGCTTTGTGCATACAGAGTTTTTCAAGGAGGTTTCGGAGCAGAAACTGAGTGGAAACTTTAAAAAACTTTATAAAATAAAAAACTCTTCAAAAAACTTGCAGGTTCTGCTCAGTTTCTTCTCCGAAAACTCTGCGAAAATAATCCATGCTCACATAGTCTAAAGGTGTGTTTGCCTGATGCTGCAAAGAAGGCTGCAGTTTTGTTATTTTGTTACGTTGTAAGGGACAGTAATGAGCAAGGAATGCATGTATATGGCTGATATAATCCAAGGACACTGCCCTTATCAGAGACTGGTTAACACTTATCGTCTGTAGCTAAATTTGGCCAATGATCGGTCGGACTATTTGTCAAAACAGTTATCAGATATGTTGGATAGTTTTCCACCACAGATGGTCATTATTGTTGAAGCGTGGCTTCCAATGTGTAAATATGGAGATAATTTCCTATGTGGGTAATGCAGGTGCTCATATCATAGCTACTGAGCTGTGGGTAAAGTGATTTTGATCCCAAATTATAAATTCCTTTATGGATGTGTGAATACAAATGCTATACTTTACCGTGTGCTAGTTCTGATCAATAAATATATTGTACAGTGATTTTTCTGTTCTCTAAAGAGAACTACAACTCTACCCAAACATATATCTGGCTAACAGAGCGTATATATTTATGGGGTGTCAGGGAACATGGTTGTCAGACAGTTTTATGTACACTCCTCAACCTTGAACTTGCAACATCAAGAAGGACAAGCTGTAGGGTTATGCAATTCAAGGAAGTAGCAGGTGTCGCTAAGATCTGCAAATCATTACATTTTCAAGCACCTAGCTCCGATTTGTGGCAAACAGGAGGGGCTTAACTTTTTTTAAGCCACATGAAACCTCAAAAATCAGATCACGTTTTGTGGGATGATTGTACGTTGCCTTCTGTTCATCGACGCACCAGTTATCACCACTTGTCGCAAGCTGAGAGGTACAGAATCCTTGAACTGACAGGCCTTGGTTTAACACTCTGGCAGATCGCAACATGCATAGGCAGAGATGTCAACACTATTCAGCATTGTGTGTCCCAGTGGTTGAGAGAACAATGACAAACTGGAAAGACCGCAGAAGGTGCACAGAGGTGCAACCCTGCATGGACAGATTGTCAGATTAGAGGACTGGCACGTAGTGATCCATTCGGTACTGCAAGTGAAATTGTACGTCGCATACCAAGTTTAAGGCATCAAACAGTGTCTACACAAACCACCAGAAGGCGTTTTGCATGACATTGGGATACCAGCCAAGTGTCCAGCTACAGATGTTCCATTGACCTCACACCACCGCTCTGAAAGGGTAAAATGGTACAGAGCAATGGAGTCTAGAATGGAGATCTATCGCCTTCGGCGAGGAGTCCCTCTTTTATCTTAAAGCAATGATAGCTGGAAATTGGTCTAAAGACCACATGGGCAATGCCATGAAGAGGGCTTCTTGAGGGGACGTCACACCAGTCCTAGTGTCAGGATTATGGTTTGGGGCGACATAATGCATGGTAGCTTGATGTCACTAGTCTTCATTCCATGTAAACTAGCAGCTTGGCATTACATTGATATGGTCATGAAACCAGTCGTAAAGCCCTTTCTCCAAAGTCTCCCTGGAGATGTTTTTCAACATGTCAACGCAGGTTGCTTGTTGGTCATGCTACTGTGAGCAACCTGTGTGGCCTAAATGTACCATGTCCTGCAGCGTCTCCGCGTCACACCAGTCCTAGTGTCAGGATTATGGTTTGGGGCGACATAATGCATGGTAGCTTGATGTCACTAGTCTTCATTCCATGTAAACTAGCAGCTTGGCATTACATTGATATGGTCATGAAACCAGTCGTAAAGCCCTTTCTCCAAAGTCTCCCTGGAGATGTTTTTCAACATGTCAACGCAGGTTGCTTGTTGGTCATGCTACTGTGAGCAACCTGTGTGGCCTAAATGTACCATGTCCTGCAGCGTCTCCGCACTTGTCTCCCATTGAGCATATCTGTGACATCCTTGGTCGACAATTGCAAAGGGAGCTGCCAGCAGCGGACCTTGATGATTTGCATGCCCAAGAACGTTGAGAGTATTTGAAGTTCGTACACTTCATTGCTTCCTTTGAAAGCAAGGTGCACATATGCACTTCATTTGCTGTGTACTAGGACAGAGGTTATTCCTGGTTTTGTATGCATCTGGTTGTATAGTGGTTACTGACAGTATATAGGCGATAAATCTCATCATGAATAGTCGGAAGCTCAGATATCTACTCAAGCAGAGGGATTTAATTAGTATAATCATGCTATATCTACTGTTTTAAAGAATAGGTGATGCAAGGAGGGTAACAAGGGAAACAGGAATGTTAGCAGCACATCCAATATGTTCTAGGAAAATGTCATGCAAGTGACTTTTTATTATTAGGTTACAACAAGAGATGATAACCTTGTCAGCACAATCTTGGTTAGGTTGCTTTGATCATAATATATCAAACACTATCTTAAAGGGCTACAAAACCACCAATACCCAGACTATAATCTGGAAAAAAGGTGTGGACTAAGTTAAATTTAAATTTAAAATCATCTTTAATAAATATATAATAAAATACACAGAAAAACAGAAAAATTCACAGTACATATGATGGGGACAGTGAAATATCCTAAATCGGGTAGCTGCCAAACTCAATTAATAATATCACAATCTCAGAATAAATATTTAACACATGAATTGTCTGTTCAAATACATGTATTACTGGGCCATTATATAGCAAGAAAGTGCATAGTGCCTATTAAAGTGGGGTGAAAACACCCTCAATGCAATGCTATATATGTATATAAACAGCCATCCTACAACCGTAAAGAGACACCCCTTAAGGGGTGTTGGGGGCAGTGCCATCGAGAAACAGCTGATCATGTAAGTTAACATTTGCCAATCTCTTTACGCCAGCTTTTTATTATATCCTATATGTAAGGTTGTAGGATGGCTGTTTATATACATATATAGCATTGCATTGAGGGTGTTTTCACCCCACTTTAATAGGCACTATGCACTTTCTTGCTATATAATGGCCCAGTAATACATGTATTTGAACAGACAATTCATGTGTTAAATATTTATTCTGAGATTGTGATATTATTAATTGAGTTTGGCAGCTACCCGATTTAGGATATTTCACTGTCCCCATCATATGTACTGTGAATTTTTCTGTTTTTCTGTGTATTTTATTATATATTTATTAAAGATGATTTTAAATTTAAATTTAACTTAGTCCACACCTTTTTTCCGGATTATAGTCTGGGGATTGGGGGTTTTGTAGCATGATTTTGAGGTGTGTTAAACATTTTGGGACTTTTGATAAAACTATCTTAAAGGGGTTGTCTAGTTTAAAAAAGCTGGTTTCACCCTATTAGGGAGTTTTGATTTAAAGCAGTAATTAAGTTACGGTACTATAATTTGTCACCAATCTATAGGATAAATGACAAGTAGAAGATATTTGTGGGACCGAATTCTGAGATCGCCTTCACTCGCCAGAACAGGGGATATAAATCTCCCTATTAGAATGGAGCAGCAGTTTTGCATGTGTGCTGCCTCTCCATCTCTGGCGGTCCCATTGATAACAGTTCAGATCTTAATAATGGCCTCCATTTGACATATGCGCCTGGAAAAGCCCATGAAATTTACCTGATTTATGATTTTAAAAGTAAATTACAAGCAGAAAAGAGATATACATGCAGACATATACAGTCATGGCCGAAAGTGTTGGCACCCTTGAAATTGTTCCAGAAAATGAAGCATTTCTCCCATAAAATTATTGCAATTACACATGTTTTTGTGATGCATTGTTAGGGTTGGCGGAACGCACCGTGTATAAATATATATATTATTAGGTGCATTCGCAACCCAGGGTCCACCGTGCAGGAGAGGAACCTGCTGCTGGCAAATGGCGGCGCTACATGGCGGTATAAGCGAACTCTGTTAACTCCACAGAGTCACTAGGAACAAGATGCTGTGCCCTGTTAACCTCACAGAGGTACACAGCTACCAACCAGAGCAAACTGTGATCATGCAGTCAGAGAAAACAGACAACTCCTCAACGGAGGTGCCGGTATTCTAGCGGCTTATTTCTGCCAAGGCCCTGAATATACTCATACAAACTCCTCACCGGAGGGGCCGGTATTCTAGCGGCTTATTTCAGCCAAGGCCCTGAATACACACATACAAACTCCTCACCAGGGGTGTCGGTATTCTAGGGGCTTATTTCAGCCAAACCCTAACCGCATCCAGACATGACCACACTGGCGCTGAGCTCATAGACATTGGTTTGATAGTAGCGCATGGCCGTGCGGCCATGCAAACCTTTTATAGCTACAGCAACTTTAGGACCTTCCTAGAGGACCAATGGGAGCTGCTACAGTACCTGAGCAACTTCAGGACCTTCCTAGAGGACCAATGGGAGCTGCTGCAGTATCTGAGCATGTGACCCTCGACCTCCAACGAGAGGTCTTACCCTGGGCATGCTTAGAAGGGGAAATGCAGGACTTAGTCCCAGAGACGTCTGCTCGCCACTGACCAGTACTGGCTACAAAGGCAGAGCCTGGAAGAATAGCAGTAACCAGTCGCCCAGTATCAGCCTGAGCCAGACGCTGGGACCGACATCTCTGCTGAGCAGGCTCCACTGCGGCTGGAGAAGAATGGGAGACCGCAGCGGAGGTGGTTCAAGATTCCCCCTGTGCAGAGGTGGGAACTCGACACCTAACATGCATATGTTTATTTCCTTTGTGTGTATTGGAGCAACACAAAAAAATGGAAAAAAGGCAAAGTTTACATCATTTCACACACAACTCCCAAAATGGGCCAGACTAATTGTTGGCAAAATTTATGGATAAACAACATTGTTTCAAGCATGTGGTGCTCCTTCAAACTGACCTGGGGCAAGTACCAAGTGTGGGCAATATGAAAACCAGATAAAAAGGGGAGAAGTTGGTTCAATCCTTGCATTGCGCGTCTGTCTATGCCATACAAAGCATGGAGAACAGAAAGAAAAGAGAGCTGTCTGAAGACTTGAGAACCAAAATTGTTGAATGATATCAACAATCTCAAGGTTACAAGTCCAGCTCCAGAGATCTTGATGTTCCATTTTTCACGGTGCACAACATATTCATGAAGTTTACAACCCATGGCACTGTCAGCTAATTCAAATTCAAATTGTCCTGCAGGTTCAGGGTGCATCAGTGTCAGCGCAAACTATTCATTGACATTTGAATGAAATGAAACGCTATGGCAGGAGACCCCGGAGGACCCACTGCTGACACAGAGACATAAAAAAGCTAGACTGCAGTTTCCCAAAATGTACGTAAGTCAAAATCCTTCTGAGAAAGCATTTTGTGGATAGATGAGACCAAAATAGAGCTTTTTGGTAAAGCACATCATTCTACTGTTTACTAAAAACAGAATGAGGCCTACAAAGAAAAAAACATAGTACCTACAGTGAAATATGGTGGAGGGTCAAAGATGTGTTGGAGTTCTTTTTTGCCTCTGGCACTGGGTGTTTTGACTGTGCAAGGCATCATGAAATCTGAAGATTACCAAAGGATTTTGGGTCACAATGTAGTGCTCAGTGACAGAAAGCTGGGTTTGCGTCCCAGGTCATGGGTCTTCCAGCAGGATAATAACCCAAAACATACTTCAAGAAGCACCCAGAAATGGACAGAAACAAAACAGTTCTGAAGTGTCCAGAAATGAGTCCGGATCTAAATCCCATGGGATACCTGTGAAGAGATCTTAAAATTGCTGTTAGTAGAAGGCACCCTTCAAATGTGAGTGACCTGATGTTGTTTGCTCATTTTCTGGTGTAATTTCAAAGCTGCCAGCACTTTTTGTGTTATATAAAGAAAACAAAAATGCAATCTTTTGGAAATGTCTTATTGTCATATTTTATTCACAACAGAACACGGAACGGAACATATCAGAATTTTAAACTTAGACATTTTTCCATTTAATTTGAAATAAAATCAAGAGTCAAAAATGCCGATAGGAAAGGAGACTCGGATACCTCCCGTCCAGAGGTTCACAGATTATTGACCTGTCTGATTGATTCTTCCATCTCTAACCCCTCTTTACCTTCGAAACTGCATTAATTCTAGGTATGCTTGCACACGTTTTTTAAGGAACTCAGCAGGGATGACGTCCCAAACATCTTTGAGAACCACAGACCTTCTGTGGAGGTAGGCTTGCACAAATCCTTTTGTCTCTCCATTTATTCCCAGACAGAATTGATGATGTTAAGATCAGGGCTCTTCATGTCATCACTTCCAGAACTTTTTCTTCTTTACGTTGAAGACAGTGAAGAATGTGAAGATGCCCAGTAATGCCATCAGTTCAGAACTGTTGTACAGGATAGTTTGCGGATTAAGTCCGCGCTGCCACAATAATACAGATTTGAATGTAATGAAAAACTGGTGGTTTATTCAACGCGTTTCAAGGTCTATCAAGGTTTCAAGTTCTCTTTGTGGTATTTTCCTGATGAAGGGGTCAGATAGACCTTGAAACGCATTGAATAAACCACCAGAGTTTTTCATTACATTCAAATCTGTATTATTGTGGCAGCGCGGACTTAATCCACAAACTATCCTGTACAGCGTCTCTGAGAAGGTCGCGTGGGCAGCCCGTGGATCTGCAGCAGCCTATAGGCACATGCTTTTTCTTTACACCATCAGGTGAAAAGCTCCCTGTTAAAAAACTGCACTTAATCTGAGGATAAGACCCTATATGCGCTTTTTTTCTCCCTAATTTACTAGTATCAGTTCAGAACTGGCAGTAACTAGTGGAATCCAACAACATCCATGTACTGTTTAGAGTAGTCTGTCCAGGAAAGTATTCCAGTTCTTCATGGAGAAGTGTGGCTAAAAGCATATCTTCAACATAAAACAATGCAAAGTGACACAACTGTGCACAAAAACATAGGAAATGAGGTGCAGAAGAATGGTAGCTGGTTCTCTGGACTGATCAAAATGTGAAATATTTGATTGTAACCAAAGGCAGTTTTTTCACCAAAGGGCTGGAGAGCAGCTCAAAAATGAGTGACTGCAGGCAACAGTGAAGAACAGTGGGACTATATTTCAGAAAATGGAGTTGGGGATTTGGTCAATGTGTCCTCAATGCTGAGAAATACAGAGAGGCACCTGATAAGCTACAAATTTATTCTGCAGCAGGACAACATTTGGAATTACATGGAAGGAAAGAAGGATTTACGCAAGACTACATACTCAGAAGATCGGTGGTTAGTTCTCTCATATGTTTGGGCCAACCTCCCTGCCAAGTTCCTTCCAAAACTCTGTGCAAGTTTGAGGATTTGATGCTATTTTGAAGGCAAAGGGTGGTCACACCAAATACCAATTTCAATTTAGATTTCTCTTTTGTTCATTCACTTAGCATTTTGTTAATTGATAAAACTAAACCATTAACCCTTCTGTTTTGGAAAGCATTCTTACTTTGCAGTATTTTATCAACACCTGCCTAAACCTTTTACACAGTATGTATACATACAAATGTTACTATAAAATGAACATTTATTCACGCAAGGACATTGCATTATTCTTTATGTAATAAGGCACTCAGACAAAGCGACACAGACCACTTCCATTAAGCACCATTATTTGCAGCTTAGTCAGATTAGTTAATGGTACTTGAGGCTGACTTCGTTGTATTAACCCTTTAGACGAGCACAGAGCGTGAACTGTACTCTTGTCTCTCCGTGCCAATGACAGTCTCCTAGCACAGTATAATTAATAGGATCACCAGATGGCTCTGGTTATATAGTATGGGCTCAGACAATCCTAGGTTTTAGATTTCTGTCCCCAGGGCACTTCTTTGGGGAAAACACAGAATGCCAGTCCTGAGTTACACTTACCCTAATACTGAGACCACCTGGCTTTCAACGATCAGGAAGACCAGCATGACCAGCCTTGACTAGCAGCGCTTGTTCTTGTCTGCCCTCCGGAGCGCAAACTAAAATAGAAAATGAGTACCCGCTGATCCTACGTGCCATTCGCTGGAGTGTGCTAATCACGCTGCTCCGCATTACATTTCCATTTTAAATAGGAACATTTCTTGTGATAGCAGATCAACTAATAACATATTATTTATTAGTATAGGTAACTGACAGAACGGATAGCAGAGGCTATCGATTTTACAGCTACAAATAATCCAGCAGAAAGCTCCTGGCTGCAGAAACGTCTGCTGCTCAGCCAAGGTTGATGTGATTTAACTAGATTGCACTGGTTGGCAAGGTTGGTATCCGTAACATTAAACAGGATTGACGACCAGATGACATTTTGGTAAGGTGAAGTCGCCTACATGTACCTGTGGTGATCTGCACATAGTGGCCATCTGCGTATAATGTGGGCTGCTCCGCTGGCTTCAGATTATCAAGGACAGCCTGTCAGTGCCGGTTTTTTATGTTCCATATCAAGAGACTCCCTTTAGGGAAAATTGCAGCGTGCTGTAGCAAACATAGATGTCAAGGTGCAAGGACTGGGATGAATTAAGCGTCCAGGGCCATGTAGGAGTGACCAAGGAAGCTCAGGGCTCCCGTATTCTGTTGTGCTCATGCACGGCTTTTGCCTATGGCAACCAATTTTATTTAGCAAGTGAAGGTTTGAAAGTATCTTGCTGCTTTGGCCACTGTTTTTTTTTTTTAATTCTTATTACAATATAAACATTCACAGAGATTTTTTTTTTTGCCTATAGACTCATATGCAATATAGTGGATCCTCTAAGCCAGGGGTGGGGAATCTTTTTTCTGCCAAGGGCCTACAAAGTACATCCTGACTCTGGCGCTGGTTTCAGGATGTAATCTTTCATTGCATGCCCTTCAGTGTTCAGTAGTGAACACTGCGTGTGTGTGCTAACAGAGCAAGAAGAAATTAATGAGCTGGTGGCAATCAGAAAACAACTCTTTGCCCAAGAATGTGGTCCCTGAGAATCTGCTCAGGGGGCCTGATAAAAGGTTGTCGAGGGCCATAAATGGCCCTCGGTTCCCCACCCCTGCTCTAAGCCCTTGGTCAAAATGAGTAGTTGTAATGCAGCATAGGCAGGTGACATGGAGCGATAGATTAGGAACTATGGTGGTAATGTGGCAGAGCTGAAATAACGACAGCTGGAGTATGTGGCTGGACTGGATCAATGACGGCAATGGTAGGAGTAACGACAATAAACGTAGCAAGGTGTAATCCATGAAGATGCCAAATACACCCCGTGAGGTGGAACCGATGAAAAAGAGCTGAGTCAGCAATCATAGCTCTGCGCAGCCAAACTGGAACAGAGATACTGTACCACATATGACTCAGTGAAGAGAAACTGATGTAGCAGAGCTGAGCTGGCAGCTAAAATGTAATGTAGTAGGTCTGGCTACGGGATGTAGCAGAGTTGTCTAAGCAAAAAGAGAACCTGAGTAGTAGAGTTGTGTTGGCAATTGAGAAATGGAGGTTTAATGTAGCAGAGCTAGTACAGTGATGTAGCAGAGTTGGCACAGCAGAGACTGGAGGAGCAAAGTAACCAAGGAACAGCAGAACGTGAGGCAGAGAGAAGGATATGCTAAGTAGTGGTAATATGCCATGTACCTGAATACTCGGGTAGGGACTTGCCGCCTGAGTTGGATTATATGGCCTAGGTGAATTACCCCACAAGAGCGCATTGGGATGCAGTGTCAACTCGGCGACCATGTGAGTAGTGGACAGAAGACACAACTCTTGGCCCTGGAAAGGTTAGTAATAGTGTTTAAGGCAAAATGCATGATCCAGGGGAGAAAATGTAAGTCAAACAGAACAGATACTAAGCCAGTATGTGTGGCAACCTTCACTAGATGTAGAGGCCAACTCAATGTTCAGTTTCTTTGATGCCGTGCTAGAATCAGTGCTCCATCTACTCTTCTGATGGATATTTTTGGCGATTTGACAACTAATGTACCATGTGAAATGACATGAAATTTGTGTCACGTGATCTAGAGTAGTGAAACCACACATCCTCAGCGTGCGCTTTTATGGAAAATTACCAGACACAATTCCAGCACCCAGAAAATTAAAAAAAATGGAAAATCTTTATTGATGTAGTAAAAAGGTAATGATAGCAATAAATACAAGAGTGGAGGAGGGGCTCGGGAAGGAATGGGGGAGGGGGGAACTAACATGTTTTGGACAGAATTGAATTGTCCTTAGTCAGAGGATACCTATGACTTAAGGCCCCGTCTCACATAGCGAGATCGCTAGCGAGATCGCTGCTGAGTCACAAGTTTTGTGACGCAACAGCGACCTCAGTAGCGATCTCGCTATGTGTGACACGTACCAGCGACCAGGCCCCTGCTGTGAGATCGCTGGTCGTGTCGGAATGGCCTGGACCTTTTTTTGGTCGTTGAGGTCCCGCTGACATCGCTGAATCGGTGTGTGTGACACGGATTCAGCGATGTCTTCACTGGTAACCAGGGTAAACATCGGGTTACTAAGCGCAGGGCCGCGCTTAGTAACCCGATGTTTACCCTGGTTACCATCGTAAATGTAAAAAAAAAAAAACACTACATACTCACATTCCGGTGTCCGTCAGGTCCCTTGCCGTCTGCTTCCCGCACTGACTGAGATCCGGCCGTAAAATGAAAGTACAGCACAGCAGTGACGTCACCGCTCTGCTGTTAGGGCCGGCGCTCAGTCAGTACAGGAAGCGGACGCCGGGGGACGCGAAGGTGAGTATGTACTGTTTGTTTTTTTTACTTTTACGCTGGTAACCAGGGTAAACATCGGGTTACTAAGCGCGGCCCTGCGCTTAGCAACCCGATGTTTACCCTGGTTACCCGGGGACCTCGGCATCGTTGGTCGCTGGAGAGCGGTCTGTGTGACAGCTCCCCAGCGACCACACAGCGACTAAACAGCGACGCTGCAGCGATCAGCATCGTTGTCTGTATCGCTGCAGCGTCGCTGTGTGTGACGGGGCCTTAAGGACATGTCCAAAATGCATGAGGTTTTCTCCCACCCATCTCCCCTCTTGTATTTATTGCTATGGCTATGTGCACACGTTGGGGATTTTGCTGCGGATCTTTAGCGGATTTGACGCTGCGGATCTGCAGCTGTTTTCCATGCGTTGCACAGCACCATGTAAACATATGGAAAACAAAATCCGCAGTGCACATGCTGCGGAAAAAAACGTACGGAAACGCTGCGTTTTTTTCCGCAGCATGTCAATTCTTTGTGCGGATTCCGCAGCGGTTTACACCTGCTGCTCAATAGAAATCCGCAGGTGTAAAACCGCAGGTGGAATCCGCACAAAAACCGCCGTAAATCCGTAGCAAATCCGCGGGTAATGCGCAGTGCGTTTTACCTGCGGATTTTGCAAAAACAGTGCGGAAAAATCCGCACACCAATCCGCAATGTGTGCACCTAGCCTGTCATTATCTTTTTACTATATCAATAAGGATTTTCCATTTTTATTAAATATCTTTTTTTGGTGCTGGAATTTCTTCTGGTTATTTTGTGTGGCTTCTATGCTGGGGAACCTGGCCCCGTTTTTTGCACATCAATCAGTAGCGTAGCTACCGGGGGGCAGAGGGTGCGGGCGCCCCAGGCCCGGTGCTCTGAGGGGGCCTACCCGGAGCTACGCTACTGTAACTGTATCGGCGCGCTGCGCACGCTGATACAGTTACATTCTGCGGCAGAGCAGGGAGAATCGATCTCCCTGCTCTGCCGCTATGGGGCCCCTGAGCTGGCGGGGGGTCCAGTGCCAGGAGTAGGCCCCCCGCCGTCATCGGAAGATCAGCTGTACCAGCATTTAGCCGATACAGCTGACCGCAATGATGGGAGAAGGAGCGCGGCGGTCCTCCCATCATCCCCCTGTCAGTGTTGGCGTCTGACTTTGCCGACACTGACAGCGGGCGCGATGACATCACTGCCCGGCGCCCGCTGTCACCAGATCAGCGGGAGCAGCGCAGGAACCAGGAAGAAGAGAGGTGAGTATTTATTTTAATGGGTGCTGCTGCCTTATTACAGGGTCTGCATATGGGGGGGATTCCTTATTACAGGGTCTGACTATGGGGGTGCTGCCTTATAACAGGGTCTGACTATGGGGGTGCTGCCTCATTACAGGGTCTGACTTTAGAGGGGCTGCCTTATTACAGGGTCTGACTATGGGGGTGCTGCCTTATTACAGGGTCTGACTATGGGGGTGCTGCCTTATTACAGGGTCTGCCTATGGGGGTGCTGCCTTATTACAGAGTCTGACTATGGGGGTGCTGCCTTATTACAGGGTCTGCTGCCTTATTACAGGGTCTGCCTATGGGGGTGCTGCCTTATACTACAGAGTCTGCCTATGGGGCTGACTTATTACAGGGTCTGACTATGGGGGCTGCCTTATTACAGGGTCTGCCTATGGGGGCTGCCTTATTACAGAGTCTGCCTATGGGGGTACTGCCTTATTACAGGGTCTGCCTATATGGGGGTGCTGCCTTATTACAGTGTCTGTCTATGGGGCTGCCGTATGCTATAGAGTCTGCCTATGGGGAGTGCATTATACTATATTGTGGACTATTTGGTGCATTATGCTACTGTATACGGAGGCTATCTAGGGGGCCATCATACAGTATGGAGATTACAGTGTGGGTGTAATTATACATTGTTGGAGCCATCAAACAGTTTGGGGGCTACTAAGGAGTCAATATACTGTGTGGGTGCATTATACTATGTATAAGAGAGCATCATGCTGTGTATAGGGGAGCTGTACAGGGGGAGACTCGGGACTTTATTAAATGTAATGTGGGCACGTATTGTTATAGGGGAACTCGGGTTACTGTGGCTATCAAAGGGGCACACGGCATTATTACTTTCTAGGGGCAAAATATGGGCACTGCTTTCTAGGGCACTTGCACCTGGCATTACTAAATTGTAGAGGGATGATTTAGAATTTAGAGCGTAGAGTAATAGGGACACATGGCAGCAGCGGCTCAGTATTGGGGTATCGGGCAGTAATAGGGACGCATACGGCAGTAGCGGCTCAGTATTAGGGTATCAGGTGCAGTAATAGGGACACATACGGCAGCAGCGGCTCAGTATTGGGGTATCGGGCAGTAATAAGGACACATACGGCAGCAGCTCAGTATTGGGGTATCAGCAGGATGAGGAGTTTGTGCAGGTTGGGAATAGATGGTGATGGGGCTGGAATATGAGAAGTGAAACGTGTCTTTGTTGTATTGTCTGCAGGTGAGTCGTTGCTGGAAGAAGTTGTCATGTCGGTCTGGGCCAGATGAAAAAGACAGGAAAAATGAACGATTCCATCAGAAAGGATGTCAGCGGTAAGACATTATCTGTAACTGTGCAGTGATCTGTCATATGTTCTGTAGTGCTGGTATCTACCACTGACCATATGGCGGTAATATCCATATTGGTCTTTATATAGAGATTATCTTCAGTAACAGCGCGGTCATCTTCTGAGTTTCTCCTCCAGTATTAGGGCGCGTCACCGAGTTGTAATCAAGGTTATTTGGTTAGGGGCCCACTCAGAAGCTTCGCCCCTCCTGGACCAAAACCCTAGCTACGCCTCTGACATCAATATATGGATTCTACAATGGTGAGCTGATAATATTTTTCCTTTGTCTGTGCTTTTATGGATCCATTTTTTGTGTCCATTCCCTTTATTCTTTAGAAAGCAGAGCAAAAAGCACGTGCACGTGTAACCTAAAGTAAAGGAATGCGTCCTCCTCAATAAGATCCCATAGCATCATCTATTTACTCTGTCAAAGCCAAACCAAGGGGGGTTTTCTCACAATAGACGTATATGGCATATTCACCTCTGAGACCACCACCCATCCACAAAACAATGATCCTCTGACCCTTGATAAAGTCTGTCAAGCAGAAATAGAATACAGATCGGCTATGTATATCTCATAGAGTTATGGACACATGAGCCATATCCTCAATCAGTCCCTGTTTGGATTAAATAGAGTAATAAAGCATCACAGAACCCATTTTTCTGATATGTGGGGCCCTGTCGGTCGCTCCTACATGCCTATCAGTCAATTACGTTATGGTTTGTAGATTAATGTCTTTCATGCAAAAAAAAAATGTTCACTAAGCTTTTCCCAGTATGTAACTTTTCTGTCCATCATTCTTGTAGGTGTGTCTCCACAATGACTGCCATACAGATCCCCAGCGATGTAGAACCATCCGCTCTTACAGCAATGACGCAAGGTGTTATTTAATTAAAGCCGACCTGCAGGGATGTCCAGAGGTCTGTATCTTCACACTATGGCTGGTACTGAATGCAGGAGTCCTGAGTCACAGGGGACATACTTTATTAATAAATGAAGTTCTGCCCCGTGATAGGTCTTCTGTAATGAGATTTTTGTCTCAGTGATTTAATCACAGCAACTAAATTATAGCATGGGACTTTGCATGATTTCCTCATAAAATTGTGATCACTGACTATTTAATTTTCTATGAATGACGATTGCTGGCAAAAAGTACACCATGCTGTGCCCATACCAGATAGCCTCATGCTGAATTACCTGCCGTAGTCATTAGATTTGGTTGGTGGATCCCTCTGATTTTACCAGACTGGATCACATGGAAAGAACTACCGTCCAGGAAAGCAAGTTCCGGACAGGAAGAAATATTCCTGTTCATTACTTGTTTTCTCTGGTGATAAGCATCAGATGTGACTATGTCTTACCTGCCCCCTGCTTCACTGAAATAACAACCAACTTGTAACATTGTACATTAAGGCCCATTTAGACAAGCCAACCAGTAAAACAATCGCCGGTTGTTTAATGGTCTGTTTCCACAGAATCCTATGGGCACAGAACGATCGTTAATATGATTGTTCTGTGTTCATAAAATATCATGATTATTGGCAGCACATCTGTTTACGTGGGATGATGTGCTCCTGAGTGATGATTTGAATGGCGGCATGAACCATCCAATCACCCAAAGATTGACCTCTTGGCTTGATCGTCGGGTGATTTCCTAGATTTACACAAGACGATAAAAGGCGAACCAGCATTCTAACGACCGCTCACTTCTGTATCAGCTCCTATAAGGCAGTGCTTACACGTTGAGCTGTGATAGTGGTAAAAGCGCATAGTTTTGTTATGATTTTTGCGGTATAAATAGGCACCTTGGCCGCAATTTGTGAACGCAGGCTAAGCGGCATTAAATACGCTAATTGACACAGGTAAGTTGTTCTTTCTACACATTATGTACAGGTCCTTCTCAAAAAATTAGCATATAGTGTTAAATTTCATTATTTACCATAATGTAATGATTACAATTAAACTTTCATATATTATAGATTCATTATCCACCAACTGAAATTTGTCAGGTCTTTTATTGTTTTAATACTGATGATTTTGGCATACAACTCCTGATAACCCAAAAAACCTGTCTCAATAAATTAGCATATTTCACCCGACCAATCAAATAAAAGTGTTTTTTAATAACAAACAAAAAAACCATCAAATAATAATGTTCAGTTATGCACTCAATACTTTGTCGGGAATCCTTTGGCAGAAATGACTGCTTCAATGCGGCGTGGCATGGAGGCAATCAGCCTGTGACACTGCTGAGATGTTATGGAGGCCCAGGATGCTTCAATAGCGGCCTTAAGCTCATCCAGAGTGTTGGGTCTTGCGTCTCTCAACTTTCTCTTCACAATATCCCACAGATTCTCTATGGGGTTCAAGTCAGGAGAGTTGGCTGGCCAATTGAGCACAGTAATACCATGGTCAGTAAACCATTTACCAGTGGTTTTGGCACTGTGAGCAGGTGCCAGGTCGTGCTGAAAAATGAAATCTTCATCTCCATAAAGCATTTCAGCCGATGGAAGCATGAAGTGCTCCAAAATCTCCTGATAGCTAGCTGCATTGACCCTGCCCTTGATGAAACACAGTGGACCAACACCAGCAGCTGACATGGCACCCCACACCATCACTGACTGTGGGTACTTGACACTGGACTTCAGGCATTTTGGCATTTCCTTCTCCCCAGTCTTCCTCCAGACTCTGGCACCTTGATTTCCGAATGACATGCAAAATTTGCTTTCATCAGAAAAAAGTACTTGGGACCACTTAGCAACAGTCCAGTGCTGCTTCTCTGTAGCCCAGGTCAGGCGCTTCTGCCGCTGTTTATGGTTCAAAAGTGGCTTTACCTGGGGAATGCGGCACCTGTAGCCCATTTCCTGCACACGCCTGTGCACGGTGGCTCTGGATGTTTCCACACCAGACTCAGTCCACTGCTTCCTCAGGGTCCGGTCACCTCTTCTCGTTGTACAGCATTTTCTGCCACATTGTTTCCTTCCAACAGACTTACCATTGAGGTGCCTTGATACAGCACTCTGGGAACAGCCTATTTGTTGAGAAATTTCTTTCTGGGTCTTACCCTCTTGCTTGAGGGTGTCAATGATGGCCTTCTTGACATCTGTCAGGTCGCTAGTCTTACCCATGATGGGGGTTTTGAGTAATGAACCAGGCAGGGAGTTTTTAAAAGCCTCAGGTATCTTTTGCATGTGTTTAGAGTTAATTAGTTGATTCAGAAGATTAGGGTAATAGGTCATTTAGAGAACCTTTTCTTGATATGCTAATTTATTGAGACAGGTTTTTTGGGTTATCAGGAGTTGTATGCCAAAATCATCAGTATTAAAACAATAAAAGACCTGACAAATTTCAGTTGGTGGATAATGAATCTATAGTATATGAAAGTTTAATTGTAATCATTACATTATGGTAAATAATGAAATTTAACACTATATGCTAATTTTTTGAGAAGGACCTGTATATAGAGCCGGAGTGCACGAGTTACAGCCCATGGGGCCATTCTGTGCGGATCCAAGCTGTTTGGCCACAGATCCGTTTGTCTGTGTCTGGTGGCCCCTCACGTCTATTTCCCACCCAAAGTGTACAGGGATGAGGAAATGACTAGAGGTGCAGTGTGTGGACATGTCTGTGACTCCCGCATATTGGCAGAATCCCAGTCTCCTGACCATGTGGCATAGTAATGAGTAGAGGTGGCCATATATACTCTCTTCATTGCAGTGTATTGGATTAGTAAAAGCTCAGCTATGTCCTCAACGCATTAATTATGATGAAAAAAGCTGCATGCGATCATGGTGTCTTCATTTCTGGACTGCAAATGAGGGAAAACATGACCCCTTATTGACCCGATAGGTAAGAGTCCTAGAAGGAGCACCAGCACTTATTAGACTGTTATGCCTTTACAGTACTTCTGTTAGGCCATAAATGGATCAGATGGTAATACCGCTTTCAGTTTTATTGCTGTCCTTGGGATCGGTTTTATCCGACAATGTGGCCGTGAAACCGGGAAAGGTTGTACCCATCTGATCTAAAGCAACTGTCCAGACGTACTAATCTAATCGCTATCAGCATGTTCATGCGTGTGCTGACAAGCCACCAACCGGGCTGATAGGGGTAAGAGCATGGCCATGCAGTTGTCACACCAATAAATACTGCATTCGGTTGATGCGATTTCGTTTTTGCATAAACTCGCCTGCTGCAGCGCTTCCTGAGTGCATGTTATTTTGCAGGGCCATTACTACTGTTGATCTACGTAAAAGGGAAGCTGACAGGTGATTCGTGCTGCCCAAACCGTAGGCAGAATGTATCAGCCGCTGTTTGTACGATCACAGGAAGGCATGTCTGTCTTTTAACAGTCACTGGGACTGAGCCACGCAGCAGACTGGTCATATAGGCGGGTTCCTGGCAGCAGACACTGACTATACGCGCACATAGGCAGAGGCTTGTCAGTCACCGTCAGTGGGTGGGGAGAAACTGCCGGGGACCGCCTGTATAACTAGTGCACAGTGTGGCTCGGTCCCTGGCGATATAAAGTAGGATTTTCTCTCAGAGTCAGACATACCTGGCTGTGATCGTGCAGCCAGCGGCTGATATATGCGGCCTACGGTTTGGGCAGCACGAATCATCTGTCAGGTTCCCTATGAATTGGTCAATTAGATTTAGGTAGCACAGTGAGAAAGTGCAATAACCCGCTTAGGCTATGTTCACACGTTGTGGTTTTTTTTGCAGGCAAAACCTGTTCTCTTGGCCGTAAAGCAGCTGCTTACAAAAAACAGGTTTTGGTGCAGATCACCTGCCCTTTCTCTACAGTACATGTTTAATAAAGTTAGTTTTATTCACCAAAAACCTGCGTCTTTCTAGCGTCTCTGGATTGCTTTCTACGGTGCAAAAACGCTGAAAGAACTGACTTGCTGCAGATTAAAAAATGCAGTTTTCCAAATCAGTCAGAAAAAAAAGCAAGGGTGTGCACGAGATAACTGAACTATCAGCTTTTTCTGGTTTTATAAAAGCAGCTTTGAAAGTAATGGCATAAGAACACATGTAAACATAGCAGCAGAAGTGATGGCACTTGTACTGCGGCTTCATTCATGAGGGGAACAAGGAAGACAGTGGGGGCGTCCAAAGGAAGAATGTGAGGCACTATTCCTTGTGTGGCCCCCATAGCCTAGTACTACAGGGGTCCTATGGGGGATCCTCGGGGCAGCACAAGTCGTGTTTGATGACTGGAAGCCCCCCGTACCGGTAACGAGCCTCCTACACCGACTGTATTATAGAGGAACTCCGCATTGTTCCCGTCAGATAAACGAGACCCTGCACGATATACAATGGCCGGTACAGACTCGGCGCAGGACAATCTGCGGGAATATGTCTGTGTTCATTAGTATGGGATCTGCATGCAGTTATAGCGCGGCTGTGTGTCCGTGTACACCGTGTACAGCTGCAGCAGTGCGGCCGCCGGAGCGGACCTTCCTCCGCCATTGTACGGGCGGCCGCCGCTCCTGTCAGGCTGAGTGCGCGGAGACAGACGTGTAATGTGTCTGCGGCCGGCCATTTGCCGTATAATGAGACGTGCTGCTTCCCTCTCCCCCGGGGGATCTCCGTCCTGGTGAGCAGGGGAGGGGGTCGGCTCGGAGGGCTGGGGGAGGGCCGCCTAATCAATCAGCCGCTCTTCAGGCTGCTTCTTGCTAAACGAGGGAAACACAGCTTCTGTCAGGCGCGATCCTGCGAGATCAAACGCTGCGCGATGAATAGCCGCCTTGTTTAACCCTCATGGTTACACTATCTGCGCACATCTTCCTCATGAAAGTCCCTTTCTTTCCCCGGCCGGCCGCGGATAATGCACGTTTAACCCCGGCTCTGCGCTCGGTTCCCAGGCCGTGCGCGCAGTGAAATATGTCCCAGCTCCTGTTATCGACGGGGTCGCCCTCGGCACCATTATGGGGTCGTGCTATTATGAATGAACCATGTGTGACGCAGATACGGGAAATGGCGGCGAGCGAAGGGTTACACGGCGTACAGATAACCCTCCGCTGTGCGGGAGCGGCTCCGTGTGATAAGCGCTGCGCGGACGGACAATTTATGCCGGAGGCGCGGACTATTGCTGCAGGGAATCTAGGTGCAATGTTTTATTAATGTAATCCCTGCGCAGAGCGCCGTGTAGAGGGTCGAATGGCGTGACGAGGCTTCACGGGCCCCCCAGGAGAGCCGCATTAACCCCTTCCACGCATGGCTACATCGCACCAAGCCAGCAATCCCACAGCTGTAGGCTGAGGAGTGATGGCCCTCATCGGCTCCGGTTCCCGTCCCCTTGTCTTAGTGTCTGTTCACACGGGGTCTCATTACGGTTTATCACCGTAATATCGCCAGATGTCCAGTCGCCCTTTTACATGGGAACGTTCAGGCCTTGTATTGGCAGCAGCAGCACTTTCCCTGCCTACACGAGGAGAAGCGCTGCCAACAATGACTAAGGATAGGTTCACATTTGCGTCTGTGCGTGCAGCATTTGATCCGCATGCGTACATATATTTAACGTGTACACATGGACATGCTTTTGCGTACGCATGTGTCGTTTCTCGGTGTGCGGCGAACGAAACATGTTGCATTTTTTGAGGCATCAAAAATCCAACTATGCGCAGGGATGCGGAAGAGTGCGTTAAAAAACACATTACTGTATGGGAACGCATGTGTACGCATGTCCTTGCGTACCCATGCGTTCGATGCACTTGCACATTTCAGACAGCGCATGTCCAGGAACTGATTGAGACATGCCCAATGAGACACGCCCTCCTGGAAATGTCAAACGCATGCGCATAAAGAACACATGCAGCGTTTTTTTTTTCCGTCATGCATAAGCTGATGCGGATAAAGAACACTACGTAAACAGCATTTCTGTGCGGTCGCCACACATCCGCATACAACGCATGTCCTGCGTACCCAATGTTAAAGATAGGTACGCAGGACGCATGCAGAGTAGGCGGAGCGTAGGCAGGGTACCAGGGAGGAAGAAGGGAGGAAGTACGCTGCCGTCCAAAGCACTCCCATACGCAAATGTGAACCTAGCCTTAGGCTGGGGCTATGATGTATCGCAATGACAATTTCCAGAGCTGTGCGACTAAAAATGCATGCAACTTGTCCACCACTAACTTCATGCTGTTGTGTGACCAGTAGTAAAATAACAGCTGAATCGTAGGCAGGTCACGGGTGCCGCAATCGCAGGCAGGTCACGGGTGCCGGAATCGCAGGCAGGTCACGGGTGCCGGAATCGCAGGCAGGTCATGGGCGCACGAATTGTAGGCAGGTCACGGGTGCCGGAATTGCAGGCAGGTCATGGGCGCAGGAATCGCAGGCAGGTCACAGGCGCCGGAATCGCAGGCAGGTCATGGGCGCAGGAATCGTAGGCAGGTCACGGGTGCCGGAATCGCAGGCAGGTCATGGGCGCATTAAACGTATGCAGGTCACGGGTGCCGGAATCGCAGGCAGGTCATGGGTGCACGAATCACAGGCAGGTCATGGGCGCACGAATCGTAGGCAGTTCACGGGTGCCGGAATCGCAGGCAGGTCATGGGTGCACGAATCGCAGGCAGGTCATGGGTGCACGAATCGTATGCAGGTCACGGGTGCCGGAATCTCAGGCAGGTCATGGGTGCACAAATCGTAGGCAGGTCACGGGTGCTGGAATCTCAGGCAGGTCATGAGTGCATGAATCGTAGGCAGGTCACAGGTGCCGGAATCTCAGGCAGGTCATGGATGCACGAATCGTAGGCAGGTCACGGGTGCCGGGATCGCAGGCAGGTCACGGGTGCACGAATCGTAGGCAGGTCACGGGTGCCGGAATCGCAGGCAGGTCATGGGTGCACGAATCGTAGGCAGGTCATGGGTGCACGAATCGAAGGCAGTTCACGAGTGGCGGAATCGCAGGCAGGTCATGGGTACACAAATCGTAGGCAGGTCACGGGTGCCGGAATCTCAGGCAGGTCATGGGTGCATGAATCGTAGGCAGGTCACAGGTGCCGGAATCTCAGGCAGGTCATGGGTGCACGAATCATAGGCAGGTCACTGGTGCCGGAATCTCAGGCAGGTCATGAGTGCACGAATCGTAGGCAGGTCACGAGTGCCGGAATCGCAGGCAAATCATGGGCGCACGAATCGTAGGCTGGTCATGGGTGCACGCATCTTGCACTTATGTCTGTAGATAAATAATCCACCAGAATGCAGTAGATCGCAAGGTGCATCATGACCCCATCATGATCTTGATCTTCATGTGTAGCCCCAGCCATAAAAGATGTGATCCCCATAATGGGGCCGTGACGCACACTGCTTTGTGATTGCAATTCTCATTGATTTGTTTGGGAATTGTGACCACCCCTATACTGACAGCAGCTTGTGACAGGGCCCTGTTCTCAAGATAGTTCTGGACCCATTGGTTGGGCTTGTCTACTATATAGTCATATCCTGTAAATTTACTATAAATAAGCAAGATGGTAATACATTTATAATAGGATTGTGTCATGGCATATTTACTAAGAACGGGTAACACTTGTGAACTGACAGGTATCGTCCCTGACACCCACATATACATACCATACACGGTGAGCAGAGTAGGCATATTTCGGTAGAGGCATCACATCTGCAGGTGTTTATCTGCTGAGGAACATACTGACCACAATGATGTAGCATTGCTGTCCTCCATCAAGAATTAATGACGTACGAGTAGCATCATTTCTTCTCTCAGACCTGCTGAGATTGGCACTGAATTGGCACCGATTCCTTGTCAGTCAGCACCTGGCAGTCACTCCTTAGAGTTGCAGCCAGTTACCGCTACACTGGACAGCCTTGGCCCAACGCCATCTACAGCCTACCCATCTATGTCTCTGGCCAATCACAACATTCAAGCAGAATTATTAATGCATTTGTGCCAATCTTTCCATCAATTTTCTGGTTAGGATTTGGAAAAGAATGACAGTGCTCAGATTGTGCGCCGATTAAATCTATATTGTTGTTTTTCATCAGCAATAAAGTAGATCTGTTAAAATGTGGCAAGTGCAATTTAATTCATTTCTGCATTGTCCACTATTTACTTTATAAAATGACTCGCAACTCAAGATAAATGTTCTGTAAACTTCTATTAAGCGGTGTTAGTGGCCTCAGAAAATGAAATAATGATTCTTATGCCAAGCTGCATGCCCCTTTAATGTAACTCTGTTAAATCGATGGCATTATACGGCTCTGCACAAACTTATGGAAGAATAACACTTTTTAGGAAAGTGCAATCTCACGTTTATTTCCGCACAGCAATTATGGCTACAATCAGTCACTTTATATTATCTAACAGAAATCATCACGTGTAAACTCACATTACTACTGACGCCATAAGACATTTTTAGTAAACAATTAGGAAAATCAGAAAAAATCCCTCCTTACTCAGCCCTGTCCGCGCACAACTGTGCCCTGTCAGGGAACGCCAGTGTTCACATCTACGCAGACTCCGGGATTAGACTTTATTCATGTGCATGTTTCTTTTGGCATCGCTGACCATGTCAGGTGGTGACACATTATAAGGCTAGAAGAGGGCAGCGTTATAAAGTTTCACTTGATTTACTGAGTTTTATTGCTGTCTGTGGTTATTAAACATGGTTAACAAATATCCACATTGCCATAAGGAAGTCACTGAAGGGCAGAGTGAGTAAGGTGAATCCAGTTCAAGGTTACCGGCTGCAGCAGCCAACAAGCACCTTATAGCGGAAGGCTAGGTACACTGGCACAGAGTACATGTAGTAGTGATACCGCCAGGAGTTGTAGGGAGGTGGGTAATAGGATAAGGGGAGCAGGGTACAAGGTTACAGGATGAACACAGCACAGAGAAGGGTAATAGGATCAGTGTGCTTCACCAGTCTGCCGTGTTTCCTAACACAGCTGAAAGGCAATACCAAGCTGGGCCTAACCTTTAGCCTCCCTGACATCTTGTAAATTGTACTGCCCCAAATGCCTGAAAACATCTGCAGAATCAAGACAATGCAATGCCTTCTGATGCTGGAAGCCAGCACTTAATCATTTGGATTGCTAGCTGTTGTGGAACTAGAAACCCCAGCATTACTTATCTTACAGAGAAGCGATATACATTTTTCTATTTCCAGGAAAAGCTAGGTTATAGGGAAGGCAATAAAGTATACTGTCATTGATGGAGCTTAATTTAGTCCAGTCTAACATATACCGTAGATATATTTTTGGCTTGACTCTGACTTTCAGACTACCTGACCATGATGAGCTTTTATCTTGGTTTTGATGCTGTGTATTTTGTGCCGCAAAAATGCAGCGTTTTATAGTACCAGCAAAGTGGATGCCAGTTATAGAAATCTCAAGCCCACTTTGCTTTTTTTACACTGCGTAAACTGATCTGCGGTACGTTTTTCCAAATCGCAACATGTCCATTTCTCCTGAGTTTTCCGTGCTTAGTTTACCTATAGACTTGCATTAGATGCAGAAAATCCGCAGGTAAAAAAACGCGCATGCATCAAAAACGCATGTACTGTAATCCACCTCTAAGAATGTCAATACCAAATCATGACACACCAGAGACAAAAAACACAGCGATAAAAACGTAGCGTAAAAAAATGCCCAAAATTGCAATGAAAAAAAAAAAAAAAACGCAATAAACTAAGGTGCAGAAATTCTGCAGCATCAAAAACTCAATAAACACTGATGATGGGAACGTAGTCTTAGTATAACTGTTAATAGGTTTACCACATGTTGTACAGAGCCGTCCGTAATTTGGTAGAAATAGACATGTATGCATTTTTTTCCTGTAGGATTCTGTTCATTTAACCGAACCAAAAGTGTAATAAATGGGTCCGTTAAATGTTGGCTGACTGCTAGGTGATGTGTACGGCCACCTTTACATTTAGAAACACCCATAGATTGCATTGCTATCATAGCATTTGTCCTTTGGCAAGAGCAGTGTACCTTTGTCTGCATCAATGAACATGATCTTTGAGGCGCCGTTAAGAGTCTCTGTGCCAGATCCCGGCATATTTGACAGAAGGACCAGCACATAACATGATACTGTTCTTTTTGTAAATATTATTAATCACTCCAGTATGAGTCAGTGGGGTCCGTTGGGTGCTGTTGGGCACCCAACGTGAGAAATCAACCACTTTCGGTATTCTCTTATAGCAGAACAGAAAACGGGCAATGACGACAATGCAGATGTGAATTTGGCTTAGGACTCCTACTCACTTGCGCGAGACTTGAATGAGTCTTGCACGGCAATACCTGGCACTGCACCTGGCACAGAGGAGCGGGGCGTGCGGCTGCATGTATTCCTATGCGGCCGCACGCTCCGATCTGAGTGCCTGGTGCAGAGTCGGGTTTTATACATGCAAAACTCATCCGAGTTGCTCGCAAGTGAGTAGGCGCCCTTAAACCATGAGCAATCGATGCATATTATTGATGAAATAATTTATTGAACAGCTGTCGGCCTTTACTGCCCCAGCATGATATCACTAGAGGGAAGATGAGGGGCTGCCAGACACCTCAGGTGCAGATTGTCTCCATGTAGGGACTGCAAGGGCTCATTCAGACGAATACATATTCAGTCTGTGTGCTGTGTATGCCAGTCACCAGCCAGCTTTATCCTAAGGCTACTTTCACACTTGCGTCGTGCACTGCACGTCGCTATGCGTCGTTCTGTAGAAAAAACGCATCCTGCAAAATTGCTTGCAGGATGTGTTTTTTCTCCACAGACTTGAATTAGCGACGCAGTGCGACACATTGACACACGTCGCAACCGTCGTGCGACGGTTGCGTCATGTTGTGTCGGACCGTCGGCACAAAAAAATGTTGCATGTAACTTTTTTTGTGCGTCGATAGCGTCGATAACTCCGCCCCCGCCTCCCCGCACATCACAATGGGGCAGCGGATGCGATGTAAAACAGCATCCGCTGCCCCCGTTGTGCGGCGCTTCCACACTATGCGTCGGTGCGCTGCAACGTCGCATAGCGACGTGCAGTGCACGACGCTAGTGTGAAAGTAGCCTTTGTCCTTTAATAATAATAATCTTTATTTATATAGCGCCAACATATTCCGCAGCGCTTTACAGTTTAACAGCTTCAAACACAACAGTCATAAGTAACAATGTTAACAATACAATAATTAAAGCAACACAAGACGACCCTGCTCGTGAGAGCTTACAATCTACAATGAGGCGAGGGAGATACAAAGCACAGGTGTGTATTTACAATGATGTATTTACAATGATGGTCCAGCCATCTTCAGGGCGTGGGGGATAGATGGAAGTAGTGAATGGGTTACACACAAATAAAATAACTGATTGGGGAACATGATAGGCCGCTTTGAACAAATGTGTTTTGAGGGAGCGCCAAAAACTATGCAAATTGTGGAGGGTCCTAATTTCTTGGGGTAGAGCATTCCAGAGCATTGGCGCAGCACGGGAGAAGTCTTGTAGTCGGGAGTGGGAGGTACGGATTAGTGCAGAGGTTAGTCGGAAGTCATTTGCAGAGCGCAGAGGTCGGTTAGGCCGATAGACAGAAATTAGGGAGGAGATGTAAGGGGGTGCTGCACTGTGAAGAGCTTTGTGGGTGAGAACAAGTACTTTGAATTGTATCCTATAATGAATGGGCAGCCATTGTAATGACTGGCGACGAGCGGACGCGTTTGAGTATCGATTAGCTAGATAGACGACCCTGGCTGCTGCATTAAGGATAGACTGGAGAGGGGAAAGTCGAGTGAGGGGGAGGCCACTTAATAGAGCGTTGCAGTAGTCCAGGCGGGAGTGGATCAGGGTGACAGTGAGGGTTTTTGTTTCTATAGTGAGAAAAGGGCAGATTCTAGAGATGTTCTTTAGGTGTAAGCCGCATGAGCGGGCAAGAGATTGTATATTTGATGTGGAGAGATCGGAGTCAAACATAACACCCAGACAGCGCGCCTGCTGCCAGGGTGTTATTATGGTGCCACCTACGGAGAGGGAAACGTCAGGTTTAGGGAGGTTAGTAGATGGTGGGAGCAGAAGAAGTTCAGTTTTGGAGAGGTTGAGTTTCAGATAGAGAGCGGACATGATGTTGGAGACTGCAGACAGACAGTCAGTGGTGTTCTGTAGTACAGCAGGAGTAAGGCCAGGGGATGACGTGTATAGTTGTGTGTCGTCGGCATAAAGATGGTACTGAAAGCCAAATCTGCTGATGGTCTGTCCCATTGGGGCCGTGTAGAGGGAGAAGAGAAGGCCAAGGACTAAGCCCTGGGGTACCCCGACAGTGAGAGGAAGAGGAGATGAAGTGGAGCCAGAGAACAGAACACTGAAGGAGCTGTCAGAAAGATAGGAGAACCAAGAGAGAGCAGTGTCCTTAATGCCAAGTGACTGGAGCCTAGAGTAAGAGAGGGTGGTCAACAGTGTCGAAAGCTGCAGAAAGATTGAGAAGACTGAGCAGAGAGTGGACATTTTGCTGTCAGAAGGTCGTTGGTCACTTTGATGCGTGCAGTTTCTGTCGAGTGTAGGGGGCGGAAGCCGGACTGTGAAGGGTCTAGGAGGGAGTGAATGGAGAGGTAACGGGTAAGGCGGGAGTAGACTAGGTGCTCCAAGAGTTTAGAGATGAAGGGGAGATTGGAGACCGGTCTGTAGTTGTTTGTGCAGGATGGGTTGAGAGTGGGTTTCTTTAGTAACGGAGTAATGATAGAGTGTTTGAAGGAGGACGGGAAAATGCCTGAGGAGAGTGAGAGATTAAAGATTGTAGTTAGGTGAGTAGTGACAACTGGAGAGAGAGACTGGAGGAGATGAGAGGGAATGGGGTCGGTAGAGCATGTAGTCGGACGAGAAGAAGAGAGGAGCTTGGAGACTTCTTCTTCTGTGATGGGATCAAATGCGGAGAGTGAGCCAGGGGAGATGCAGGGAGGGATTGGAGTCACTGAACTTGGTGCCTGGGAGCAGATTTCCTGACGGATATTGTCTATTTTCTCTATAAAGTGGGAGGCCAGGTAATCAGCACAAATGTCTGTGATAGGGGCTTGAGGTCAAAAAGTTTCTTGGGGTTGTTGGATAGTGAGGAGATCAGAGTGGTGAAGTAAGTCTGTTTGGCGATGTGAAGGGCAGAGTTCTATTGTAAGACTCGGTAAGGCTATGTGCACACGTTGCAGATTTCCTGCAGATCTGCAGCTTTTTTTTCCCGCGCAGAAAAGCTGCAGTTCCGCAAGTGATTTACAGTACAATGTAAGTCAATGTCAAAAAAAAAAATGCTGTGCCAATGGTACTGAAAAATCTGCACGGAAAACGCAGCAGATTCAAAAAAGGACCATGTCAATTCTTTTGTGTGTATCTGCAGCGTTTGTGCACCCATTCCATAATCGAAATCTGCAGGGGTAAAAAAAGGAAGAAATCCGCACAAAAAATCTGCAACGTGTGCACATACCAAAAGAAGGCGCAGATTCTGACCTGTGTTTTCTGCGAAGAAATGCAGAATCTGCACAGAAATTTCCACAGTTAAATCTGCAACGTGTGCACATAGCCTAAAGGGTCAATAGTGACTTGTAGGATCGCTACTTCCAACAGGTGGCGCTATAGAGATCAGTCCCCTTCCTCTCTGAAGAGGCAATTGCATATTACATTTCCCAGAGGAGCATTGCATGGCCAATAAGTCTCCTCACCTTGGCGTGCCAGAGCCGGTGTGTCACTCTCCACAAGGACAAACGTTACCCCTTAGACCCCAGTGACCACACAGGGACCCATTATAGCCAGTGTGCATATGAGCAATTTTCCACATGAACTGGTGGTCTGCCTCAGAAATATCTCAGCATGTATTATTCTGTTCCCACCAGAACAATGTGCTTACAATGGAAGGCAGCCTCGGCACACAGAACCAGTCACATCTGCAATACAGCCGACTGGACGGAGAGAATCCGGCAATCTAATGTGTACTGGCCCAATGTCTTTTCCTAAACAGGAGATCAAGAAGATCCACCAATACAAACAAGTAGCTAAAACCATGCCGTTTTGTGACGTGAAAACATGTACCTACGTAGGTTTGTGACTAGATCTAGCCCGCTAGGCTCCCACAGGCTGTAATCTCCATGTATATATGTACTCCATGTATATATAGATGCACGGACCGTCTGTGGCAGATAGCAGGGAGGAAACTCCCCCAGTTGTGTTGCGGGGAGACTTGTTCTCTCACAGGCAGTGTGTGTGTCTAATTCCGTGCATGTGTTTGTGTGTGGGTTTTTCCTTTTAACTTCAAGTTTCCTGTCGGCTGAAATGAGAGGGGAGACGAAGGAGCGTGTGGGGGAGGGAGCAGCATGAATTCAAGGCTTGCGAGCAGACAAGTGCCGGGAAGCGCCGTGTCTTGCTCAGGCGCAGTCTCCCACGTCCTCCTCATCTCGTCAGCGATGAGCGCCTCACATGCACCGCGCTTCTCTGCGCTCGTCCTCCGCTCGCTCGTCTTCTTCTGTTGATGCCACAATGTCCGGCAGGGATTGTACTTTGTTTAGAAATGTAGAGAAACTGTATGTGGTGTTGTAAATTTTAGTAATAATTGCTGATGTATAAAAACAAGATGCCAAACAGATGACACTACAGATGAAAAATCAGATTTTTTTTTCTGGCTGAAATTCAGATTTTTTTATATATTCCTGAATAGTGATGAGTGAATATACTCGTTACTCGAGATTTCCCGAGCACGCTCGGGGGTCCTCCAAGTATTTTTTAGTGCTCGGAGATTTAGTTTTTCTTGCCGCAGCTGAATGATTTACATCTGTTAGGCTGGTTTCACATTTGCGGTTGTGTCCGCAGCGTTTCTTCCGCAAATATCCACATGCGTTGTGTATTCCTATATTTAACATTAGGGACGCATGAGTCTGCGATCGGTTGCGTTTTGCCGCGTTTGACGACGCATGCGTCGGTTCGTCGTCTGCGGTAAACGCTACATGTAGTAATTTTAGAGGCGTCAATTTGCCGCCTAGAAACGTATGCGGTTGTTAGCGCAAGGAATGCAGCAAAAAAATGCATTACTATCTATGGGAACGCATGCGTACACATGTCTTTGCGTACGCATGCGTTTGATGCGCTTGCATACTTCGGACTGCGCATGCCCATTAAAGACACACCCTCCTGGAAATAACAAACGCATGACGCATGTAAAAACGCATGCAAACGCTGCGGTTTTTTACCATCATGTGTAAGCTGATGCGGATAAAAAAACGCTGCGTTATCAGACGTTTGCATGCGTTTTTGCATGCGTTTGCGGAAGATACGCTGCGGATTCTAACGCAAATGTGAAAGTAGCCTTAGCCAGCATAAGTACATGTGGGGATTCCCTAGCAACCAGGCAACCCCCACAAGTACTTATGCTGGCTAACAGATGTAAATCAATCAGCTGCAGCAATAAAAGCTAAATTTCCGAGCACTAAAAAATACTCGGAGGACCCCCGAGCGTGCTCGAGAAATCTCGAGTAACGAGTATATTCGCTCATCACTACTCCTGAACTTAATGAAGATAAAAAAATAATCTAGCCAATATTTTCATTGTCACTGCAATGGACGTTCAACAGGGAAGACATGCGTGCATCCTCCGTAATAAAAAAGTATAACGCTATATACTGCACTCCGCGTGATGGTATACTGTATGTATAATAGCAGGGTCCTCCAGTAAGATTTCTGGCCCACCTGAGAGTTATGCAGATATACCACAACCCCACAACCCAATTCCCAGCTATTGCATTCTCCATACCCGTCAATAGAAAGTGGCACAGGTTTGTGTGCAGACATATCTCTATGGCAGTGTGGGTGGGAATTGATATTTATGACTTGCATTATGAGGGTGGAGTTAACCTCACAGTCACAGCATGCTGTTATGTGGTTTATAAAGCAAATAGGCCCAGTATTCAGATTTGCTTGCCTATTTTGCAGGTAAACAGAGGGTTTAATTGCGCGGCCATTAATAGATCGGAGCAGTCTGCTGCCACGTTGCGGCCTATATGTGTAAACTCACCATTTGGAAAACGAAACGTACAGCACACAAGACCCATGCCACACATGCCAATTCACATGGTATCACCAGTGAGGCACATTTACCTGACTGTTGCCAAATTCTGATTGACATGTCCGGCTAAGATCAAGACCCATCCACCATCCCTTTTAGGTCATGCCCTCTTATATTACCGAGGTACACTCTCTCACAACCAGTCATACCACTGGCTTTCCAGATAACTTAGGGTGGGGAGTGAAGAGTGCTCATCTGTTGCACAGGGGGTGGGCCCATCCATGATGTTAGGAAGACTTGGCCCTGTAAGACAGGATCTCCTACTATCTTTGCAGCTAGCCAGCCTATGCCTCCAAATAGTAGTAAGGCAGGTTTCACATTTGCGTTTGTAGGAGCTGCGGAGGGCTGCGGACTTCCTCAGTGAAGCCCCGCCCTCGTCCGCACCTCCGCCTACTTCTGCATGCGGCCTGCGTACCTATCTTTAACATTAGGTACGCAGGTCGTGCCGCTGTATGCGGATGCTTCCGCATGCGTCGTTTTGACGATGCGGCGACCAGCGTAGAACGCAGCTTGTAGCAATTTTTTTTCCCGCATTGTCAAAACGACGCATGCGGAAACATCCGCACACAGCCGCACAACCTGCGTACCTAATGTTAAAGATAGGTACGCAGGCCGCATGCAGAAGTAGGCGGAGCTAGCGGTGGAGGTGCGGCCGAGGGCGGGGCTTCACGGAGGAAGTCCGCAGCTCCTACAAACGCAAATGTGAAACTAGTCTAAACTGGACATTTTGTTAAAGTGTCTACTTTGCTATATGGATGCACACACTGACTGTGCTGTTCCTGCTGAAGGCTCACTCCTGACTCAGGGGGCTCCCTTGGGAATGTTCACAAATGGTATTTTGACAACTATCAACATCAGGATCCACATCAAAACTCTCTTCAATTAATCTATCATATGAATTTTAAAGTGGATCCACTGCAAAGTCCATGTAAAATTACAGTGTACACATGCCTTTTCAGCCTCATTTTTGTATGGCTAGGAAGTCATACAGACTCTGTGCACTGTGTCCTGTCTCCAGTGTTATGTAAGGCACTTGGTACGTGGAGCGCCCTGTTACAGATTTTGCAATGGTGCCCAGAATCTTCAAGTTTTCCCTCTGCTACGTTTCCCATTCAACAAAAGCCATCTTCAGATAGGATACACCAAGAAGACTCTGCTGTATATATCACAAAGGATTAACTGAGGCTCTGCTGCATACATCACAAAGGATACATTAAAACTGCTATATACATTACATAGGATACACAGACTTTGCTATATACATCATACAAGATACACAGAAACTGCTGTATATCGCACATACAATATACTGAGACTCTGCTGCCTACATCACATAGGATACTTTGAGACTGCTGTATCCATCATATACAGGATACACTGAAACTCTGCTGTATACATGACATAGGATACACTGTCTCTGCTGTATACATCACACGGGATACACTGAGACTACTGTGTACATCACATAGGATGCACAGACTGCTGTATACATCACATAGGATACATTGAGACTCTGCCATATACATAACATAGGATACTCGGATCCTCTGCTGTAGACATCACACAAGATACACTGCTTCTCTGCAGTATACATCAGAGCACAGCACCTCTGTCACTAATCTTTTACTTCAATCACTGATAGTAAGAGGAATGTGATGAGACGCTGGCAACCTGCGATTTGTAGTCTAAGGGTACCGTCACACAGTGCAATTTTGATCGCTACGACGGCACGATCCGTGACGTCGCAGCGATCGTATGATTATCGCTCCAGCGTCGTAGACTGCGGTCACACGTTGCAATCACGGCGCTGGAGCGATGCCGAAGTCCCCGGGTAACCAGGGTAAACATCGGGTTACTAAGCGCAGGGCCGCGCTTAGTAACCCGATGTTTACCGTGGTTACCAGCGTAAAAGTAAAAAAAAAAAAAACCGTACATGCTCACCATCTGATGTCCGTCCGGTCCCTTGCCGTCCGCTTCCTGCTCTGACAGATCCGGCCGTACAGTGAGAGCAGAGTGCAGCGGTGACGTCACCGCTGTGATCTGCTCTCACTTTCCGGCCGGCAGACAGTCAGAGCGGGAAGCGGACGGCAAGGGACCGGACGGACATCAGATGGTGAGCATGTACGTTTTTTTTTTTTTTACTTTTACGCTGGTAACCACGGTAAACATCGGGTTACTAAGCGCGGCCCTGCGCTTAGTTACCCGATGTTTACCCTGGTTACCAGCGAACGCATCGCTGGATCGCTGTCACACACAACGATCCAGCGATGACAGCGGGTGATCAAGCGACGAAAGAAAGTTCCAAACGATCTGCTACGACGTACGATTCTCAGCAGGATCCCTGATCGCTGCTGCGTCAGACACTGCGATATCGTAACGATATCGCTAGAACGTCACGAATCGTACCGTCGTAGCGATCAAAATTGCACTGTGTGACGGTACCCTAACTTAAGAAAACAATATCAGAGGCAAAGAAGGAATCAAGAAGGCAGACAACCCTGATATGATTCTTCAACTAAGACAAGTATACACAAAGGAGACACAATAGGCTCTGCATTATTATTCAATTATAGCATATGATGCACTACATTAAAAAATTACAAACATTGCTGGAGTGCTTCATTACATTTTCAGTTGAGGAATACCTATTAGGCTTAAAAGGCATAAATAAAATTATTGTAGTATGTAGTCCAAATTTCGGCAATTTACTGTTGTGCTTTGAAAGCTACAGCACTTTTCATCTCACCCCTGCAGGCACTGGACAATTACAATTATTTAGAGACCATCCAATTAATATCCGTCCAGTGCTGTGTAAATTGGATCACATTATAGATAGGTTTTATGGATCACATATAGTCTGGATGTAACAGTAATATGTCAGTCCTTATGCCTGTGCTTTATGTGCAGATGTTCACACAGATGTAATTCAAATCTTTGCACCCATAAAATTATTAGATATTTCCATGTCTTTTAGTAGAATGTAAATTCCTTGTTTGCCTGCACCCCTGATTTATATTCCCCCAATTCATCCTCCGTCTGGTGATTCATGTATTGCAGGCATCCACACACCATGTACGGTATATTACATCTCTGCATCCCTCTTACGCCGTGTAATTATATGTCAATGAGACTGATGTATCGGCACTGCTGTTTTCTGTCACTGTTGCAACAGACTGACATACCCAGTTGCTGCATGTACAGCGCATACCTCTATATATCATTAAAATCACATCATTACTGCTGTCTCCTTTCCCTTTGTCTCCTCTTGAAAGAGTGGAAATCTCTAGCAATGGATGGATAATGCAGCCAAGGAGAGAAAGCGTTAAACCTAGTTAATGCAACTCTTTAGAGACTTTGCTCCAGGCCTGAATTGCTTGCATAATTACCTGAAATGCACATTACTGCCAGACCTGCCCCCCACTGCATATAATTCTTCTCTGAGCTGTCTCCAGCAGCTGAAATCCCTCCACCCCCTTTCTCCAACACGCTCTTGAAAATGGCGCAGACGCGTAAGAACTGGGAACATTTACAGACATTAATCCGTCGATAATAAAGGGGGTGTGGGGATTCCTCTCCAAGCCACAGTGAGAAGATAGAAAAAGTTTGCTGTGAGCTCTGCGATCATTAGACAGGCCTATAAGCTCTCCTGGCCAGACTCGCATCTTATCGTATGTTTTACTGTAGATCAAAGTTTGCAGGTTATTGACTGTGTTGGGCAAGACTTGGCCTTATGAGGGTTCTAGAAATCTTTGTATTTTGTAGTTTGGGCGTTATAATTAAAGACATACATTGACAAATACTCTAATGCATAATCTAAATAAAATCAAAATATTTTCTGCATTTCGTTTCAGAGAAATCTCAATTTTAAAAGGGTTGTCCACCACTTTTAGCTTAAAAAACAGGCCCTTGGTTGTCTGAAAATAAAACATCATATATTCACCTTTCTGACCCACATTCTTCAGTACCAGTCTTTGTGTCCCTGACCAATTTCTTTTGCTTCCTTTTCTGAGGGCATCACGCAACCAATCATTGGCCAAAGTGATCAAGTGATTCCGACCGCCGGAAGGGGAAACAATCAGACAAACGAGGTGACCACGGGCAGCAGTAGCGGAAGACGGTGGTAGAATGGTAATGGTTGATCACTGCTTACTAAGAAGTATAGACTGTAAGACTGATTGCTTTTTCCTAGCCAGACCTATAGCATAACCTGTCATACACCTAGCAATCAGAATTGACCACATGGTCTAAGCCAGAGGTCACCAACCTTTCTGACCTTGAGAGCCACATTCAGCTATAAAAGAGGGTTGTGAGCCACATCCAGCTCCTGCCCCACTCACAGTAGTGACACCCAGAGCCCCCTATTACCGGTATAATAAGCAGTGACTTATGATTTATTCACATTGCGGGGCTGGGATTCACAGGCAGGGCGGTCAGCTGGGCTGCATATGAGGAAAGACGGGCAGCGCTCACTGCGCCTGCACCAGGCAGGGGAAAAGAACGCAGGCGCCGGCTATTTTGAAAACAGCGGTGAGGAGGAGGCGGCGCCCGGCGCCAAGAAGATGTGAGTGACAGCTGTGTGGCATCTAAAGCAGGGCTGAAACGCCGGCCTCCAGGACTGAAGACCAGATATTTCTTACAAATTATAAAACTGATTATTTCTCTAGTTACAGCACCCAGAACTAAAAGAGCCACCTTGTCAGAATGCAGCATTACTGCTGCACAAGGTGGCTCTTTTAGTCTGAAACGACTGGGGGGGGTGACAGGTTTCCTTTAATCAATGAGCCCGAGGTAAGGTAATTTAGCATTACTTCCAATACACGCTGTAAGCCATTACATGTAGTCATTTCCATAGGCGCACAATAGAGTAATAATAATAATAATAATAATAATCTTTATTTATATAGCGCCAACATATTCCGCAGCGCTTTACAGTAGAATGTAGAATGAGTAGAATGACCAACGTAAATAATGTGACACTGGCAACATGTGGCTGAATCCTACGACCGGGGTAAGGCTGGGTTCACCCAATGTAACCCACTCACTCCATTGGGGTTTATTAGCTTTCCGTCATGGTGTCTGGCTTTTTCCACATACATGCTGAATTATATTTTCTGGCGAGATCCCAAATGTGAACATAGCCTAACTGTCCAGGTTTTGCCTAAATACCAAAATGAGAAAATATGAGTGTCTGTTCTTCAGCTTAATATAGGTGTGATCCTTCGCCCCTTTGTATGACTGACCTGACGAGTTATTGTTGTCGCAGAGGCTGACTAGCCTTGATTTAACCCATTATGTATTTCCTGTGAAGAGAATGGAAATAGCTGGTCAGCTTCCTCCTGCTTGTTGTGCTGGGGATTAGAGCCTGGGATAAGTAAAGTAGCAGACGTCTTGTGTTAACACCTGCAGTGCCCGATAAGAGCGCACCCAATGTAAGACGTGCTGGGCCATACTGTACAGTCACAACTAGACACTGGCATCGTGGCCCTGGGCAGGAGGAGGCTGGTCAGACCACCCAGGCAGAGGAGCAGTGCTACTATGTACAGCTGCCATCGCTTCTCCTCAGCACACAGGGCACCCTACAAGCTGCCGCCTCCTCACACGTCTTCTTACCTTTCATTGTATTCTGAAATACACAGTGACCTTCTGTATACTACGTGCTGCATAGCCGACAAAGACTAGCACATTTAATACCATGGTGCTGTACCGCTCCATGACTGCAGGGTTACCCCACTATTCATGACAAGCTACTATATTGTCAAGTGCAATGTGTAGTCTGTTGTTAGTAGTATACATAGTTAGAATTGTCTTTTTACAGCTGCTAACATTACAGTCTTAGCTTTGTAGAGGGGATGAATTGTGGCATATAGATCAATGTGTAATTAGTTTAAAAAAGACAAAACACATTACAATAGGCTACTTGCCCCTTTTATCTAGTGACTTGTAGGTGTGTTACCATACATTATTACTATCCCTGCACCATAAAAAACTTGTAAGCATAAGAAAATCAGGAAGCAAGCCCAATAAAAGAGCAACCAATCTTACTGATTGTGCCATCCGGGAACCTACACTCGCCTCTGAGGATCAGCAAAAGATTGTCAGTTTCATAGCTAATGATATAATTACCTTTAAGGGGATGGCCTATTCTTAGGGTAGGTAATCAATATCAGATCGGTGGGGGTGCAACACCTAGCACCCCCACCGATCAGCTGTTCTCAGTGCTGGACGAAAGTGATTGGTTGCAGAACAGACTACCACAGCTCTGGCACCAGTATAGTGGCTGCAAATCCACCCCTATTCAACAGAGACGGGGCAGATGTGCAGTACTTGGCCACGACCATTATACGGTTGATGGAGCTGAGCAGTTTAGATCCTCAGCAGAGCTCACTCAACCACCGCCAGCACAGAGAATGGCTGATCAATGGGGGTGCCAGGTGTCACACTCTCACCAATCTGATATTGGTGAACTATTCTAAGTATAGGCCAAGCAATATAGAGTACCAGAAAAGCCATAGACGTCTCCTGAGAAGGCTACCATCCAAACCCAAGTTCTCTAAATATATTCACAATTTTATGTACTCGTCTAACCCTACGTCCTCCATATTTGGGCAGCATCACATATCTTTTGTAGTGATGAGCAGTCCAGCATATTTCGGTGAACTAAATAATTTGGTTCAGTTCATGAACATGAGTTGGCTGTTTTGGATTCCAGACGACTGTCTATTCGGTAACTCTTTATACGAACACCACATTTGGAGTAAAATCACATACCTAATGCAGTCTAATAACCCCCCAGCACCTGCAGTTAGTCAAAGGCTGCCCAATTTTGAAGGTTTAACTTCAGCCGCCGGGTGAGCAGAGTTTTGGTTGCATTGGAAGCCGAACAACTTAATTTAGCCTTAATGAGAGCCAGTTCATAGGGGCAAATGACTCTCAGGAGCTGGTTTATATCTTTCATATAAGAGAGCGGAATCAAATTGCCTACTGGTTCCCAAAGGACACACCATTACAGTCCCCCAGTTCCTACAGCTCCTCTGTTTGCGTCAGTGCTCCTATGCTTAAATGTTTACCCTTCCACAAGGCCTAGGTTGAGCAGAAGCTGATACTAATTTTTTCAGATGCTTCATTGCCCCCACCGTGATAGCAGCCAGCTACCTTATACCCCGGTGTATGCATAATATCCCCCACCCCCACTACCACCCAAGATCAGCAGCACTCCAAGGGTTTCCTAGTGTAATACAATCCACACATCCTGGAGGTTGAATGAAGTGTCCTGCTCGCCGAATTCTCAACATCTATTTTAGAATCTGAAATGTCCGCTTTATGGAAGTCTTGATTCGGTGCCAGGCCTCCCTCCCATCGCTGACCTATCGCAGTGGTGCGGCTTTCCTCTAGGTTATGAAGCCCGGTGTTTCTTATCAGATAGTCACATACCAGAGCCAAAGAGGCAATAGGATTTTGGAACTTGAGGATACTGGAACAGAAGCTTCACGAATACGATCGGCTACTGTTTCTTCTGATACCAGAAACTGTACGGCAGCATGAAATCTCCCTCTACCCATTACATTTCTCTTCATGTTTTCAGTTTCTTTGGACATTACAATGCAGGCAGTGTCTGGTATTAATGTTTCCCATTGTACAGTGGTACCGCCATTCATTCCGCCTAGTCCTGTAGAGTTAAAAACTCTGAGTGCTGATAGTGAATCTCCACAGCCCTTATTGTGGGATCTCAGCCTTTTCCCGCACACGTCTCGGAACTCATCCAGGCTTTTAACAACGCGCATTCCCCCGGCTGGGAACAGCTTTGCAACAACAAGCTACGAAAACGCCTCTTTCAGGACAGATGGCAGACTATTTCCGTTCAATCATAGCCTGTTACGCTGCATCTACTCGGCTAGAATGCTGAATATTCTGCGTGATTGTTCATCTGTCCTACAACCCTTTTTTCTGCCAGAGAGGCCTGCAGTGTATCGCAGGGTAATGTTCTCAAACTCCCTCTGACAATGCGGGCTTAACCCTAGAGCTGCAGCCAGACGCTCTCCTCACACACTACATTCCCGCTGTATAAAATAGGAACAAGATAAATCAACGTGACCGAAGACGTACTGCGTTGCCATGCGCCAAACGCTCAGATTAGAGAGGGCTTCTGGTCTGACTTCAATAAAGCATTTTCTTTGCATAATCAGAAATGTTGAAAGTTGATACTGACTCGTGCAGAATCCTAAAAATAATTGGTGACCGAGCGGTGCACGTGGCCGGAGCTCCAGCTTTGTGGACCAGGGCAGGAACAGACGCGCCTAGGTCATGGGGAGACATAATTAGGGAATGTATGTGCCCCCGCACAATACAGCAGGAACGAGCTTTTCCAAAATGCTAAAAAAATCACTAAGTAACGGTCTATTTAGACAGGACGATACCAAAACAGAGCGATAAAATGAGCACTAATATTTCGGGTCCATTTTGCAGAACTGACTGGTGGTACTAAACAACAGACTGTTGGTAAATATGTACCTATAGTGGTCAATTAATAGGCTGTGCACAAAGGCAGCCAGCGCTAGCGGTAATAGATCCGTGCACAGGCTGCCATTACTCTCGGCAGCACAAGGCCTGTTTACACAGGATGATGTGCTGCTAAGATCATTTTTAAACTTAAAAATCATTTTTCCCCATGAGTGAGCGAGCGTTTTGCTCATTCATCGATGATCGGCGGCTTGTTTGCACTGAATGATTTTGGTGAGAGGAGCCTTATTAAGAAGCCTTGCTCACTATTATCTTTCAGAGTAAATGCAGTTTAAAGGGGTCTCCACTACTAGGACAACCTCTTCTTAAACTGAATGTTCCGCCCTGATAAAATAATAAAGCCTATAATCCCTCCTGTGCCGACTCTATTCCCGCTTTTCGGGGCTGTGATGCGGTGGAATGACACGTGATGGCCGTCACCCAATCAGCGCTGGCGTCACTGTCCCCGCCTTCCGACAAACTGAACATGAAGAGGAAGTCAGGGATCAGCTGCAGTCAGGACTTCCTCTTCAGTTTGTCCGAAGGCGGAGACAGTGACGCCAACACTGATTGGGTGACGGCCATCACGTGTCATTCCAACGCATCACAGTCCCGGGACCGCGAGTGCTGACACCGCTGGAACAGCGCGCTGGAACAGCAGAGTATAGCCAGGGCCAATCATTTACTTTAAGGTTTGCCGATCGCGATTTTCCCAGCACATGTCCCTGGTGGAGTAATCATTGCCAGAGTCATAAATGATGAAACTATTTGTCATAAGTGATGGGCACGGAAGTTTGTGGTCTACTGCACATCCTGACCGACAATGGTCTCTACTGATATGAGAGCCGCTGCCTGTGCACGGCCCGGCTTCCTCCTTCCCGGCCGGCCCGGCTTCCTCCTTCCCGGCCGGCCCGGCTTCCTCCTTCCCGGCCGGCCCGGCTTCCTCCTTCCCGGCCGGCCCGGCTTCTAGCTGAGCCGTCTGTGAGGCCGGCCGGTGAGTGACTGCTGCCGTGTGTGAGGTGGGTGCACGCACGTCTCGGCTCCCTGCCCTCTGCGGGCGGACGCAGCCGGCGCTCCGAGTCCCGCGATTGATTGACCTGATAAGGAGCGGTGGGCGGGCCGGTGTGCAGCTGCTGTGGCTGGCACTTGTTTTCCCAGCTTTAACTGCTTGAGTGCCGGATCAGAGCGAGCGAGCAGAATGTTGCGCTGAGCCTGGATCTATCTCTCTTCTCGCCGCTTCATTTTTTAATGTCTCAGCTGTGCAATAACATCATGTGTCGCACATGAAAACCCTTGTGTGCTGCTCTACTGTCCCGCCATATACAATCCATTGTGAGCATAGCCCCACTAGTTCTAATTGTCTTGGAATGGCTTCCGATAATAAGAAAGCGAAGTATCGGAAGGTTTTCTGATTTAGGGCATGTTCACACGACACCTTTTAGACACGGCAGGAAGGTGCTTCAGGACATGCCCACGTCTTAACCCAAAATCATCTTTTTTCGCCCCTTGTGACTTTTTTTGTGTAATTTGCGTTGTGTTCCTGAAGCAGTCTGTACAACTGCCAGGATGCTGATTTTTAACCATTTTTTGCATCTTCGGAAACCTGAAGCTGTTAAAAGAAGCTGAATCCTATGACCAAAGAGTCGTTTTTACATTACAGCACTCGTGTTCCTTATTTTTTCACACATATTTAGCGCTTTTTCAGTCATGGAACGTTCCAGCCTGAGAGAGATGCGGCCTCATAGATCTTCTGAGGCAAATCCGCTTCGGGAAGAAGTGGCGGTGATGTTTGTGAGGCGGCGTCCCTTGCAGTTATGCCATCACCCTGCCGCCAGCGTCTTCAGTATACTGTAGAAGCGGCACCTTCCTGAGGGAGCCGACTGAACAATGAACGTTACTTCTTCTAACTGCTTCATGGTTTCTGAACAGTGAAACGGTTAAAAGAGGTAACAAAAAAACTGTGCACAGCAGTGTTGTCTTTACGTTGCTGTGTGTAAGGGCTTGTTTCCATTTGCGAGAAACACGTCCGTGTCTCGCATGTGGAAACCAAGCTCTGGTGTCTGCACTCCGGAGCAGAGCGTGCGGCCGCATAGGAACACATGGAGCTGCACGCTCCGCTCTGGAGTGCCAGCGCCAGAGCTTGGTTTCCACATGCGAGACACGGACGTGTTTCTCGCAAATGGAAACAAGCCCTTACCGTTCCTTTTTATACCGCATTTCTTTTCAGGCGGAATCCACCTGAGAAAAGCGTTGTGTGCACATACCCTAACATGTGCATGGGCTTTTTTTCAGGTGATTGAAGATAAGTTTTCTACTGGAAACTCTCCTCCTTCAGGGAGTTTATTGTTTCTTGAAGTGTTTTTTTCCTGGAGCATTTTTGGCAGCCATTTGAGTGGACAGTGCCTAGTTTGGAGCAGATTCCATGGGGAGCCGCTTCAATGAAGTGACATGCATTTTGTTTTCCCCACCACGCGTTTGTCACAAACCAAAAGCTGCAAAAAGCACTCAAAAGACTGAACATACAAGCAAAAAAAATCGCTTCACAATAAAAATAAAAAGGTAGAGCCTTTCAAACATTTTTAATTGATTTTTTTTTCACATGTTATTTTGAGTACCTGCTTCAAACCATTAGGATTTGTGCACACTGAGTTTTTGGAGTATATGGTGCAGCAACTGAGTGGAAACTTTCTGAATCCTCCTCTTGAAATTTGCTCCAAAAACTAATAAAAAAACCTCACATATTCTTAGGGAACTCACGGGCCTGGTTTGTCACAACCAGTTTGCCACTATTCTAAACTACAGACATCCATGAAACACGGCTCAGGTACGGACTGGTGAGATATGGACTGATATAGGCATATATGAGGCTGCTGAGAGCAGTGGTTCTTCTTGTGGAGCTAAGGCTACTTTCACACTTGCGTCGTGCACTGCACGTCGCAATGCGTCGTTGTGGATAAAAAACGCATCCTGCAAAATTGCTTGCAGGATGCGTTTTTTCTCCATAGACTAACATTTGTGACGCATTGCCACACGTCGCAACCGTCGTGCTGCGTCAGACCGTCGGCACCAAAAAACGTATGTAACGTTTTTTGGTGCGTCGTGTCCGCCATTTCCGACCGCGCATGCGCGGCCGGAACTCCGCCCCCTCCTCCCCGCACCTCACAATGGGGCAGTGGATGCGTTGAAAAACAGCATCCGCTGCCCCCCGTTGTGCGGCGCTTTCACTGCTTGAGTCGGTACGTCGCAACGACGCAATTCGTCGTGCGTCGTACAATGCTAGTGTGAAAGTAGCCTAAGCCCTTGCATTACACAAGTGTAGATTTGTGTCAGCATTCAGCATTTGCTGCTGTCCTGTCCTCCAGTATTGTGGTGTAGAAACAGACCCCCTAAGGCTACGTCCCCCGATCAGGAATAGCAGCGAATCTTCACTGTGTCAAAAACGCTGCTCTCTAATTGTCGCACTTGTTTGTCAGTATAATCGGATTCGCCGCTCTCCGCTGCAAATAATTGACGTGCTGCGGCTCGTAAACCCGCACCGCCAGTGAGCTTACACAGCGTCAAGTAGAAACACAATGGGCATGGGATTTCTATAAATTCCATCCACTATGCTTCTAATGTAGAACACAGCGATTTTGGACTCTGCAAATGCACTGTGTCCAGAACACTGCTATTCCTGATCATGGGCACGTAGCATTAAAGTACGGTAGACCCAAAAGTCAGCTTTCAGTGAATCCGCATTAAGGCTATGCACACGTTGCGGATTAGCCTTAGGAATTTCTGGTGCGGATTCTGCCTCTTCTGGCAGAAAACGCACCTGCGGATTTGTTGCGTTTTTTTGTGCGGTTCCGCAGCGTTTTTTGTGCGTTTTTTCTGCGTGTTTTTTGCGGATTTGCTGTGTTTTTTACCCCTGCGGTTTTCTATAATGGAATGGGTACAAAAACGCTGCAGATTCTCAAAAAAGAAGTGACATGCTACTTCTTGTAAACTGCAGCATTTCCGCAGCGGATTTTCCGCAAAGTGTGCACAGCATTTTTTTTTCTCATTGATTTACATTGTACTGTAAATCAATTGCGGATCTGCAGCGTTTCTGCACCGCAAAAAACGCTGCGGATCCGCAGAGAATCCGCAACGTGTGCACATACCCTAAAATAAGCATACATTTAAAAGTCAGTAAGTTTTAGTCTATGCGTGAACAGGGTCGTCTATGTTCAGATTGCTTCATTTTTCAGTATCCTGGGTTAATTGAAACCTTGGAAAATGGGGCCTTGTCTTTTGGGGAAGCCCAAAATCTGTTTTCATGTCAGTTAAATATCTGTAACCATGAGAATGATGTTCCTGTAAGGCCATGTTCACATGTTCAGTATTTGAAGCCAAAATCAGGAGTGGAAAAGTCTAATAGAAACACGTCACCACTTCTGTATTTATCACCCACTCCTGGTTTTGGCTACAAAATACTGAACGTGTGAATGTGGCCTTACAGTCATTTCCAATGTTGTTAAGCCCCATGAGCGCAGAGTGTGTGTTTCGGCACCATGTGTGGTCCGTGCCGCCCAGTACTATGGCATTATATTATTGAGATATTCTATCTTACCAGCAATCCTTTGTGAGTGGCATCTGGTGGAGCATGAAATTATTGGCATGTCTATATTCTAGATAATCTGACATTTTGTGAACCGAGACAGGTTACTGGATTTACATAGCACCTAATCCACACATTAAACTTACGTTTTCCTTTGTCCATTGCCATTTTCGTTTCATTTGGAATAAGCCGAGGATTTCACGTTCCCTTGTGATGTGGCATATATAGTGGGCACGGGGCCCACCCAGCAGCACAGCCTTGTGAATCTGTAAACTGCAGCTTCCAGAGGATGTGGGATTATGTGCACACGCCACTGCTCCCGGATACGATGACTGACTGCACTTGAAAGCCATATAAATATTTCATTTCTTTCAATAAATCAGGTATGAATCCTCTACTGGTTTAGTCTCAATCGTACATCTGGGAGAGTCCTAAATTTCGTTAGCTTGTCTACTCGCCCCGCCATGTATTTTAAAATAATGAACTGGATGGAGGAAGGAAGCGAGGCGATAATATCCTGAGTGAATGGCAATTTTCTAATTTTAGATCTCTATAGCAGTGCATAATTGTGCTGCATCTCATCAATATCATAAATCTATGAATCAAAACATTTCTAGCATTAGCCATGTCTGTGATATTCAGGCTATGTTATGCTGTGCATTTGCTTGCGGAAAGTCTGCTGCGTTTCACAGTGCCAGCAAAACGCATAAGATTTTAAGAAATCTCATGCACATGCTGAAAATGTATCCATACCATAAAGTGACAGGAGCTGCAGGTTTGAAATGTGCGGCTTGTCAATATATATTGCGACTGCAGGTACGGCTTTCATTCTTTGAAATTCAAAGGGAGAAACCTGCAGCTCCCCCACTCCTTTGTCGCATTGATGTCCGCAGCGGTAAACCCCACTGCGGTGTCTCTGCTGCAGCTGGTCGGCGGTGGAGATGCTACCAGTGAACACAACCTATAGTGGTCTGCTCACCTCGACAAGCTAGCTGCCATGTTTAGTTATAGCTTGATTTTCAATATGTCTCTTCATACTGCCGTCATGGGTTCTGTTCTTCCCAAACCTTTATTAAACAGATCCCTTATTTCAGAATCCCCATTGACATATAGATGCGTCAGGTTTCCAATGGATCAAGCGGCACAGCAGACACTATTTTGACAGACAGGAGTCAAGAGAACAGCACCGTGATCCCAGTATAAACAGAGACTAATAACGCAGAACTGAAAATGGCTTTTGCTGCCACCGGCCACCTGCTGATCACGCACGTCTCAGCAAGTATGGGCAGATGCAACATCATCACCTCCTGGTGTGGAAGTTGGCATCGCTGGATAACCCCTTTACGAGTACGAGGGGCGCTCAATAAAGATGTCCCCTGACCCACTTCTATTTATCACAGGACGCTGAAACTGCACATGTGTAATGATAGAAGTCTCTATAGGTTACGTGCCAATTTGCAACTCAGAACTGTTGCAATCTTGATTTTATAGGTGCTGAAGTGGTGTGAGGTTTGAGTGGAATACAGAGCAGTCATCAAGTTCCTTTACTTGAGAGGCCGCACACCAAAGGAGATGATCGATGAGATGAAAGAATTTTATCGTGAGGATTCCCATCATATGATGTAGTAAAGAACAGGCATCGTCAATTCAAATGTGGTCGGACTTCGGTACAAACAGCTCCAATTCCAGGGCGACCTCACTCTGCTATTGATGAACACACCATCCAGCAAGTGGAGGTCGCCATTTTAGAAAATCGCCACATAACCATTCACCACCTAGCCCAAAATGTCAAGATTAGTGTGGGGTCTATGGAAAAAAATCATCCAAGGCCATCTTCACATGCATAAGGTATCTGCTCGTTGTGTTCCCTGGCTGCTCACACCTTTCCAGAAGCAGGAACGAGTCTAATGCTCTCAGGCTCTATTGATGATGTGCCATGGAATCCAGGAGGACTTTTTCAAGAAACTGATCACACAGAATGAAAGCTGGGTCCATCACTATGATCCTGAGACTAAATTCCAGTTGATGCAATGGAAGCATCATGACTCGCCGCCTCCAAAGAAGGCATGTGCCCAACCCTCGGCAGGCAAGGTCATGCTCACAGTGTTTTGGGACCAGCACGGAGTAGTATTGATGGATTTCCTAACAAAGGGTACCATGATCACTGGGGCATACTATGCTTTACTGCTGCGGAAATTGTGGGAGGTCATCAAAACCAAGAGATGTGGCATGCTCACCAAAGGTGTCCGCCTTCTGCAAGACAATGCACCAGTTCACAACTCACTTGTTGCCCAAATAGAAGCATGCTCCTGTGGCTTTGAAATTCTACCACATCCCCTTTAGGCTGGTTTCACATTTGCGGTTGTGTCCTCAGCGTTTGTACCGCATATATCCGCATGGGTTGTGTATTCCTATATTTAACATTAGGGACGCATGCGTTTTTGTTTGTCCGCTTTTTGCCGCGTTTGACGACGCATGCGTCGTATCGTCGTTTGCGGCTTGGCGCGGAAATGCAACATGTAATTTTTAGAGGCGTCAATTTGCCGCCTGGAAACGCATGCGGACGATTGCGCAAGGATTGCGACAAAAAAACGCATTGCTGTCTATATGAACGCATGCGTTTACAAGCACATGCGTTTACTTACGTTCATGAACGCATGCGTTCAACAAGAGAAAAACATGTCTAGACTCTGATAAGCCGCGCCCCAAATACAAAGTGATAAAGGGAGGGAGTTATCATTTCATATTTCAGAAAATTACTGGTACAGATCGAATAACCGGACATTTACACAACATTGTCCTTCCATGACACACGTCCAATATCTGAATCAAAAAAGGCAGCAAATTGGTCCCGCATGTGACCAACTGCTGCAGTTGACCGCAGCGGGTGATGATGGAAATCGGGCAGTGGGTGTGCAACTGGTTCATCCAGTTCAATGTTGGGTTGCTCCATAGCCATTATATAATTGTGCAGAACCACACAGGCTTTGACCACCTCGTCGACTGTTTCCACTTTTAGATTTATGGCTGATGCAAGAATGCGCCATTTAGAGACCAGAATGCCAAAGGTACACTCTACTGTTCTTCGGGCCCTGGTCAGTTTGTAGTTAATGATCCTTCTAGTTTGGTTCAAGTCCCGACTGGAATAGGGCTTCAGTAGGTTTTCACACATCTGAAAGGCCTCATCCCCAACCATAACAAATGGCATCGGTGGACCTTGAGTGTTGGGGAGAGGTTGTGGCGGGGGAAAATTGAATTTTTTGCCATACACACGGCGGCCCATATCCGAGTTCTTGAAAGTCTGGGAATCGTTGCCACGGCCAAAAGCTCCAATGTCCACGGCGATGAAGCGACAGTTCGCATCAGCTATTGCCATGAGCACAACAGAAAAATATTTTTTGTAATTGAAGTACTCCGATCCTGTTCTGGCAGGTTTGATAATGCGGATGTGCTTTCCATCCACCGCTCCTAAACATTTGGGGAAATCACACACACTCCAGAATTTTTCCACAATTTCAAGCCACATGTCGACGGTGGGTAGGGGTATAAACTCATCCCGGAGTACATTCCACAAAGCCCGACAGGTGTCCGCAACTATTCTGGACAGGGTGGATATTCCAAGCCGGTATTGGAGGTGAAGGGATGATAAACTCTCTCCGGTTGCCAGAAATCTGTAAGAAAAAGAAACCCCCCAAAAAATTACAAACTATTCTATTTATGGTGTGGTTACGCTAAAGAAAGAAAGGAAAATACCCAAAACATACATGTCAGAAAACACAAAATTTGGACTGTCATTGGTTTAGATTTGGAACGTACCTTAATGTAACCAGCAGACGTTCCTCCAGTGGAATCGCTCTACGGAGCTGGGTGTCCTGTCTCCGTATGGCTCCTTGGACACGAGCAAGCAAACCCCGGAACGAGTCTTGCGACATCCTTGTATATTCATGGAATTTCTCCGGGTTGGCATTAAGCTCGCCATACAGCGTGTGATAGGCTCCATGGCTCTCACGTAGTTCGATAATGGGGTGCCTCCAAAAACGCCTACGTTGTCTCCTCCATTTTTCGCGATTTCTGTCTTGCTCCCAAGCAAAAGCACAGGCAAGAAACAGCTCGATGCTTAAATCCAGGTTGAAATAAAAGCTCTCTATGCGAAGATCCATTATGACACAGGATACAGGAGCAAAATCTGAAGATTACAGCTGTTCAGGGGTCTATATAAAGAAATCCCATAATACACGCCCTCTGTAGTCCCATTGGCGGTGTCTGGTTATCTTGATTTTTCTCTTGTGAAATTTCTCATCATGCGCACCAAAAACGCAAACGCAGGAAAAAACGCATATAAACGCGTACAAACGTGGCGTTTTTTTAAACGCATGCGTTACCGTATGCTTCTAAAAAACGCCGCGTTTATATGCGTTTTTTCCACCACTTGCGGATGCGGATTAAACGCTGCGGATTTAAACGCAAATGTGAAACTAGCCTTATTCACCTGACCTTGAAACATCGGACTGCCACCTCTTTCCAACAATGAAGTTACTGTATTTTTCGGATGATAAGAAGCTTCGGTTTATAAGACACACCCCAAATTTTGAGGAGAAAAATAAGAAACATTTTTTTTTTTAATAAATTGGTGGTGCTTCTTATAATCCTTGCATCTTATTGCTTACCGGGGGTGGTGGCTGCAGTGAAGCGGGGTCCCAGGGTCGCTGCTGGAGGAGGCAGGAGTGGGGTGATGCTCCAGGCTGCCGGCAGAGATGAGTGGGGGCTCCGATGTGTGGTGTGCTGCTGCGGGGTTCTTGTGCTGCTGCCTGGTGTCTCCGCGTGCCTGGTGGTTGCTGGCCATTGCTGTGGGTGTCTCCGGTGCCCAGCGGTGCTGCGTGGGTGTCTGGTGCTGCCCGGGGCTCTGCCGACATTTTGCGACAGGCCAGAGCCCCGGCACTTCCAGGGTTCCACATGTGCTGATCTCCCGGAATATGGCCGTCGTCGGGGGCGGCGCATGCGCTGATGGTGATCTCGGGATCAAGATCTCGAGAGATGAGATTTCAGCACTGAAAATGTCGGCAGAGCCCCGGGCAGCGCCGGACACCCATGCAGCACCGCTAGGCACCGGAGACACCCGCAGCAACGGCCAGCAACCGCCGGGCACCCAGAGACACCCTGACACCCCCCCGGTAAGGCATGTTCGCTTTCCAAGACGCACCCCCATTTTCCCCCCCAAGCTTGGGGGAAAAAAATGTGTCTTACAAAGCGAAAAATACGGTATTTTTGAAGGGCAAGCATTTTCCAGATGTTGAGACTCTGATTTCCGAAGTCACAACGTGGCTTTTGGAGCAACCTGTTGACTTCTACAAGTGAGATGTTTACAGTTGCTTAAAGAGATGGGATAAGTGTGTGTCCCTAGGTGGCACCTATGTAGAGAAGGACTAATAACTGTGCCAAGTTTCGGTGCTCTCAGTCCACAGGAAGTGGGTCAGGGGAAATCTTTAATGAACGCCCCTTGTAAATGTTCCCTGTACAGTTTTAAATTTTGAAGGTCAATCATTAGAGCACAATCTGCTGTTAAATCCTTTTTGCTATGATGAGGACATGGCAAGTAAATGATCGTCACCCTGCTTTTTCCCCCCAGTAACTCCAATCATGTTGTTGTAGACTAATTGATTGCAGGTAGAAGTGCAGAGTGGCAGACCAATCACCTACACCTCCTCCTGCAATCATTGAGGAAGCACAGTGACTGACAGCGTTAGTGCATGTGGGATAGCAGATGAAGAAATATCTCTGCTTCTAAGCCAGTGACCCTGTCAGTCAAAGCACTGTTCATACAGTAAGGATGCCAAGCTATTTGTCTCTCATGCTTTTGTTATCTAGCTGTGAGATGTAAGGCAGACAATTAAAATCTGAATGTAACGTGGACTGATCAGCTGGCTCACTAGTCTAGTTAGTATGTACAAAACATTGGAGATCCTATGGAACCTCATACTTCCAGGAGAGAGCAACATCTTGGGCAGGCAGACACTTCCCTTACACATAAATGCAGCAAGGTGGAGACAACAGTAACTAATAGCAGCTGGATCATAAACCAGATTGTCCTGTGTCTGGTTAGCTATCCTCTACACTAGCGCAGCCACTTTCACCTACTTTTCTCTACAGATGAGTTGTGTGCCGATAATACTACAATCTAACTTTTTCTTTGCTTTGCACTGTACAAATTAGTAGTGCTATGTTTCTGGACCTAGCTGTAT